>NW_026057584.1:9205409-9398639 GCF_023721935.1 Panthera uncia
TATATATATTATATATATATAGTTATATATATATAACAAGATATCCAACATCATTAGTCATTAGGGGAAAAGCAAATTAAAACCAAAATGAGATACCAGTGCATACTTACTGACTTGGCTATAATCAAAGACATAATTAGCAAGATTGTGGAAAAATGGGAACCCTTATACACTGCTCGTGGGAAAGCATAATGTTACCATATGACCCAATAATTCCCCTCCTAGATATCAACCTAGAAATGAAAACATGTTCACACAAATATGCAAATATTCATGGCAGCATTTCCATAATAGTCAAAAAATGGAAACATTCCAATTGTCCATTAACAGGTAAATGGATAAATAAAATGTGGTAGATCCATCCAGTATGTATTACTCAGCAATAACAAAGAATGAAATACTAATCATGCTACAACATGAATGAACTTCAAAATATTATGCTCAGTACAGGGCGCCTGGGTGGCTCAGTCGGTTGAGCGTCCGACTTCGGCTCAGGTCATGAGCTCGCAGTCTGTGAGTTCGAGCCCCGCGTCAGGCTCTGTGCTGACAGCTCAGAGCCTGGAGCCTGCTTCGGATTCTGTGTCTCCCTCTCTCTCTGCCCCTCCCCTGCTCATGCTCTGTCTCTCTTTGTGTGTCAAAAATAAATAAACATAAAAAACATTTTTTAAAAATATGCTCAGTAGAAGCCAGATGTGCAAGACCACCTACTGTATGATTCCATCTATATGAAATATCCAGAAAAAGGAAATCTACAGAGACAGAAAGTAGATTAGTAGTGACCTGGGGCTGGGGGATAGGAACAGGGACTGACTACAAATGACAAAAAAACTGCAAACTTTGTGAGGTAATGAAATGCTCTAAATTTGGATTGTGCTGATGGCTGCAGAACTCTATAAATTTGCTAAAAGTAATTAAGTTGTACACTTAAACAGGTGAATTTTATAGTATGTAAATTATACCTCATTAAAACTGCTTTAAAAAATAAAGGTAGGCATATTAATAGCTGAATAGACTCAGTTGAAGAAAAGTTAATTAGGTGTATTTTTTTCCTGGAATGTAAGAAAAAAGAAGATCTGGCAAGTGTGAAAAAAATAAGATATACTGCAAAATCTGATGTTTTGACATTCTGCCAGTGGGAATTTTAAAAGGAGAGGAGAAAGAATGAGGACACAAAATCAAATAAAAAGAGAGGGGAGGGGAATTTCAGAATGAAAGCTAGAACTCCTTTTTTAAGTTATTATTTAAATTCCAGTTAGTTAACATACATTAGTTTCAGGTATAGAATTTTGTTATTCAACACTTACATACAATACCTGGTAATCGTCAAAACAAGTGCCCTTCCCAATCCCCACCTCATATTTAACCAATCCCCCTGCCCACTTCCTCTCTGGTAACCACCAGTTACTCCGCCCATGTTTGTTTGTTTTGTTTCTAAAATTCCACATATGAGTAAAATCATATATTTGTCTTTCTCTGTGCATTATCAACAATAGCAAAACTATGGATAGAACCCCAAATGTCCATCAACTGATGAATGGATAAGGAAGAGGTGGTTTATATATACAATAGAATATTAGTCATAAAAAAGAATGAAATCTTGCCATTTGCAATGACATGGATGGAGCTAGAGTATTATGCCAAATGAAATGAATCAGTCAGAGAAAGGTAGAACTTTATATTAAAAAGGCTCATCAAGTACAGAGAATGAATATTTAAAACACATACCTAGATGTATTATGGTGAAATCTAGAACATCAAGGATGACAAACAAACCATAATGGTTACAGAAAGTAAAAGCGACTTACCTACAAGAAATGAAAATTGGATGGAAGTTGGAATTTTCCCATGCAACACCGAATTCAGGAAGACAGTGAAGAAAAATGACCAAAACTTAAGTGAACTTTAATTTTAAACGTACACAAACATTCATTCACGTATCAAAGTAAAATGAAGACATTTTCAGACTCAAAAATTTCACGGAGGGCATAGGAAGAGGGATGAGGAAAAGAAAATCGAGTTCCAGTTTTTAGCTTAAAAAAAGGTACTAAATAACTCCAGGCATTGGGAGAATAATAGAAGCCTAAGTATGTTTATTAAAAATTAAATTTCAACAACAACAAAAAAGGCAATACTTCCAATGTATCGGGGGGAAATATGGAGCAAAGGAAATGCCACCAATTCAAAAGCAGGTAAGAAAGAAGGTGAGAGAACCAGAAGAAATTCTTGTAAATATTAATAACTAAGAGAGTAAGAATAAATATAAATATACTAGTGATCAAAATAAATGTTAATGGAATAAAGTGACACAAAATATGAGAATATATAGATTGGATAGGAAATAAAATTCAGCTATATATATTTTTTATTGATCTAAAATTGGCATATGATATTATATTCAGGTATACAACATAATAATTTGATATTTGTATACACTACAAAGTCACCACAATAAGCTTCATTACCACTCATCACCATGCAATTGGTCCCCTCACCCATTTTGTCCACCCCCACCCCCATCCTCTCTAAATAACCACAGATCTGTTCTCTGTACTTATGAAGGGTTTTTGTTGTTTCTTTGTTTTTTAGATTCTACATATAAGTGAAATCATATGGTATTTGTCTTTTTCTGACTTATTTCACTGAGCATAATACCCTCAAGGTCCAGCCACATTGTTACAAGTGCCAAGATTTTCTTCTTTTTTATACCTGAGGAGTATTCCATTGTGTCGTATTATATAGAGAGTAGTTATATCATATATAATGTTGCAATGAACATAGGATTGAATATATCTTTTCAAATTAGCATTTTTGTTTTCTTCAGATAAATACCCAGAAGTAGAATTGATGGGTCGTATATATGATAGCTCTATTTTTCATTTTTTGAGGAACATCCATACTGTTTTCCACACTGGCTGTACTAATTTATATTCTGATTAATTGTTCATGAAGTTTCCTTTTCTCCACATCCTCACCAACACTTGTTATTTCTTGTCTTTTTGGCAATAGCCGTTCTGACAGGTGTGAGGTGATATCTCATTGGGTTTGGATTTGCATTTCTCTGCTGATTAGTAATGTTGGGCATATTTTCATAAGTCCATTGGTCATTTTTATTTCTTTTTTGAAAAAAAAACCTGTCTATTTAGAGCCTTTGCCCATTTTTAAATCAGACTTGGGTTTTTGCTATTGAGTTGTTTGAGTTCTTTATATATCTTATACATTAACTCCTTAGTGAACATATGATTTGCAAATATTTTCTCCCATTCAGTAGGCTGCCTTTTCATTGTTGATTGATGGTTTCTTTTGCTGTGCAGAAGCTTTTTAATTTAATGTATCCCATTTGTTTATTTTTGCTTTTGTTGCCTTTGCTTTTGAATCAAATGCAAAAATTCAACACCAAGACCAATGTCAAGGAGCTTATCACCTATGTTTTCTTCTAGGAATTTTCTGGTTTCAGGTCTTACATTCAAGTCTTTAATCCATTTGAGTTAATTTTTGTGTACGCTGTATTCTATTTATAAGGGACATAGAAAAAATAAAATGGCTCAAGAACACTGGAAATAAAGGGATTGGAAAAGACACATTAAACAAACACAAAGTAAAGAGTGCTCTGTAGCAAAACTAAAATCAAAAGCAAATGGAAGTTAGGTTGAAAAGCATTACAAAGAATGTAGAAGGTTATTTCATACTCATAAAATATACACTTCACCAGACTTCATGGTAAAAGTCATTATGTGTATGAAAATATCTTTAAAATATTGAGGGGACATGTTGTACAGCTATGTAGTGCCAGAGCTAGGGTTTGGAACACCTCTCCCCAAATTTCCTACCTACTCCCTCAGCTCCTACCCTCCATCCTGGCTGGCCTTAGATAGCACAATATTAATCACTACATTATATTACCCTTCAAACATGAAAAACCTGCAAAATCACATGCATTAGGCCACAAGAAAAATAACAACAGATTCTGAAATGGAAAACAATCTTAAGGAACACATTTTCTAAACACATGTCATAGATCAGAACAAACAACCAGGACAAAGGAACTCCTTCAATATTATCCACTGGGAAGATTTTAAAACTCTTTCCAAACAGTCCTTAGTTGAAAGAGAAAATCAGGATAGAAATTACAGATGAGTAAGAAATAAATTCTAATGAAAACATATAAAGCCACAAACATATAAGAACCACCGATATACCCAAAGTAGCAAAGAGATAAACATTCATGGCCTAAGAAACATTTTTTTAGAAAACAAGAGACACTGAAAAGTAAACTAAGTTTTAAATTTTTTTAAATGTTGATTTATTTTTGAGAGAGAGAGACAGAGTGTGAGCGGAGGAGGGACAGAGAGAGAGAGGGAGACACAGAATCCAAAGCAGGCTCCAGGCTCTGAGCTGTCAGAACAGAGCCCGACATGGGGCTCGGAGTCACGAACCCACGAACCGTGAGATCATGACCTGAAGTCAGACACCCAACCGACTGAGCCACCCAGGCGCCCCAATAAACTAAGTTTTAAATCAAAGTATTAAGAAAAGAGATCAAGGAAATTCCACCCCCCAAGGAAATTGAAGACAAAAATGAGGAAAGAAAAAAAAAATGAAAATAAAGAAAAGCAGAATTTAATTAAATCTCAAACAAAAAAAATAAGAGTAATGGATCAATACAACCAAAAGATGATTCCTTGAAGAGAACAACAAAATGGAAAATTTGATCAAGAGAATGAAAGACGGGTGGCTGGGTGGCTCACTCGGTTAAGCGACTGACCTCAGCTCAGGTCATGACCTCACAGTTGGTGAATTCAAGCCCCACTTTGGGACCTATGCTGACAGCTCAGAGCCTGGAGCCTGCTTCAGATTCTGTGTCTCCCTCTCTTTGCCCCTCCCTGACTCACTCTCTCTCTCTCTCTCTCAAATATAAATAAACATTAAAAAAAAGAGAGAGAGACCAAAAGAAAAGACATAAATGAACAATGCTAGGAATGAGGAAAAGGATGTGTCTGCAGTTAAGGAAAAGATTAAAACTTTACAAAAGAAATCTTTATATATTAAAACTTTACAAAAGAAATCCCTGTATATTAAAACTTTACAAAAGAAATCCTTGTATAATTTTCTACCAATAAATATGACAACCTAGAAAAAAAAGCTTACTTTTTAGGACAATATGAATCATCAAAACTGACAGTCAACATGAGAACTAAATAGAATTAAAAGTGATAGAATAAATGTATAATGTACTTTGAGACCTACCCTATCCCTGCCTTCTCCCCACACCTACACACACAAATATCCGTTTCAGAGGCACCTGGATGGCTCATTCAGTTAAGTATCTGACTCTTGATTTCTGCTCAGATCATGATCCCACAGTTGTGAACAGAGTCCTATGTCAGGCTTTGCTCTGGGTGTGGAGTCTGCTTAAGATTCTCCCTCTCTCCTTCTCCCTCGGCCCCTCCCCTGCTCACTCTCTCTCTCTCAAAAAATAAAAACAGTAACAAATATCAGTTTCAAACAGTTTTATGGACAATTTCCAGCAATCCTTCACAAAACAGAAAATGTCCATATTAAACAAACCATTTCAATATATTTTTTTTAATTTCAAATCACCCCAAATCATCAATAGACTACTATATTTCTTCTATAAATGCCAGATAAATACAAAGTAAATGAAAATCCTCAATAATTAGCAAACCAAATTCAACAATACATTAAAAGATAATACACCATGTTCAAGTGGAATTTATTCCAAGGATACAAGGGTGGTTCAATATCAGGAAATTGATCTACATGATACACACATTAATAAAATAAAGGATACAGGTTATATGATCATGTCAACAGATGCAGAAAAAGTATTAGACAAAACTCAACATCCATTTATGATAAAAATTCTCAACAAAGTAGGTTTAGAGTGAACACATCTCAGCATAATAAAGGGCATAAATGACCCACAGCTAACATCATGCCCAATAGGGAAAAGTTAAAAGTGTTTCCTCTAAGATCATGAACAGGACAAGGATGCCCTCCATCTTGCCACTTGTATTCAACACAGTACTGGAAGTCCTAGCTATAGCAATCAGACAAGAAAAAGAAATAAAAGGCATCCAAATCAGTAAAGAAGATATAAAACACTCACTGTTTGCAGATGACATGATACTATATGTGAAAAAAAACTAAAAACCACCAAAAACACTATTAAATCTAATAAATACATTCAGTAAATTTTCAGGATACAAAATTAATATACAGAAATCTGTTGCATTTTCTCTACACTAATAATGAACTAACAGAAAGAGAAATTAAGAAAACAACCCCATATACAATTGCATCAAAAATAGTAAAATACTCAGGAATAAACTTAACCAAGGAGGTGAAAGAACAGTACTCTGAAAACTATAAGATATTGATGAAAGAAATTGATGATGACACAAATAAATATACTATGGTCATGGATTGGAAGAATTAATGTTAAAATTTCCATGCTACCCAAAGCAATATACAGATTCAATGTAATTTTTATTAAAATACCAACAACATTTTTTTCACAGAACTAGAACAAATAACCCAAAAATTTGTATGGAACCACAAAGGATCCCACGTATCTAGAGAAATCTTGAGAAGGAAAAACAAAGCTGAAGGCATCACAATCCCAGATTTCATGATATACTACAAAGCTATGATAATCAAAACATTATGGTACTGGCACAAAAATAGACACAAAAATTGATGGAACAGAATAGAGAGCTTGAAAATAAACCCACACTTATACAGTTAAGTAAACTATGACAAAGGAGGCAAGGATAAGGGGAAAAGACAGTCTCTTCAATAAATGGTGCTGGGAAAACTGGACAGCTACGTGCAAAAGAATGACACTGGATTGCTATCTTACACCATACACAAAAATAAACCCAAAATGGCTTTAAGACCTAAATGTAAGACCTAAAACCATAAGACTCCTGAAAGAAAACATAGGTAGTAACCTCTTGGACATAGGTAGTAAACTCTTAGCAATGTATTTTTTTGGATCTCTTTAGGCAAGGGCAACAAAAGCAAAACTAAACAGCTGGGACTACATCAAACTAAAAAGGTTTTGCACAGTGAAAGACACCATTAACAAAATAAATAGTCAGCCTACTAAAGGGGAGAAGATATTTGCAAATGATATATTCCATAAGGGGTTAGTATCCAAAACACATAAAGAACTCTTACAACTCAACATCAAAAAAGCCCCAACAATCCAATTAAAAAAATGGACAGAGGACCTGAATGGACATTTTTTCGAAGAGGACATAAAGACAGCAAACAGACATAGGAAAAGATGCTCAACGTCACTCATCATTAAGGAAGAGCAAATCCAAACTACAATGGGATATCACCTCACATCTGTCAGAATGGCTGGAATCAAAAAGACAAATAACAAGTGTTGGCAAGGATGTGGAGAAAAAAAAAAAAAAACTTGTACCCTGTTGGTGGGAATGCAAACCGGTGCAGCCATTATGTAAAAACAGTATGGAGGTTCCTCAAAAAATTAAAAATAGACATACCATATGATCCAGCAGTCTACTTCTGGGTATTTATCTGAACAAAATGAAAACAGTAATTCAAAAAGATACATGCACCCTAGGTTCATTGAAGTACTGTTTATGATCGCCAAGATAGAGAAGCAACCTGTTTCCATCAATAGATGAATGATTAAGGAACATGTGGTGTGCGTGCGTGTGTGTGTGTGTGTGTGTGTAATATTACTCAGCCATAAAAAAAGAAGGAAATCTTGTCATTTGCAATGGCGGGTGACTTAGAAGGTATTATGTTAAGTAAAACAAGTCAGAGAAAGACAAATACTAAATGATTTCATTTATGTGTGGAATCTAAAAAATAAATGAATAAACAAAACAAAACAGAAACAGACTCATACATACAGGGAACAAAATGATGACTGCCAGAGAGGAGGTAAGTAAGGGAATGGGCAAAACAGGTGAAGGGGATTAAGAGGTACAAACTTCCAGTTATAAAATAAGTAAATCAAGGGATGTAAAGTACAGCACAGGGAATAGAGCCAGTAATATTATAATAATTTTGTTTGGTGACAGATGGTAACTAAACTTACTGTGGTGATCATTTCATAATGTATACACATGTTGAATCACTCTGTTGTACACCTGAAACTAATATAACATTGTATGTCAACTATCCTTTGATTAAAACAAAAAACAAACCCCAATTAACAAAAACCAAAAGACATCAACTCACAAACTCAAGGTCTGGAAACCCCAAAAGGATAAACGCAAAACAAAAACAAAAAATTTAAAAAAAAATTTTTAACGAATCTAGACTCATTACAGTATACATTCTAAGAGAAAAATCTTAAAAGCATTCAGAGAAAAACTTCGTGAGTCACAACCAAACGTCAAGCAATAAACTTTGAAAACTGCCAGTTAATCAACCAATCAATCAATGACTGGAAGTTCCTGGTGTGGTGCAGGATTCAAAAACTCCAATCTTCCCCAACTCACACAAGCCATACAGATTTCTGTTGGAAAGACCGTAAAAGTTGAGAAAAGCATCTAAGAATGTTACTGAAGACATGAAACTATGTATGGTGAGGCTTCACCAGGAGGAAGTAAAGTGAAAGAAGACACCAGAGAGGCAGGCAAGCAGAGAGCCACTTTTGACTTAGGGGCATTTGCTGATCCTAGAGAATCAGAACCTCAGGTCTGACAGCTTTAAGGGGAGAGAGGGACAGAAATGAAGTCTAGAGTCCATACAAGATGGAGGGTCCAGGGGTGCCTGGATGGCTCAGTGGGTTAAGCGTAAGATTCTTGGTTTTGGCTTTGATCATGATCTCACAGCTCACGAGTTCAAGCCCCGCAACAGGCTCTGAGCTGACAATGTGGAGCCTGCTTGGGATTCTCTGTCTCTGCCTCTCTCTCTGCTCTTCCCCGCTCACTCTCTGTTTCTCTGTCTCAAAAACAAACAAACAAACAAAAAGATGGAGGGTCCAGCGGGAGTCCCAGCTACCACCACCACATCTTCCCAGTGAGAATTCCGTGAAGGGGGCAGCTGTAGCCTGGAATAATGGCACTCCCAGAGAACCACCTGGCTTCACCCAGGTGCTCTCAGACGCTGACCCATGTTCAAGAGTTTTCAGAGACACCTGGGTTTGGCAAACAGAAACCCTTTCCAAACCTTCATTGCAGTCCTTGATTTACCTACAAATAATTTCCCCAATACAATGCTAATACACAAAAACACCCAGCAAAATGATCTTTGTAATCAGAAGAAAATTTATCCCTTTGTGGAAAGGGGAAAATGGTAACTTTACAATGGAGGAGCCTGGCAAATGCCACCCTAATTAAATAATCAAGGTCAACTTCCCTGGTGGTAAGTCAGGTTGGCTATATCCCCAGATATGATGTGATGAGAAGGGCACTTCACTTCTGTGGTATTCTCTCAAAAAACCCTCAACCTCAGTCTAATCATGAGAAAAACATAAAGATGAACAAAAATTTAAAAATGGTCTACAAGATGGGGCACCTGGGTGGCTCAGTCAGTTAAGCGGCCGACTTAGGCTCAGGTCATGATCTCGCAGTCTGTGAGTTCGAGCCCCGCATCAGGCTCTGTGCTGACAGCTCGGAGCCTGGAGCCTGTTTCAGATTCTGTGTCTCTCTCTCTTTGACCCTCCCCCGTTCATGCTCTGTCTCTCTCTGTCTCAAAAATAAATAAACGTTAAAAAAATTTTTCTAAATGGTCTACAAAAAATAAAAATAAACAAAGAACTAAAAAAACGCCCCAAACCCAGAAAACTAAAATAACTAACCAAATAAGAACAAAAACAAAACAAAAAGAAAAAAAAAACAGCCTACAAAATGCCTGACCAGTAGTACTCTTCAAACTATTAAGATCATGAAAAACAAAGCGAGACTGAGAACTTGTCACAGACCAGATGGAATAAGTGACAGGCTGGCTAGATTAAATGTGGAGCCCTGGACTGGATCCTAAAAACAGAATATGTGCGTTGATGGAAAATCTGTTGAAACTGAAAACAAGTCCGGGGTTTAATTCACGCTGACGTTACCAATATTGGTTTTTCATTTTTGAAAAACGTAACCAGAGTCACGTAAGAGGATAATGTCGCAGGAAATAAGCCTGGGTGTGCAGAATACGGAAACTTCTGTACTGCCTTTGCGACTTTTCTGTAAGCATAAAATTATGCCAAAATTAAAAGTTTATTTAAAAAAATTGTGAGAACCAGCAGAAACAACAGAAAACAGGGCTACAAACACCTCCTATGTTGAAAATATCAGATGCCAATATAAAACATCTCTAATCTAAGTATTTTATAAAGTCTTTCCATAAAAGAAACCTACAGCAAACATCATCCATAACTGTGCAGTGATAAAAACTTTCCCTTTGAAATTAGGGTCAAGATGGAATCATTACCATCAGTACTTGTATTTGTCATGTACAAAGTACCTAGCACACACAGTAAGGCAAGAAAAAGGAGTAATACGTAGAAGGATTAGATCAGAAGAAGCAGAACTGTCATTGTGTTTACATTATGTAAAACCACATATACACACACACACACACACACACACACATATATATATATATGTCATTAGAATTCAAAAGAGTTTGGCAAAGTTTTCATTTATTTTTGTATCTTTGTTACAAGCAGCTAGACAGCCTATTTTAAATTATGTAGATTTGATATAAAGATATCAAGTATCTATGAATAAATCTAGCAGAAGTATAAGACCTCTATAGAGAGAAATATAATTTTTATTAGAAAATCTAGTTCAATTAGTAATACGCATATACCACAGTAATGAGATAGAAGACACAATATTGTAAAGGTATCAATCCTCTGCAAACTGATCTATAGATTCAACGCGATCTAAATGAATTCCTGGCAAGATATTGACAAGCCAATTTGGAGACGCAAAGGGCCAAGCCACTTTGGAAGAAAGGAAGGTAAGAAGATTTACTGCCACAGATATCAAAAGTTCATCTGAAGTCGTGGTCACAATGACAACGTGGTGCGTGGGGAGTAAGAAAAGGCTCGTGCAGGCCAATGCTGGAAGAGAGAGCCCTTGAAATGGGCCCTGCATACAAGACCACTGAGTAGTGAAGACAGTGGTGTTGGCAGATCAGCAGGGGAAAAGGATAGTGTAACTCATAAAAGTTTCCTCAGGAAAAAAAAAATTTTGATAAGAATCAAATTAGAGCCTTTCAACCGTAGATCAGATGGGAAGCAATTCAGTCTCAGATAAGATGAGACATTTGGGGGGAAGAAACATTCACCCAGATCAAGTCTGTGTATAGCGGAGGTTGCGGGGCGGGGGGGGGGGGGTCCATCACGAGTGACATAGGCTATAAAACCATCACAGGCCTGGGAGAAAGCAAGTAAAAACAGCACTGAAACCAAACTGCTGACAGAATCAACCTGGAAGAACAACCCAGGGGATGGAGAAAAAATCCCCAAAGCACTTACAATCATCCAAAAGCCTCAATCGATCAAGCAAGAGCCTGAAGATGGGATGGGGTGTGTGTGTGTGTGTGTGTGTGTGTGTGTGTGTGTGTGTGTATATATATATATATATATATCTAAAAAACAAAATGTAGCTTACAGTGGAGTCTGCAGAGATCTAGAGACAAATTCAGATCCCTCATCTGTCCCCCCTCCAAAAAAAAACACAACCAACTTTACAAAAAATAGAAATAACAAGAAATGAAAAAGCTACTTAAAAAATAATTGTTGTGGAAGAAAAGTTTGAGACCACCATTCTGAGCAGAAAGTTAAAAAGTGAAAGAGGTGAAAATTTAGGGGGCAGATAAAAGCTGTGAAGGCTAGCATTGCTTCAGTGGAAGAATCACTTTGCCCCCAAATTGAAAAAGGAAACGTTTTGGAGATGTGAGAGAAGAAACTTCCTGTGCAATGAAGATAGAGTTGAATCTGCCGTCTTATGAACACAAGAACTGTGGTTAAAGAGTGGAATTCATCAGTAATTTTTGGTTCACTTTAATTATTTATAACAACGAGGGTGCATCTAGCTCATAAAATCAATACTATAATAAGTCTATATTGTACATTGTCAGCTTTAACAAGATAAAGTCACCATAAACAGAGTTCAAAGACAAGGAGAGTATATATCTTTCAGAATATTTAGCAAATTCTCCCTTTTCATCAAAGAAAGGACAGTCATGTCAACTGAATAACATCGGCCATAAATAAAGCAGCAATTCACAAAAGAGGCAGATGGCCAATAAACATGAAAAACTGTCCAACCTCCCCCTGTAATTGGGAAAATGCACATTAAAAGAAGGTGCAGCTCCTTATCCAGCACCTTTGCAAAGGTTGGGCATGGGGAGATGGTTTATCTCATTTGATATTGTTAAGATAACATATCGGGTCAGCTACTTAGAAAGGCAATTTGGCAGGATCTATAGACAAGTAAATATTAGTAACCTCTGCCTCCACGATTCCACGTTTTGGGTTGTTGACACAAGACAGATACTCATAAGCGTGCAAAAATATAAGGAAATAGATTATTCTTATCATAGCTTGTTGGTAAAGTGAACAATCAAATCTGACCTAAATTGTCCATCAATGGGGAGTGGGGGAGGATTTAAAAATTATGGCATATCGATTCTATGGGATAGCAATAGCTATTAAAATAGCTCTTAAAAAGAATGAAGTATGGAGCACCTGGGTGGCTCAGTCGGTTGGGCATCCGACTTCAGCTCAGGTCATGATCTCACAGTCCAGGAGTTCGAGCCCTGTGCTGACAGCTCAGAGCCTGGAGCCTGCTTCGGATTCTGTGTCTCCCTCTCTCTCTGCCCCTCCCCTGCTCATGCTCTCTCTCTTTCTGTCTCAAAAATAAATTAAAAAAAAAAAAACATTTTTAAAAAAGAATGAAGTAGATCTATATGATTATTAAGGTGATCTCTAGGATCTTCACTCTTAAAATAAGAGAAAATGAAAAATGCAAAACAGCATATACAATATAATCCCATTTATTAAAAACACAAAGCACAGAGTGCGTATATAGGAAAATAAGCTATACATGGAAATACGTAGAAAACGATCTGAAAGGCTGTGCCTGAAACACTTAATAGGACACAGATTAGAAGCTGCATTGGGGTAGGCAGTAAACAGGAATTTTTCCCTCTACATACCTTCATTTGGTGTAAAATTTTATGAACAAGAATGTATAATGTATTCCTTTTGTATTAAACAATACATTAACTAAAAATATTAAGTAATATCATTTCTGACGCAATGCTAGAGAGTAAGATAGGATTTCTACCTCCCTCCTCACCGCCTTTTTCTTTTTCTTTTTGTTTGTTTGTCCGAGGCATAACCCATTCCAGAACAGAAAATCAAAGTAAAGACAAAAATACTGAGCCTGCACTACTCTTTGGCGGTCTGGGCCTTTCTCTTCCCTTTTACTTCCTTTGGTCATGATGATGAGGAAGAAACCCCCCCAGCCAGAGACAGGAATGGCGCAGGCGCTGACAGAAGCCTGTTCACAGGACAGGTGTGAGACCATAGCACCCAGTGTTTGAACCTGTCAGATGTTTCCCCTGAACTTTATGTTTTCTCAACTGCCTTCTTTGAAATGGCTCGTGAAAGTAGGGGACGCCTGAGGGAAACGAGAAAGTTCAGAGGTCATGAACAAAAAACAAATCCCTGTCCTAAAACCCTGGGACTTCAGACGGGCCTCTGTCTGAGCAGCATGACAAAACAGGAAAGTCATGTGTGCAGATGAAAACCTGATTTCCTCATTGCCTAGTCCTCTACTTTATTTACGTTGCTAGTGAGCTTTCTTGGAAACTAGGTAAAGTAGAGATTTAGGTTAGTGTCTTTAGAAGGACACCGGAGCAAACAGGCCATGGCCAGAGAGAGAGGTTCAAAGGGAGGGAGATGAAGACTAACCTGGTGCTGAGGTCGCTGCCCCCCATCAGCCATCTTTCCACTCTGGGCCCCGCCTGGGCCCCGCCTGGGCCTCAAGTGTGGCCTCCGAACCCTCCAGTTGGGGTGGCCTGGGTCAGGGTAGCTGCTGAGCCCAGAGCAGGAAGTTTGTGAATTGACTCACGCAGAGGCAGCTCCGCCCAAATGGGGAAAAGGGAAGTGAAAGTATCTCTCAGCTGCTGGGCAGACAGACTTGTGGCAGCAGGAACAAAGGAGTGACAGTCAGGGCCCGGAGGAGCAGGGCCAGCCCCCCGGGGGGGGGCACTTCGGTGTGCAAAGACACAGAAATATCTATGTGTCCATAAGTGTTTCTGTCCTTCTATCTAAGGTCCCCGAGGGTAATAGGGGTGGGGAGAGGGGAGCTGTGTGTTTGTCACCTTCCCCTCGCCAACGAGGCTGTGGGGGGACAGAGGGAGAGACAGAAACTTAAAATCTCCCTTCCTGCGGGAGAGCCTGGACCCCAACCAGGTAAGGTCCCAGCATGGGAACACAGGGCTGGAGAGAGCACAAATGCTCAGCATCATAAACCCGGGGGAATGTGCTTAGTGTTCCTGGAACTCAGTCAGACGTCAGGGAGAAATCAGCAAGGCTGCAGCCAAGGTGATGACGGTGGCTAATATCTCAGGTGCAAAGGTTTAAGGTGCCCCCAACTTCTGAATTGCATCCAGGGAGAAGGAGACACGTGGAGAGAAGTCGCTGGAATGCTGACCGGCACAGGCTTCCCTTGGATGCAGATGGAGATTGGAACCGAGATGATCTGGAAGCAAATACATGGGCAGGCGAGCCCCGCTGGGAGGGTGACCTTCTGCCTCCGACTCCTGTCTGTTCACAGATTTCTCATTCGGATTTGGAGTCATCATTCCACAAAGCATGAGACTTAATTCCATTTGAAACTGCAGGGGAAAGAGGTTTCTACCCTCTTTCCGTGGATGTTCTGTCTTCCCCACAGAGGGGTGAACATCAGCCTGCTTGGGATTCCAGGATGCTTCTAAGGAGGTCTTTAACCATGAGCAGGGTCTCTGTGTGCACCAGGTGCTGTACGCGTGTGGGTCTCGTCCCCTCTCCCTCTCTCACTCACTCTCAGGGGTACAAGGACTAGGAAGTTGAGCTACTGTTGGGCACAACTGTCCTCTGCTTCTTGCCTCCATAGGACACGTGGCCCAGACAAGGCCTGACACAGACGACACGACTTTTCTAGCGTCCCCTGTCTCTGTCCCTGGGCAGCAGGCTGACCCAGGCGACCACTGTGCCGGGTGTTGGCGTAAACGTGCCAGCTTTTCCGTGGCTCCGCTTAGGGTCGCTGAGATGAGCACTTTGAATAGAGGCCACCGAGCAGCTAGCCAGTGGGGTAGGGAGATCCACAGGTGGCCCTCGTGGGGCTCACAGTGACACCTGGGGCTGGTCCTGGCCTGGAAGGAGGGAAGGGGCTGCCCCCGGGGGGGCGGGGGGGGGGGGGCTGGACACGCATCACCTCTGTAAGAGCAGCAGTGGTTCCTGAGGAATCTGGAGGCCTCTGTAAAGAAAGCAAAGTTTCTGTGATCCAGAAGAAGCCAGACCCGCCAGGTTAGGATACGGACAGGACCAGCTTGAGGAGCAGATTTCACTCCTGAAAATCCTCCTGGACTCATTCGAAGGAAACAAGGAAGCGCCTGGGGCACTTTCTGCAGCTTCAAGGAACACTGACACCAGGGCCACCGTCACTGTTCTGGAAGTAGCCCAAGTGCTCGACCTGGAGGCCTGGAAAGCCGGAGAAGCCACACTGAGGAGGAATCACAGGGCAAAGAAGCCACCAGGGGGACGGGCTCAGTAAGTGTCAGTCACCAGGAGCAGATTCTGTTCAGACTTTGAAGGTGGGTCCAATCTGGGAGACCCCTGTGGGGACCAGAGGTTTGTCACTGGGAGCTCGAGGTGGGGAAGAAGGGGTAGAAGGTCAGGAAGAAGGGGCAGCAGCAGGGGCAGTGGCTGCTGGGGCAAGGGGCTCAACACCCTTGGTACCTCTGTGTATGTAGAAATGGGGGGGGGAGCTGGTGCCTGGGACCTATGGCCCTACTCCAATGTCCCTGGAAGGGACATCCATCAGCGGGAGTCACCCCTGCCCCTCCCTGCTTTCTGGGGTGACTCTCTGGTGGAAGGGGTGAGTCTGCTCCTTGTTGGGTCTCCCCGGGCTTATCATGCCTGGAGAGGCCAGAGCTCTGTTGGCTTTTCCAAAGTCAAGTGCACAGGGACAGGAGCTTGGGGGGCTGTGGGAGGTTGGGGGTGTGTATGATTGATTGGAGCAGCCTGAGGCTGAATATGTGTGGATAAGCTCAATTTGGGGGTTTGGTTTTAGGGACCCCTTTTTTGCTACACACTAAGCCACCACCCCCAGGGTAGCTTTTATCAGGATGAAAGCTGGTATTTTGAACCCTGTCTGCTTCACTTTTGTATCTATCTGTTGGTTTGGAACGCAGGTGAGGGAAAAGGACGCACTTTGGAGGGGCCCACTAACACCCTAAATTTGGGTCCAGCATATGGGCATACATCTCTTTCCATGAGTTCTTGTCTACCTGTGCCCGGGATGGGTAGAGAGGCTGGTAGTCCTACCACCTTGCAATTGCATGGTCACGATACGGTTATCACATGTGGGTTCGGTGGGCATTTGGTGACAGTATTACAGTTTTGAGGGACCAGGGTGGGGTGGTGCCCCTTCTCCTTCTAAGCAGAATCTCAGCAACCGGGCAGGCGTTGGTTGACCCGTGGACTCCTGAAGCTGCAAAGTTGGTACAAAGCCAGAGGGATTGCTGGGGGTGGAAATGTGAGGATTTCTATAGGGAAGAGAGTAAATCCTTGAAGGAGGGGCTGGGAAGAGGCAGGGAAGGAAATGGTTAAGGGGTGAGTGGAGGGAGGGAGAGAACTGTTGGGCAATTTGGGAAAATCCATCCGGGCCACTTTCTGGAGGTCTGCACTCCCCTCTGGTGGTCACGCTTGGTATCACAGCCTCCTGAGAACCGGCTTCTGTTGCCGGTTCAGAGAAACTGAAACCGAAAATCCCTCTGGTAACTATCGAAACCCCTGGAAATTAGTCGTAGCAGCTCCATCATTTCTTCCCAAATAAAGGCTAACTAATTTAAGGATGGGATTCTGAGATCATTTTGATATTTGGCAGTTCAAACACACACAAACAAGCTTATAGCCTGGACGGAGAGGTCTAGGGCACATCTGCTTACCATTATTATCTGGAGGTGAAGGGAAGGGAGCCTGTCTTACCAACAGGAGCTCTTGTTAGAGATTGTTGTGGTTGGGGAGACCTTGGGCATTCCCGGAGCACCTGTGCCCAGGGCTGAGAAAGTCCTGCACAAAGGATAAGGTTGTCCTTCTCAGACCGTCAGCTGTAACAGTCCTGGCCCAGGAGAAACCCAAATAGAGTCTAATGAGCTCTCCCCTGGATCAAGTCCTGTGCTTTTTCCCTGCCTGGGGCATGTGCTTCCTCACATGTACAAGTACTGTGCCCATGAAACGGGCTGGCATCCTGGCGGGTCCAGGGTCCAGCACTAGTACTCAAGGACCACGTGGCTCCGGCCAAGTCCTAAAGTGGCCCCGGGGACACATCGGCGTGGCCCTGAAGCTCCACCAGCCTCTGCTGGGCATCGTATGTCTCACCTTAGAATGAGGTTTGCGGGTGGGTTGCAAAGCTGCACAGTTTTTCAGGACCAGGTGGCCACCAGGGTCTCCAGGTACAATGGTTTATAGGCAAGACCACAACCAGCATAGTCACACCGATTTCTCAAGACAATGACACTGAAGCTGAAAACATACCTCTCTCATTGGACTCTGGTTCGTTGTCCTGGGGCATAAAGGGTATACGGGGAAAGTTCCCGGGACATCGGATGCCATTTCTGCAGCTTCCTCCACCATTTGAGAATGGCCAGTGTCAGTCTACAAGGTGACACCCTCCCCTCCATAGAGAAAGGAGACCTCTCTGCCCTTTCATCAATATGGGGGCCCCATAGGCATTCCACCAAAAGCCTATGGGACCCCCTCCCCTGAATTATTCTAGGGAGCAGGGGTGGGGGTGAGTGGGGCGGGGAGGGGACTTCAGCCTCCTAAATGTGGAGCCATGGTGAGTGAGGGGCTCACATATATATCCAAGAGCCTGGATTGTGTCCTCACTGCACAGCGTGCTTGAACAGGTTGGGCCTGGATTTCCCACTTGCCATCAGACAAAGGTACAACGTAGGAAACCAGGGCCCGTCTGTATTTCCTGAACAGACACAAAGTAAAGACATCAGCTCCTCCTGTAGGGCACTTCAGGCCACAGGCAGTGACACAAGAGTTTGCAAAACTTCTAAGAGCAGGCATGTGCAAAGGCATACAGAGTGCATATGCCATGGGCTCTATCACTATTCCCAGGGACCCCGAGGAGAGGTCACAGACACCAGACAAGCCAGGGGCCACGTCATTTAAAAAAAAATTTCATGTTTATTTATTTTTGAGAGAGACAGACAGAGCATGAGCAGGGGAGGGGCAGAGAGAGGGGGAGGCACAGTATCCGAAGCAGGCTCCAGGCTCTGAGCTGTCAGCACAGGGCCCAATGTGGGGCTTGAACCCATGAACCACAAGACAATGACCTGAACCGAAGTCGGCTGCTTAACCGACTGAGCCACCCAGGTGCCCCAGGCCATGTCATTTTATAGCTAAGACTTGTGCTCCTGAGATTTCAAGGACGGGGTCCTGCCTCTCCCACCCCCCACCTCCCCATCCAGACACAGGCAGCTGTAGATGGGCCGTAGGAGGTGGTGGGATGGAACGTGGTCCTCCCTACCTCCCCAGCAGCTCTGCCAGAATGCGGTGGAAGATGTAAGACAAGTGTCTCAGCTCCCTGAACGCTCCCCACTCTTGTTTCCAGTAAAGATGTAGGTGAGATTACCACGATGGGGATCGAGAATGCATTGTTGGGTATGAACCAGTGTAGACTCTTTCCATCCCCCACACCATGGGTTCCAGGGGCAAACCTGAGTGAAGATTGGTGGGGGAGAAAAGTCCCAGACTTGATGGCATGTAAGAATCAGTGGTTTCAGGTCAGATGAAAACAATCTCAGGCCTATCGGTCCGAGTAGCAGTACCAGCTGAAGGTTTGATAAGTATCTGATGGATATGGTTCCGCACAACCTCCTGTGTCCAGGCTGGGTCTAGATTTACTAAACGGGCTGCTGACTGGCACCTCTCGCTGGGATCAGAATGTGCTCAGCTCGTCTTAGCAGGCCACTCACGTGGCCAGGCTCAGACTGCACACCCTGCCTCCTCTTTGGGCACATCTCAGACTAGTTCAGACTGGTTTCACTCAGTCCCGGGCATCAACCAGTGGTTTGGGGAGGGTCTAGACACAGACATTTGGGGTTCCTCTCTGTGACTTTCTCTTTTCCAGCCTTTCCCCCTCACCACCCAGAAAACTTAGTGGCCCTGGGCTTCTTCCCTGGCTTTGCTAACCAGAGGGAAGGTGTGAACTTTCTACCAAAGTTTTACCCTCCCCCCTCCATGCAAGACTGGCCTGGCTACTCTCAGGGCCCCGTGCTAATAAACAGTAAACATCTCGTATTGGCTGTTTCCTCTCAAGTTTCGAATTCCCTCCAAAGTCGGTCTGCTTTGGCTTACTTTTCAGTTGTTTTTTAGATGTTGTCCAGAGCGTCTAGCAGTTTTCTAGAAGAGGCTGGTTGGTTAGGAGCTCTCGCCCTTGGTCCTAAGCAGTAGACCAGCCCTGCCCACCCCTGGGGCCCAGCCCTGCTTCTGGGGACATCAGTGGTTTCAGTGCCCGCTAAGCCCCCTGCTCACCCTAGGGGACAAGATCCTATGCTCAGTACATCAAACAGAAAGCACCCCTCTGTCAGGTAAGGCACAGTCAGATCTATGCAATCGTGCACTTCTGTGCCCGCGGGAACACGAATGCTCACCCACTTAGGGCGGGCTTGTTCACTAAACAAAATGACAGAGCAAACGATGTGCCTGGGAGGACAAACATGGATTATTCTAGAATTTCAGTTGGAGTTAATACTTACAAACCTATACAGATAAGGCCTACAACTTGTTGCCCAGAAGCCCAAGACTCTTTTTCCTTTGTTAAAAGAGGAGACGGAGCCATCTGTATCGAGCCTGGTTTTTGTTTCAAAGGTCTTACTTTTATGCAGCCCTGTCTTTCCAAGGAATCGGGTCCACAGCCCGCCCTCTGCCTCCCTCCTGCACAAACTCCCCATGCACAAACTAGGGAAGGAAGAGCCCCCGACTGGGTGTGTGTGAGTGAGCCTTTGGCCTGATAGGAAACCCAGCCAGGTAGTTCGGTGACCGGGGCTCTGATCTCGAGCCTTGTGAAACCTCCCCACCCGGTTTACGCGGAGAGAGCTGGAGAAAGCCCTAGAGCTGATGCCCAGAGGAGCTGCCCTGGGAAGCTCAGGCTGAGAGGTCCTTACCAAGAGCCCCAGGTCCTCCTGTAGCTCCCAGGGACACAGGCACACAGCCCTCCCCCTGGAAGGTCACAGCCGAGCTCCCTAGCATCTCGGCAAACAGCCCCCAACTGAATCCAAGTAAACCAGACTGATGGGATGATAGGCTTAGTGCCCTTCGTTGCCCTTGGCTGTCCTGAGGGTGGGGTGGACGCCTTCCCTTCAAGCATGAAGACCAACTCAGCCTTTCTCCGCACAGCACAGGGCAGCGGGAACTCAGTCAACCTGCTCCCTTTGGTTCCGGGACCTCGGCCCTTCTGACTGACCTTGCACTGCCCCATCCACTGTTAGATACCAGGGCCTACCTCGGAGGGTCTGTTGGTCAGGCCTGATTTCCTTGGCCATCCGGCCTGCTCCCCCACCTTCCTAACAGCACCCAGTTTCCTCTGGGGAGACGACCTCTCCCCTTCGTGTGCTGGAGCAGAGGGACTGCTGTTCAATAGCTGGCCCCCGAGCAAGCCGGGCCAGCCAGAAGCTTTGGGGAGTCAGACTCTTGAGAGAAGTTTGCTAAGGAGTTTAAAAAAAAAAAAAAAGACGGAAAGCATTCATTCCATGGTGGCTCCTTGACAAGACGGCTGAGTCGTTCCTGGTGCACAATTCTTGGATCTGCTCTGCTACGCTGCCCTGGTTCTGGGGCCATCGGTGAGCTCCGCACCCAGCCTTCCCGCCCTTGCGTGAGCCACTGGGCACCTGTTTAAACAGGGTCTTTTTGTCTCACCGAGGTAAAGCCAGTCTCACCGGCAAGGAGCCCCAGCCGACACGAGGACGTTTGTAGGTGATTTACTTACTGTTCTCAGGATCAGGCACTTCCTAGGAGCACAGTAACTATTAACTCATTCATCCTCACGACCCAGCGAGCTAGGTACTAGCTTCTCCATTTCACACAAGGCGCTAGTGCACAGGGGAGGTAGGTCGCGTGCCCAGGGACGCCCAGCTGCTCGCTCGTGAGGAGCTGGGATTCCACCTCCTCTGCTGGCTTCGCGGCCGGTGTTCTCAAACGCTAGGCTCTGGTAGAAGGGCCAACTGCGACTGAGGCTTGATGAAAAATAACAGCTGGGATAGGGATGACACAGAACTATATTTACCAACATGTAGCCATGCTCATTATATACTATGAAGTGAAATACATTGATTGGAACACATTTTATTGTCAAGATGGTGTAAGCACTGTTACCCTCCCAGCTTGCACTCCGCCCCTCTGCATTACAAAGCCTAGAATACTTTTCATCAAATTGGCAACCATGGGTACTCTTCTTCCCCGGAGAGGCCTACCGAGCATTGTGCTTCTTAGTGGTAGAAGATGGCTTGGAGCTTTGGGGGGGATATCCTGATATGCCCCTGACCGTTGAACCCCTGAGAGCTTATCTGTATGTCATGTCTCTGAATTCTTAGTAGGGTTTCTCTCTCACCATCTGGGACACATGTGACTCGACAAGGCTTTCGGAACACCCAACACTTTTTGCTGTTCAGGTCCAGTTAGCATACTGTCACTGTGATGGTTAATTTTGTGTCCACTTGACTGGACCATGGGGGTCCCTGATTAAACATTATTTTTGGGTACTTTACTGAGGATGTTTCTGGATAAGATCAGCATTAAAAAAATTTTTTTTAAATGTTTATTTAGTTTTGAGAGAGAGACAGAGTGTGAGTGAGGGAGGGGCAGAGAGAGGGAGACATAGAATCCGAAACAGGCTCCAGGCTCTGAGCGGTCGTGCAGAACCCGACTCGGGCTCGAACTCAATGAACCGTGTGATCATGACCTGAGCTGAAGTCGGACACTTAACCAGCTGAGCTACCCAGGCACCCCGAGACCAGCATTTTAATCAGTGGACTCAGCAAAGTAGATTGCCCTCCCTAGCATGGGTGGACACCATCCATGCTGTTAAGGGCCTGTTGAGTGGGAGAAAAGGGGAGAAACGCAAATTCATTCTCTTCCTGCCTGCTTAGTTGAGCTTTCCTCTTGGATTTCTGACTCTCTTGGACTGAGATTTATACTCTCTGCTCCCCTGGTTCTTGGGCCTTCAGACTTGGGCTAGAATGACACCTCGTCTTTACTGGGTCTCTGGCTCACAGATGGCATATCGTGGAGATTCTCTGCATCTGTAAGTATGTAAGCCAATTCCACATAATAAATCCCTGTATATATAAATGTATGGCTCTGTTTCCAAAACTTTTGGTTCTGTTTCTCTACAGAGCCCTGATTAATACAGTCAACAATATAGCGGATTGATGTACTGTATTGTGGTGTCAGGGTAGACTAGGTTCCTTCAAACTATATTGTAATAGAGGACAGGAGAATTCACCCCGTCCTGGGGCAGGACAGTAAATGTGTACAATTGTCCAGTTCATGGGGACATGAACTGCTTCCGATCTTATTTCCTACTAGATATTTTAAAAGCACATTTTCCATATTAACAGTTGCACAGCACATACAATAGGCCATGCTACTCTGCTCTAAAAGAGCACGTCTAGCACAGCAGCTGGTTGTTTCTAGTAGCCATGAACCAAGCAGCTTCTGCGGAGACCAGCCCAAATATAGTGGCAACGAGGACCCAATAGCTGCCGCCTTTAAATCTTTGCAGGTGGCACTAATCTCTGTCATTCTCCGGCCCAGGAATACGACATTGCTTTTGACTATTTTCACCGTAGGGAATTTCAGTTTCAGGGCCTTCCACTGGGCTTCTCTGAAGACAGTGATTATTATTTCACAGGATGCTTTGTAGGTTAAAGAACCGGTTCATCCAACTTCCATGTGTATCCTGATTATACCCTCAGGAAGTGGGGCGGCTTCATGGATTGAGTGGACCCATTGTGACATGGATATTACCTGACTTCCATACACTTTACTCAACAGGGACCATGATGGTGCTTTATGTCCCTAGAGTAGCATCGAATTCAGATGCTATATTCAACAACCTTTGAAACACCTATATATTTTCCTTTATAGGACATATGGTTTCTAGATAAAAGACCGTTGGTCCTTTTGGTGAAGAACTGAGGAAATCACTATGTGTACATTTGCAAAGTTCTTTTTTTATGAGACCTGCCTTCATTTCCCTCAGCATGTTTGGGGTCCAAGAATTGACTTAGGTCTGGAAACTGGGCAAGGGATCTTGACTTTTCATTGAGTCAGCTAAACTCAGCTCTCTGATCATCTATTTTTAATCTCTAATCTTTTTTGAAGGTATATATGAAGCAATATCCTTGTTGGCTGCCCATTTGTCTTGCCTATAAGAACACCACGTCTTGTAAGCCATCTCCAGAGACATCCACGGACCAGGCCCCACGGCTGTCATTCTAACCTTGCTGCGCATTACAGAAGTTATGTTGTCATGCTCTGACAGTGAAATGCTACCCCTGATTTTGTTATCCAATCATTTCCGTTGCTGGAATACAGTTCTGTGCAACATTCCCACATCATTCTGACCTATAGAGGACAGCCCCTGCTGAGCATCTCAAGGATGCTGTTGCCCCTTTAGCAGTGTGTTCCTTATCACCTTGGTAAGTCAGTGTCTCTGAGGCCTCCTGGGGAACAGTTACCTGTAGGTGGTTTTTCCAGCTGGAGAGAATAAAGCCATGCCAATTTCATTAGGCTTTTGAATTTCCCTTTTCCATAATCTGCCCTACCAAGCCCAGTATACTCTACTTCTGTTTCATCCAGCGTGTACCCTGGCTTATAGCAAGCCTCTGCGAGCCACCCAGGAATGTATTAGAATCATCACCTCTGGCCCTTGCCAGGATAATTAAGTTCTGTGGCACGGGAGAGCATGCCTGCATCAACAATTCTCCTCTTTCCAGTTTCCTATTCCCTTTCTTCTTTCAGGACCCACTCACACACAATCCCCTGGCACCTGCTGGTATATGTTGGCCCAGTCTTCCAGCTGCACTGGAGTAGAACCCTCTTTTCATCTCGCAGGCCCACTCAGCATACTCCCAGTTAGGTCATGCTGAGGCTACTCTGCATAGCCTTCATTCAGGCAGGAGGTGGGCTGGTAAGGGTCTGTCTCCAAAGCAGGGGCAGGAGTTTTCTGCAGGCCCTGCAGGCTCAGGGGGATCTGGAGTTCAGAGCTCTCCTGTACATCTACCTAGAGTTTCGGGGCTTCACTCCTTCTTTATTGGTGCCCTAACTTTGGCACAGGAGGCCACCCTGAGCTAGAATTCGGGCTTCTCTGAAATGCTGCCCTTCTGAAAATCAGGGCCAGGACTTCCTTACTGTCTACTTTCCAGCTGCAGGGATGGGGGTGATTTTGGTTTAGGTGATTAATAGCTTTAAGCCTGTCTTTTACTCTTGTCAACATATTAGTGGCACTTAGCAACAGCCTTCAAACCTCCACACTTGTTGCAGTTACTATCTCTCCTTCTGTAAATGTCAGATCACTGTTCCAGCGAATATGCCTCTCCCCCTATAGCCCATCCAGTTTCTTACAGGTGAAAGTTTTGGCAATGGCACGGTTGTAACACCTCAGGCACTGTCAACATTCCACTTGTCACCATCTGACTAGACAGTGACCTAACATCAGAACCCCATCCTCAAGTCCTGCTTGCTAGGACCAATACCTTAAGTTGGGTTCCTTGGAAGCAGAGCCCGAGATAAAGTCTCTTGAGTAAGTGATTTATTATGAGAATTTTCTCAGAAGAAGAGGGGTGAGGGAAGCAGGATAGCGTGGTAGGAAAAGCCAAGCATGGGTTGGTACCAGCTGGAGACTAGCCCCAGCCTGATCTCGTGGAAAGTGAAGGGATACGGATCACTACAGGTTGGTTCCACCTTGGAGCTGGAAGCCGGCCCCCACGCCCAAGAGGTGTAATCTCCAGGTGAAGTTGGCATTGGCAGAGGGTGGTACTTTGGGGAAGAGTGTCATCAGCAGCCAACCCTCACAGCAGCTGGGACATGAAAGTTCTGCCCAAAAAGGAGATTTTCCAGGGTGTCAACAGCCTCCACTACACCAGTGAACTCCTCTCATTTGCTTCCTCAATAGAAAACACTTCCTTGAATTTCTTCTCGAACTCTGCCTCCAGTCTAAGTCCCATTAGGCCAAAGTCATTGTACTGAAAAATAAATCATAAAGACAAAAATAGCGATACTCATTATCAGTGTTATTGGACACCTTGCAATCAAAAACGTTTAGGACCTTGTTTTAAACACCTAAGTTACATTAACCAGGTGAAGCTTAAAAATTCAAGCAGCCAAGAACAACTTGTTTCCTATGTGCATGATTATTTCTGATTAAATAGACAGAAGTGAGAAATCACTGCCATACTTGGGACTCTGACGTATGTTGTTTGGGTTGTTTATTTCAGTGAGACTTAGGAAAGCCATCTATGTCCTTTGAAACCATCAAAGAGCACAGTCTAAGTACAATGAGCCATCCTGCTTCCCTGAAACTTCTAGTCCTCTCTGGTAACCCCTATAAACTACACGCTCCATTCACATGCAAGAAGTCTAAAATTGGGGTTTCTAAGAGGTTGAGTTGATCTGGGGAGAGATAAGAAGGGTGATATAACTTTAAGATGCCATTCTCTCCTCCTTGGATTTGGAGCAGGTGGGACTCCATTGCTGTCTATGGGCAGCTGTCACCTTTGAGGAGGGGAATGAGCTCTCAGGGGCCTGGGGTTCTGGTTGCAGAAATACCTTCTGACTCACTACTACTCTGCCGTGGTGAGCTTAAGTCCTGAAATGGAAAAGTCACTCATGTCCAGAGCTCTTTCTTGTGCAGGCTTGTCATAGGGTGAGGGAAATGTAAAATTTTCCAGGCACCAGAAAATGAGGGCTGAGTGAGTCAGTGGAAAGAAAATGAAATGGAGGCAGAGAGAGCGCCTCTTACCTTGTAAGATGCCCTGTGGTTCCGAAAGATGAGGCGCATGTCCTGCACAAACTCCTCTACTCTAGGGTAGCCTTGTTTATTTAGCTTCTTCTTGATTTTGTCCAACCACATGGGTTCCTTTAGGTTTTGAGACACCTCTTTAATCTGGTGGGGGAAAAAATATCAATGGGAGAGTTATTGGCATTGTTCAATGCCTGTCTCCAGTGGATTTCCTGAACTCCAGCAGAGATGCAAGACAAAGAAAATGGCGGCTCATGCTCTCCCTCTCATGGGATTCAGATCACAGATCCCCCCTGTGTGAAAGTCACTGAACATCACAGCGGCCTGTAATCATGGTTGGTTGCTGTTACTTACATAATAATAGTATGGAATCTTCGAAAAAAAGGAGCTCTCTGAATGGCAATAGACCTTCAAGAGGAGGAACTCACATTTCTGCAAAAGAAGGCGGCTGTGAATTCACAGCAGTTTGGAGACATTGAGCCCATTCACATGCCCAGGCAGAGGCATGACTTAACACTGTCTTCTGGAACTTTCCCCAAACACGTTTGGCTTTCAGAAACAGACATGTAATAGGTGAGTTATATATTCTGCAATTCAGTTCTGGTATGATTTCAGCATGATCGAGACATGGCTTGGAAGAGAAGGCTCCCTCAGGCGCCCTTCCCCTCCCTCGAGACCTGTTGGACTTCTCGGTGTCAGGGGGAAGGAGAAGCCTTGGGCTTTGCACCCAGCTCACCAACTGCTCCTCCGGCTGCATCTGCCTCTCCAGGACCTCAGATTCCCCGTGACACTGCTGCCTTTCCAAAAACTCCATCCTGCAGAAGGTACAACTCCACGGGTTCCTGAGAGGTCAGGCAAAAGTAAGCAAGGGCAAGGCCCCTGGAAACAGCCGCTGTGCCTACGGCTGTTATTGTCTTCCTTTTAGACATGGTTGATGGACACAGCTGGGAGATGAAGGGAATCCCTCTCAGAGCCTCCAGGACCCCCATGTGGACCCTGAGCCCATGAGGATGGCAAAAGGGTGCCCATGACCCTTCTCCCATTGTGGGTGGCAATAGGGGGCTCTGTGCATGGAGGGTGGGGTTAGGGTGAGTGGTGGGCCCTCCTTTCCCTATCTGAGCTGCTGGGAGCCCTGCCTGCTTTGTCTGAGTGTCAAAACTGAGCCTTAAGCCCTGGGGCCCAGGCTTCTATCAGCCTGTGGAGCCCATGGTAAAATGCACAAACCAGGCCATGTTTCCTGCCTTTCTGAAAAAGTGCAGAACACAAACAGCTGGTGTTCCCACCTCTATGAACAGGGCTCAGGGCTAGAAAATCTTCTCAAAGGGACAGTAACACTAGGTAGGCAAGGGACCCAGCCACCAGCCTCAGCATCCCAGAGGGCAGCAAAGAACAGTATTCCCTCCTGCTGCCAGAGTCTTTAAACAGCTGGATCATGCTGCTGGATGCCATACCTATGGCCCTGCTCCTTCTCTCTGCAGGGGGATTTCCTCCTATGGCAGGAGGAGGGGTTCCTAATCCAAGTGGGGGGACTTCATCTCACAAACCTCTCAGTTTCCACTGGTGGGATGTGACAGTCCTCATGAAAAGATCTTGAACAGGTGTCACAACAGAACAGCTTTCCTCCATCCCGGCACATCTCACACACATCGGAGTTTCCCGGCTAGAAGGAGAATCAATGTCGGCATCCCTAGTGAAACCCCGGCAGGCCACCACTATGGGAATCTAGAACTCACTGCCTTTGTGTGAACCTGCATGAACATATCTATGCTTCTCCCTGAGGTGTGAAGGAGTGGCATGGAGTGTAGACTTCAGAAGAAATCACGGTCTGCATTGATGCCCAGGAGGAGGGGCCTGTGTATCAGACCAGAAAAAATTCTCCCTATAAAACCAGAGATTCTAACACAGGAAGACTAGTAGCAAAACAAGATGATTTTACAGGAATTGGAATAATATTGTTACCTTGCTGATAAAACAAGTTCCTGAAATAAAGTATTAAATGCATTTGCCTATACTGCAATGAAGAAGTAGAATCATGGAAGGGCAAAATATTGAGAATGTAATAAGATGAATAAGCTCCTTAGTGTGGAAAGTGATAAAAGATGAAAAGACAATGGGTATTGAGGAGGGCACCTTTTGGGATGAGCACTGGGTGTTGTATGGAAACCAAT
This sequence comes from Panthera uncia, assembly GCF_023721935.1. Taxonomy (NCBI): domain Eukaryota; kingdom Metazoa; phylum Chordata; class Mammalia; order Carnivora; family Felidae; genus Panthera; species Panthera uncia. The sequence continues at coordinate 9,233,839 of NW_026057584.1, forward strand.
TTGACAGTAAATTTCATATATTAAAAAAAAAAAAAAAAAAAGATGAAAAGACACTCATTAACCATTATTGAGTCTTGTTTTTGGCTCATATTGGGTAAACGGGGTTCTAGCTATTTCTTTTGTTTTTTAAAATGACCCTATATGAGGAAGTGCTAGTCCCAATGAATGTCTAACCAAAAACTCCCATTCTGTGTCCCAGGGAATCCTCAAAGACACCTCCATCTGGGGTTGAGCCTGCTCTGGCATGGAGACATGGGGTCATTTTACTTCTCATCAGTGCAGACACTCATAGATTACAATCATCAACCTCGAGGAAGCAATGACCCTCTTTCCGGAAGAACAAGGAAATAACAAATACAACAGTGCTTAAGAATCTCCCACGCATATACTTTTTAACAGATACAGCTCTTTGTTTCTTAGTCCGGCTGCACATTAAAATCATCTGGGCATTAAAATACTAATGTCCTGGTCCCAACGCCAGAGATACTGGGTGGGCATAGCCATTGATAGTCTTTAATTATAAAACAGGTGATTTTGTGTATCAGAATCATTTGGGACTTTCAAACAATCCTAATGCCCAAGACGTAGCCCAGACTTATTAAGTCAGAATTTCCTACAGAGTGGAATCCAGGTAATACTATTTTTCAAAGGTCCTCGTGTGACTCAGTATGCAGCCCAAGGTGAGATTTAGCCTGAGCAAAGTCTGGTTATTGGGCATAGGGATATCATAAGTCAATGTTGCATTGGCCCACAATATCTACCCCTGGAAAGATTATGAACAGGGGTGAGGGTCTCCGTCCATCCCAAACAAGCCACCCAAATGCTGGACTCGAGAGCTGTTTAGATGATTGAAGACCCCCTCTGTTGGCCTAGGGTCAAAATCAGTGTGGATAAGATCTAAATCTTGTTAGGGGATTGCTTTGGAGGTAAAGTACGGACAGAACTATTTGACTATCCCTCCTCTGTTGGATGGCCTGTGTCAGTATTACGGCTTATGGAAACCCTCTGTGAGTGCTACCCCTGGAGTCGTGCAAAGGTGACTCTGCCTCAAATGTCTATTTTGTTGCAATGAAAGGAATCAAAGCATGATTTAGTGTAGAGAGTGTAGCCACCCACAATCCTGATAGACATTATAGCCGGCAACCCTGTGGGACCACACTGTGATTGGTTGCACAGTGATGGTTTCAGTCCTAACCAGTTCAGCACCTTGGTGGCCCCCTTGAGACTGGATACATGGCCTCCATAAAGGGCCCACCTGCCTTGCATGCATTTCTCTGCAGGACTCACGACAAAGGTCTACCCCCTGGACTCACCAGCTTGGCCCAGCCTGTTCCTTCTGGCTGATCTCAGCTCTGCTGCACCTTGGAGTGGCTGTTTGGGATTTTCCATCTCCTTCACTATTGCCTTCTTTAAAATGCTGCTATTTTTTCAAATTTGCTCCTTACCCCTAATCTGCAGGTCAGCTCTGGCTCTTTCCACTTCAGCCCAGGTTCTAGAGGCCCCAGGGGACTAGAGCTCTGTCCTCTGAGCTCCCATACTCACTTTCAAAGGGAAATGAGGAAACAGGAAGGTTTTACTAAACAAACAGGAAAAGATGTTTTCATGCAGAGACACCAAGTCGAGAATCATCTCCCTGGTGTGGGTGATACACCTTCTGTTCTCAGCTCATCACACAGCGACATGCCCCAACTGAGTGTGAGCACGCTTTAGTCAAATGCAGCAATGGCACAGATAGTGCACGGAGGGACAAGGCCTGGATTATTCTGGGGTTAGAGGCATAGTACTTACATAAGGGTTAACTAAGGTATTGTTGTGAGACTTTGGTATTATCTGTTGAAAAAAAGAAAGATTGAATGACAATATTGAATGTAAGGATTGCATCCATCCCTTCTTTAACAGCCATTTGTTGAGGAATTAAGCCACAGTCTACCCATTATTTCATACCTGGTTTCATGGACCTACATATCTACTTGGAGAATAAAAAGTACCAAAATACCACTGTTGGGCCCAATGCAAGTTCAGTTTCCTGGATTTCCTACCCAAGGTAGGCCTTTGTGAAGTCATGCAGGGAGTCTGGTCCTGGTTCCCACAGATGGAGTTGGAGAGACTCCACTGGTTCTCCTAATTTGAGGATCTCTCAGGCATTTTTCTCTACCTTAGGAAGTATCATCCCACTGGGAGGAGGTGTAATGAGAGAATCAGGCCGATAACTCATCACCAAGAGCCCCCAGTGACCACAGGACCTAGAGTCCTGGAATCCACGGGAACGTCCCAGAGAATCCCACTGCCTTTCATAGTCCTCCTAGAGCACAGCCCTAAAGACGAAATGTGCCCAAGGTCCCCAGTGCTGCAGCTTTTCTTCCAGAAGGTCACCCTCCTCTCTCCTTCTAAAAAGATGTCAGCTGGGTGACTTTTCAGAGGTAATTGACTATCACTCACTAGACTTACAATTCTTTTGCGTATGCAGTAGAATGACCTGGCTTTCTTCCCTCTGGAATGCAGCTTTTATCTCCATCCAGGACAGAGTAGTCATAGACAAATGATCCATGGGACAATGACCTGAGGAGTGGCCATGTCATTGCCCCTTTCTCTGTGTAACCTAAAATTTCCGTCCCCCTCCCCCTTGGTTAATCTTCCATGTTAGAATTTGAGGTTGAAACAATCCTCAAGGTCAGGAATATTATTTCAATCATCTCTAATGGCCATTGGGCATTTAGTATGGGTTTGATGATTATATGTTGAATGACTAAATAAATTGAATATTGCTTAACTTAAGAAAAGAGATTGCTATCTCTTAAGAGATTGCTATCTCTTAAGAAATATTAGAATATGATATACTGGAGAAATATATTATTTTACAACACAGCAGCTGTCACCAAAGGGGATTAGTGACCCTTGTCAAGAGCCGATAAGCTATCACATGGTTTCAAGAGTAATACTTAAGTTTCCAGAAGCCAAGGGGCACTATCAGCAAAAGTGGTTCTGAGACTCACAGAGGACTCATGGGAGTAATATTGGATCCTGAGATTTGCCACTTTGGGGAGTTCATGGGGAGACAAAATATACAGGCTTGTTGCTAAATAGTGCTGCACCCATGCGTAAGGGTAAAACCTGTTGATAAGAAGTTGCAAGCTCACAGGGGTAATCTAATTGAGTAACTATTTTATTTTATTTTTTAAATTTTATTTTTATTTTACTTTTTAAGTAAGCTCTATGACCAACATGGGGCTTGAACTCACAATCCTGAGATCAAGAGTTGCATGCTCTACCAACTGAGCCAGCCAGACACCCCTAACTAAGTCTTCACACCTGGGGAATGATATAGATGCTGGTCTTTAAAATACCAAAGAGATCAAATAATTGTTTCCCTTTAGGAAATCCAGGGGATTAAATATCCCAAGGACCGAAAGTTCAAACAATCCAGAACATCAGATAATCACGTTCCCAGTGGAAGATGAAGACCCATTGCCCAGCTATGCTTGACCTACCTTAGAAGTTTGTGAAAGTCCCAGATGGCCACTCCTACCTGAAGTATGTAAGAATAACATGTCTCACCTCCCGCTCCTTGCTAAGCTCTTATTCATACCCAATCTTGAAAAACCTTGTCTTGAATCTACACTGCACTTAACCTGTTTATTTGTTGTCTACATAGATTTCTTCCATTGAGAGAGAAGTCATTTTCTCAGATAGAAAGGAGATCTGTAGCTGAAAGGGTAGCATCAAAGTAAAAAATTTTCCAGATTGGCCCCTCCCATATGATACATCAGTCTCCCAAAAACTTCCTTCCCAACAGCACTGTCTTCAAAAACGGCAAATAATTTCCCCTGAAAAGAATTGCATATGTATGTGTGTAAATTTAAATGGAAGGTGAAAGGGTATGAAATGGGTCAGAAAAGAAATATGCCTTTTGTTACCTGTCACGTGGAATAATACAGTTTCATATATGTCCCAGAGTAGACTGTCTACCAGAGAGGGGTCGTCTGAATCACCAGGAACAAACTTGCTCCATCAGATTTCATTTAAGTTAGACAATAGTAACAATGATTTTTTTAGAATATGAGTTTGAGGGGCACCTGGGTGGCCTAGTCTGTTGAATGTCTGACTCTGGATTTCTACTTAAGTCATGATCCCAGGGTCGTGGGATCAAGCCCCACATCAGGCTCCACACTGAGCATGGAGACTGCTTGAGATTCTCTCCCTCTCTCCCTCTGCCTCTCTCCCCATCTCATGCTCTCTCTCTCTCTCTCTGTGTCTCTCTAAAAATAAAATAAATAAATAAATAAATAAAAGAGGTGCCTGGTGGCTCAGGCAGTTTAAGCGACCAACTCTTGATTTCAGCTCAGGTCATGATCTCATGGTTCATGGGATTGAGCCCCGCATTGGGCTTCACGCTGACAGCACAGAGCCTCCTTGGGATTCTTTCTCTCCCTCTCTCTCTGCCCCTCCTCTCTCTCTCTTTCTCTCTGTCCAAGTAAGTAAATAAACATTAAAAAAGCAGAAACTCTGAAGTCACATGCTCAAAAAGAAGGGTGGGGAGATGGAGGAAACCTAAGTATAATAACTCAACTGAGAATAGTATATAATTGTACATAATAATAGCAGTTATGTGATGAGAACTTATAAAAAGTGACATAATAATCACCTTTCTTTTCCTGAAATATTTTCTTAGAGGATTATGTAGAAATCCTTTCTGAAAGATAAAAAGATCCAAGTATGTGGTTACATGTGATTCTGCTTTGTGAGTCTGGCATTTTCAGCCTCTTCCCGTATATTTCTACCTGAGTGTCCCACTGTCAACTCAAAGCCAGGGTGGCTAAATGACAAACCATCTCCCTCTCTTCACCTGTACTTCTTCTAGAATTCTATCAATGGTAGAATTTCAAGCAATGGAAATATCATCTTTAGAACTTTTTTTTTCTCATGTGCTTTTCCCCCCCAAATTTTAAGAGGTTTTCCTTCACAGTCTCTTTGACACCTCCCATTTCCTTTCCATTCCTGCCAATGCCACTCATGCTGAGTCCATCGACCAAAGCAATTCAATCAACACACACTTATCCCACGCGTACTGGATATCAGATACTCTGGACAATCTTGGGAACACAAAGATGGGCAAACCCTAGAGGTGTCTAGAGAGAAAAAGTAAATACATGGAAAGATAATTATGAAACAGTGTAATAACGGTCTTGGTAGTGGGCTCGTGGATCCCAGAGAGGGGATGGAAATCACTTCAAGGCGCCATGGTTGTCTAAAATACTGCTTTAAATATGTCATCTCACATCTCAGAAGAATTCACTGATTTTTCATTGTCTATATTATGAGTTTAAACTCCTTAGGCTGATATTAAATCCCTCCATAAACAACTCTAATTGATGGATCATGCCTGTCATACACAACCTGTCTACCCCAACCCACAGAGCCACTTTAGTTGTAGCTCTGGTTTTCATGCCATTCTTTCTCTGGAGTAGCCTCTTTTCATTTGTATGACTGTACACTGTCTTCTTTCAGTGTATTACATGAAGTTGTCTGCACGCGCCTGAGTCACAGTAACCTCTCTCTCCTCTCAGCTCCAGCGCCTCTCCAGGCAAAGCCCCCTTTCTGGCGTTTGATGTGGCATTTTACAGAGGTTTTGAATGTGGGGCATCTCTTCCTGGGTAAGTGGATAAACTCAGGGGCATCAGGTTTTATCTATAACTCAACAAAAAGGTGGTGAGCAAATAATGACCATACAACATGGAAAGTCCATCTGCTCCAGTCCCTGGAATACCTCCATCAGCCATCGTAGAGGCCTCCTACCACAGCGCACACTCAGCTTCCAGTTCTTTGATCTTGCGTAGCCTCCTCTGATTTCAAACTCCCTGGGGGTGAACCATTTTCCATCCTCACTCTGTATAGATCTCACCAGGGATCCTCCTGTAAGACCAGGGTAAGTTGATTCTGAGCCCTCTGCGTCTTCAGAACTCCGATGATGGGCTCCTACCACAGTGCATCTGGAGCCACCCAATTTGGGCTCCAGATGTGTAGCGGGAGAGTGTAACCTTCCTTTTCAGCCTTCAGACCTCCCCAAATCTAGCCTGTAAGTCCCCTCAAAGGAGATTTCCTGCCTTGGGGCAACATTTTTTAAACCTCATGCAACAACAAGGTGATGATTACCATCAAAATCAATCTTTTATAAGTATTTCAAAATCATCTACAAAGGAAAAGCAAGTGAACCTGAAGGGTGAGAGGATCTCAATTTGCTGGGGAAAGAGAACAGACCAGAGTCTCCAACAGCCCTTGGGGGCAATGTGGAGGCAGAACCTCAAGTTGAGACTGAGCTCAGAATGGCACCACCCAATATCTGTAGCCTTTGTTACAACAGTTTTTATCCAATGTAATGGCATTATTGAGCAGATATTTTCCCATCCCCCAAATCACGGATAGCTGATAATAAAAATAATTAGGGAGGCACCTAGTGGCTCAGTTGGTTGAGCATCTGACTCTTGATCTTGGCTTACGTCATGATCTCACAATTCATGGGTTCGAGCCCCACATTGGGCTCTGCACTGATGGTGCGGAGCCTGCTTGGATTTCTGTCTCTTGTTCTTTCTGCCCCTCCCCTGCTTGTGCTCTCTCTAAATAAATAAATAAATAAATAAATGTTAAAAAAATAATTGTGAAGTGTTACCCAGTGGAAAATTAAGCTATGCGTAAAAGATAGTCATATGCTATACAGCATTTCTCAGTCATTAGAAAAACACACATCAAAATCACAATGAGATACCACTCCACACCCACTGGGATGGTCGTAATAAAAAAAAGTCAGACACTAACAAGTGGTGGCAAGGAAGTAGAAAAATCGGTGCCCTCATACATCGCTGGTGGGAATATAAAATAGTGCAGTCACTGTGCAAAACATTTTGGTGCTTTCTCAATAAATTAAATATAGCTTTACCCTATGAACTAGTGGTTGTACTCCTGGTCTATAACCAAAAGAACTGAAAACACTTGTTGACACAAAACTTTATACATGAATATTCAAAACAGCATTGGTCATAATAGCTAAACAGTGGAAACAACCCAAAGTGATGAATGAATGATGTGTATGGTGTATTCATACCATGAAATGTATTATTTGGCAAAAAAAAAAACCAAAAAACAAAAACGAATACATGCTATTACACAGATGAACCTTGAAAACATGATGTTAAAGTGAAAGTGCTCAGCCAGAAAAGGGCACATATTAAATAATTCTGTTTATATGAAATACCCAGAATAGGCCAATTTATTAAGCGGAAAATAGATCAGTGGCCGCTTAGGGCTTGACAGTGGGATGAACTGGGAATGCGTACTGACTGCAAATAGATATGACATTTGCTTTAGTCGGGGACAGACACAAATGTTCTGAGATTAGGTTGTGGTGATGGCTGAACAATCCTAGGAAAATGCAAACAAAGTTCAACAGTGAATTGTATACTCTGGGTGGGAAACTGTACGATATGGGATTGTATCTCAGTCAAGCTATTTAAGTATTTTACATCAATTACATAAATTAATTCCTCAGAGCTACACTGTGAGGTAGGTTTTTAATTATTATCCCCTTTTTAGATGAGAAACATTTCATCTAAAGCTCAGAAAGGTCCCACTCTCTACTCAGATAAATCAGGCCCTCCTGGTATAGGTGTGGCTGGGGTTCAGGCTTCCAATTCTAAATTCTGTGCTCTTTTCACCACATCAACACCTTGCCCTGGTGGTGATCATCCAGAAGGGAGAGAGGATATGAAGGTCGAGGTTGAGGGCTTCTCCCTTTTAATTCTGATTTACTTCTTTTTGGTTCTTTGGGCACCCCCATGGACACTTCGATGTGGGAGTGAGCACCTAATATGTATGATTTCTGAAGGTGTAAACATAGCATCTTAGGGATCCCTTCTTCTTTCCCTTGAGCCAAACTTCAGCCTCAATACCTCGACCTGTGCAATTGACATGGGTAATTCACATACTGCAAATCAAAGTAGACCTGGAACCCACCTTGTTTCAGTTTCTTCTTATATAACATCCCCTTCACCTCACCACAGGTCACAGGAAGTATTTGAGAGCGAAAATCCACCATAGAATCTGTGTGGCTTCTTGACCCTGAAAGAGAAGATTTCTTCATTCTACTTCATTGTGCAAATTAATCTTGTCGATTTTGTTCCTATAAAGATATAGAGGTGCTTGGAGAAATCTATTCCACAAATGTCTAGAGTCAAAGTCTTTCTTCTATGTGGCATTTTTGATACATAACGACAAAATGTCTACCTTTATCTTACCCCTCAAATCCCACACAAAACAGAATGCTTTTTCAGAGAAATCAGGCTTCAAGAAAACTGCCTTATTCTCAATCATTTCAACCTTGTTGGTTCTTCTATGACATTGAAACCCACAACAGCTGCCATGTTCTGAAGGGAGCTGTCCAGCCACACTATTTTACTGCAGTTAGGTAACGGGAGACAAAGTAGCAGACTGCACTAATGCCTTCTTGATTGAGATCTGACTGAGCAGAGGGAGGGTAATGAATGACAGGCTAACCTAATGGAGATGACGTCTGCCTTCTAGTCTTGTTCTCTGCTTTGCTTCATTTCTCTCTCACATCAGCTTTCTCCATAGCTAAAAGAGGAGCTCAGGAAACTCTAGAATAATCTGCACACTGCATGAGGAAAGGCAGCTGGAGACCTGACTCCACAAAATCAGGGGTGAAAAGTCTTCAAATGAACTAACTCAAGGAGGATGTGTAGCTGATGCTGTCCTTCCAGCCAATGTTTTAGAGCCAAGATGGGAGGTGGGGGCCTGTCCATGGTCCAGTTTTGATCCAGGTAGACTATCAGAACTGCAATGAACAAGAGGGTTAGCCTAATTCACTCTCTTGCTTTACAGATGAAGAAACTGAGGCAAAAGAAGTCAAGTGACAGGCCTAAGCCCACACAGTCAAAAGTAGAGAAAGGCACAGACTACTACTGACCACTACTCTTGGCTGGTGTGCAACCTGTGACTCTTGATGTAGCAAGAGAAGGATCAGCTAAATAATTTGTGGGTTGTATGGCAACAGACAATTCCCAGCTTGGAAGTTGTCAGTTCAGTGGGGACAGCATTCCTGTAGTGGCCCCTGGACCTGCAAGTCCTGGTCACCAAGTTACTTGTTTATGGGATTATCTTCTTTCTCTCCCTGACATAGTTTGAAAATGATTCAAATTGTATACATCTCTCAACAGCTACTAAAGCTGCAAAGCAGTTAGGGAAGTGGGTTTATTACTAAAATCACAGAGCACAGGAAAATAGCCGTTTAGTTACTGAAGTTATTCCCCTTTTCTTCTTTACCTTTTGACCGGACTCTTTTCCGTGAGGCTCTGTCACCATGAGTTGAGTAAACAGGAGGTCTGCCTCTCTTTTTCCCTGAGAAAATAGAAAAATATAATCACTGAATGTATTAGTGCTTTCCAAAATTTCCATTTAAATATAACTTCCCCAAAGTCTGTCTAATGGATAAAGAAAAATACACAATCCCTAGTTTTAAGATACCAAGAATTAGATAGGTCATCTTATGTTCATCTTGTATTTTATTTGTCATATCTCACATTAGTAAAACAAACAAGTGAAATCAGCATTTCATTTATATCTCAAGCAACTATGTGTTAAGTACTTAATAGGTGCCAATTGTACATCTACTAATTGACTTAGTCTTCTCAACAAACATATGAAATCAAGATGATGATCACTGCCATTAAAGAAACTAAAATATTCAGGGAAAATTGAGACAAAAATTACAAAATTAAGTGAAGGTATTTCAGGTTTCTTCTTGCAGAGAAATAGAAATGGAAGTTCTGTGAGGGAAACTCTACGGTGAGCTTCACAGGTGAGACACATGTTCCACATCACCTTGAATGAAGTTATTTATACATCTGTGCTGAAAGCAATAGTAAATAGTAAACCAAAGGCTTTGTCCACCTGGGTTTTGACAAAGATATTAGAATCTAAGAAACTAACCAGAAGAAGGCTAACCTAAGAAGACTGGGTAGAATTGAATCTTCTAAAATCTTAATTTCAAGCAGTTATTAAGGATTGACCTGGTAGATGTTGCAGGGAGGAATGTTCTTCCTTTTGAAAGTTTTGGCTATGGATATGCATCTCAGTGTTTTCTATCATGCAAATGTGGTTTATTTTCTCAGACAGAAGGATAAATTCCTTTTCTCCTCTCTGTGTTCAATGCCCTATCACCTGGTGGTACTGGGTTAGGTTATTTAGACCCCACAAGGAAATATTTTCTAGAATACCCTGTCCTAAGTGCTGTAAAATGTCAGCAGGTTACAAGCATATTAGACCAGCAAAGTAAAAAGAATCTTTCTTTCAATCAAACCTAAAATGGACCAATTGCTTGGTTAGTAATTCCACTTTCTGGTCATTAGCCTAAACAACCACTGAGAAGGTTTTCATTTCTTCAAGACCAAAATGGCCCCATGTACAAATATTGATAATTAGACCTTATCACAACATCAAACAAGCTACAGACTGGCAAGTTGTCACTCTGTTTTAACTTCACCAAGATAATAGCAGTTCAAATGAGGGTCTACAAAGATTTATGAACTCAGTCTATAAGAATCTTCTATAAGAAGGTGGAAGACTTGGGTAATACTAGCCATGGGGTAAGGATAACTACTAAAAAAGGTGGAAATATGGTTCTCAAAAAGGCAGATTAATCTCTTTGCCCCATCTTGCTTCCTCTCTCCAGAAAGTGGGGTCACCAGGTGATAGAAGGTCATCGACCCAGGTATGGTTCTCTAAGGGGCCCCTCCTCGCCTCCTCTCCACCCAAGATGCCAAAGTAGTTATGGACTCTCTCTGCTGCTCTCCCTCATCTCTTTCCTGAAGGCCCATGCTCACAACCCAGTAAGAAGAGATCCAGACAGCTTATTCTTGCCTCTCCTAACTGCCAGTCAGGCTTGGCACTCAAACTCTAATCACAGTCTTGAACAATCCAACAAATAAAAAGTTCTTTCTTGCTCTCTGTCTCTCTCTGGTTACATCTTTCCTGGAACTAGTGGCTTTGTTAGATTTACCTTTCATCAAACCTGTAAGGCCTAATATTCTTAGGCAGAAAAAGGAAATACATTGAAGTCCATTCTAGTCTGTGGAGCTTTTGGCATAAGGAGATTTGGATCTTAAAACCAACTAATTCATAATACAGCACTATTGTGTTTTACTTTGAAAACAGACTGACTAAGCAAGACAGGATGTAACTATTTTTTGTGTTCCCAGTTTGTAATACCCATTTAATAATAAAATCCCCCACCACAAACTCTAATATGGCAGTCAGAATATAATTTAAGGTTTTTTTTTAATCGTTATGCTTGGTATTAATTAATCTCTAATAGTAAGTGGGACAGAATTTTAAATTTTTTCCTGCTTTCCCAAAGTTTTAGAAGAAGTTTCAATAGCTGGGAACAATTCACTAAGTGCTAATGGGGGTAACTAACTGTCTCAGTCTACCCAGGACTAAGGGGTATCCAGGATTCAGGATTTTCAGTGGCAAAACTGGGACTCTCCTGGGCAAACCAGGGTGAGTTGATGGTCTTAGTTTCAAGCTATTCACAGAGGCAATGCACCAAACCACCTATGTGACCATACAAAGTATTGGGGGAACAGGTTACCCCAGCTCTGGCTCTTCACTCACATCCAGGCAGCAGAAGAAGGTCTACATTTCTCTCCAAAGAAGTCAAGCAGTGGCGCCAGATCACACTGAGAAGCTGATGAAAGAATCTTGTGGAGGAAAGAGCTAGTGACTGTGTACCCTGCATTCCCAATGTTATCTCAGAGCTGCCTCTGTCACGTGAGACACTTCCATATTCTTATCTCTCTTCTCTCATCCGTCCCCCCTAATCATGGAGGGGCCCAAACCAGCAGCTCTTGACTGGGGGGGGGGGCAGAGCCAAGAGAGAATGTGAGAAGAATCTGACCGTGCCATTTCTGCACTACAGGTGCCCCAGACCAACGTTTGCTCAGGCTGAAGGAGGGGAAGCACTTTGAAATGGAGAAAACATTGACGTTTTAATGTAGTACAGAAAGGATTCCCAACTAATGGAAAGAGAATTTCACTCTTGGGACAAGGAAAAAGAACGCCATCAGACATGCCCAAGACAAGAAAAACTCATCCAGAAGGCAGACTTGAAAGAACAGTGAGAAAATGAACTTGCTTTCCATTTGTAATTTACCAAGTCTGGCCATTTTCATAAGCCAATGATGTAAGGTAAAGAAGTTTCCATGAAAAGCAGATAAAACTCAAGAAAAGGATTTTAGGTCCTGGGCAAATAAAAACTATAATATAAATGCAAGCAATTTATAACCTTGGCTCCAAATGGGTTTGTTTGCTTTCTAGATTTCATAGCTTCCAATTTGACTGGTAATGTTGCCTAGTAAAAAATTAAGGAGGATCTATGTTCCTCAAAACCTTAGCAAAATTCGCATTTGCCCCTGAGGCCAAGTGTAAGTGACACCAACTTTATCTTACCCTTGATCTTGGCAGGTTCTCGCAGATGCATTTTCCCCTTTTTCCCACTGGAGACCAACTGGCCAGGAGTGTTGCTGCTCTCTAGGGGATAAGCAGGGGAAGATACAGAGTTGGACAAAACAGGAGTTGACATGAGAGACCAAAAGCAAGTGAGTGAGTGAACACCAGATTCAATTCTGAACCCCCTTTCACTGTTCACTCAGACAGGAAAGCACATTAATGGTAAGGGATCTCAAAGAGAAGTCTAGTACATGCTCCACTTTTAGGAGGACTTATAAATGACATATAAGATTTCATTGTATTTTGGAAAGAAATGGTTTAGAATTCATCTATGTACACAGAGACCTAAATGAAAACGTATGATAATTAAATCCAAACATTTGGCATTCGGAAAACAAGTGTTCTTAAAATGGATGCAACCACTTTTGTTTTTCTTTCCCAACAAAATTGTACACATTCGCCAACAGGGAAACCATGTAAATTGAGAAGAACATCAGATATAGAGATTGGTGAAAATTAATAACTTTCAATTGGACTATGAAATCTTACTCTATCGATCTGGTTCAAAATTGGCCATCATATGGAAAATTAGGTCTAACTCTCATTGTCTAAAAGAAAAGAGTTCTTTAAACCACTACTGAAATAAAAGATTTCAGGGGTCCAATTAGAAGTAATACATATAGGGGTGCCTGAGTGACTCAGTTGAGTGTCTGACTCTTGGTTTCAACTTGGGTTGTGATCCTGGGGTACTGGGATTGAGCCCTGCATTGGGCTCCATGTTGAGTGCAGAGCCTGCTTGGGATTCTCTCACTCTCTATTTCTCTCTCTCTCTCTCCCCCCACCCCACATGTATGCTCTCTTTCTCTCAAATAAGACTACAACAAAATTCAAAAAAGAGGTAATACATATATACTACTGGAAATTTAGAAAATGAAAATTGTATGAAACATCACCATTCTAAAGAGAGCCATAATTAACTTATTCAACAATATTCCCCCAAGCTTTTGTCTTTGTATATTTTCCTATTTATTTGCTTTTAAATGTTTATTTATTTTGAGAGAGAGAGAGCATGTGTGCACATGTGTACACATGAGCAGGGAAATGGCAGAGAGAGAGAGAGAGAGAGAGAGAGAGAGAGAGAGAGAGAGACAATCCCAAGCAGGCTCTGTGCTGGCAGTGCAGAGCCCAATGTGGGCTCTGAACTGAAATCAAGAGCTGGATGCTTAACTGACTGAGCCACCAAGGCTGTCTCTTTACTATTTAAATACTTTTTCATTGCAAAATTTGAACGTGTTTAATATTTCCAACGTAAACACGTGCATTTAAAAACCACAAATAAAAAAACACCTCAACTCCAATGACCATATATATGCAACTACTGCTTACATTTTTATTGATGAACATCTACTGATTTTTCCCCTATATCTATGTCTCTCTCCATACAGATCAATATGTACAAATAAGAATTTGTAGACAGATAAAAACACATTTGTATAGTTACATGTTTTTGCTTTTTACCACATGCACAAATGCGCACACACCTACACAGTCTGCTTTTGCATTTGTCTTTCTGTGGAACATCTTACCAAATTAATACAAGTTTCTCGAGCCAGCAGAGAGCCACATATTGAGGATGGCAGTGTCTCCCTGAATCATTTAGCTCTGGGTGATTACATGTTAGAGAACTAAACGATTTTGTGGAAGCCACTGTGTTTTCAGGCCTCTGTTAATAGTGGCTTAGCTTATGTCCTAAGGACACCACTGCTAGGAAGCAGCTCAAGGGCTTACCTTTTTGGGATATGTTTCTCTGAAATTTCCTTTTATGTCTTGTCCAGCAATGGCCTTTCTTTTTTCCTTCGAACAAAAGAGAATAAAGTTAATCATTCAGAGCTGTAAATATAATTCTCAAAGCCATATGTGTTGATAGTTTTCAAGTACTTTTACAGGCCACAGAACAGGGCAAAATTCTTAACTACAAGCACAGCAGCGTGAGGCTGATTGCAGAGTTCTGCTTTATTCTGCACGGACTTGGGAGACTATAGGAGATGACCTTCCTTTGAAAATTAAAAAAAAAAAAAACCCACTAAAATTGGAAAATAAATTCCTGCTGGTGCCTTCACCTGAATGATCATTGTTGTGGGTATATAGCAGTATGTTTCCTCTTCAAGTGTCTTTCTGGTACATTCAAATGTGCAATAAGGAGGCACACTCCTCACAGCTGGATCGTGTCACGGATAATCCGCCGTGCTGGGGATTCAGAGCCATTCTCAGCTTTGACGTGGAGACTTAAGCAGTCTCCGTACGTGCAGTTGTGACCCAAATCCTCCCACTTACATGCCATCTAATGCTCGAAGTTCCGGGAGAATGTAAAGAATCCTCAGCGGGTTATGTGTTGTGTTTTGCATTCTTGTGAATGATGTGAAAATACAGGCACGTGAGAAGACCGTTGGCACTGGGTAAACAGAGCTCGTACCTTGTTACTATTGTGAAATAACAATAGCCAACTACTAGATTTTTACTGCTAAGGGTGAAGACCCAATCCATGGAGGAGGCCTTCCAACTCCCACTTGAGATTTCCATTCGTAGGTGGGTCAACTCACACTCTGGGACTTAAAGGCAGGAAGGGCCTTGCTCATCCAATGGAAATGGTATGTTCAAGAATTCAGGGGTCTTGCCCCATTGGCACCTCAACTTTCCATGACCCTTTACAGCCCTCTGTAGGGGCTACAGCTGCATGCCAGGCTTGTGACTCCTCCCAGAAACTGCCCAGTTTGTCTCTTGGTGGGGAGAGCCACATCCCAAGGGGCTTTACCCCTACCTGCTCCCAGCACACTTATCAGGCCTTGAGGCCTTTTGGGCCCATGGGTGGTGCCTCAACACCATCCATGCCTCAGCTTACAGACCAGTTGACTCTGGCCACACCATGGTGACTCTAGAAACTCACAGGTGTCATGAGAGTGACATGAACCATTTGTAGTCTGGCAATGGTGTGCCCTTATCCAAAAAGCTACTTCCAATGCACAGATTGTCTGACTCTATGTCCCTCAGCTTTTCCTGTCCATGCACTTCTGGAAGGCTCTTTGGTCACTGAAGGCAGCTGTCCCCAGAAAGGATCAGCTTCATTCCTGCATCATGATCAGGATCAAAGCAGTGGAGGATTAATGGTGTTAGATAGACCAATTCTGAAAATTCAGGATTCTGTTCTGCCTGTTCCTGGAGACGATGCCTCATCGTTTCCCCTACCAGCCTAGAGGGCACAGCCTTCAGAGAGCCCAGGGGATTCAGATTTAATTCTGATTACATTTTATGCAAATGCCTTTACTCCACTTGTTTCTGGCCATCTGGATAAAGGGTCTGAGTGGGAATAGGAGATGATTTGGAAAGGAAGATGAAGTTCCAGCCACCTGAATGGTACACACAGATTTTGTGGCAGTAAAGGAAGAGCAAAAATCCAGGCATCTGAAGAGGGAACCTGGGAAACCCTAGTAAGAATGGAGGAAGGAGGAACATTAATGACATCTGCCTTGCAGAACTATCCCGAACCTACCACCAGAGAGAAACCACCCTGGTACATGCCTCTTACCACAGAGATGCTGAGTCTGGCATTCTGCATCAGACACGAGAAAACAGAGACAGGCCCCAACTTCTGCACATCCCGTGCAAGATCCCTCTGGACATCATCCCCACCTCCACTCTCAGTCAGTGGGGAAGGGAGACAGACGCCACTTGGTTGGTATGATGGACAAAGAGGACAGATTAGATGGACTGTCCTCAGGAAGTTCCCCCCAGCCAAACCCTACCCCCAAATCAAGGACTCAATGCAACAAATGGAACTGGGAAGTCTAAGGTTTATAGCTGGCCAGGGGCCCACGTTGGAGGCACTGTCCATCTTCCCCTGGCTGATGTATGTTCCTCAACAACTGCAAACATTTCCCTTCCAGGGCCACCACGTGTGCCCATGGGATTGCCCTTTTTGTGTGAAAACCAAGCATTCACTTGCCTCCTTATGCAAACATGGTAAACTATAGCTTAGGCTACAAATTTAGTGGCTTTAAACAACACAAAACTATTATTTCACAGTTATGTCAATTAGAAGCCTGACAAGAGTTTCTCTGGGCTAAAATCAAGGTTCCAGTAGACCTTCATTCCTTTCTGGAGGCTTTAGAGTAGAATACATTTCCTTGACTTTCCTAGTGTCCAGAGGTCATCCATATTCTTGGCTCCTTTCCTCCATCTTCCTCCTCCTCCAGCCAGCAACATGGCATCTCTCTGTGACTATCTTCCATAGCCACCCTTCTACCCCAACAGCCAGGAACAACCTTCCATGTTTCAAAGCCTATTCCATTATATTGAGTGTACCCAGATAATCGAGAATAATCTCACCTTTCGAGGTCCTTCGCTTAATTATATCTGTAAAATCTCTTTTGCCAGGTCAGATAACAGATTACAAATTTCAGCAATTAAGATATGGACATCTTTAAACAGACATCCTATTATTATCTCTTATTATTGTAAGTAATAATAATGCTAGCATTAAAAAACTCATTTCTAACATCAAAAGCAAGTAAAATCTTATGCACGCTTACTTCTTTTCCTCTTGAGTTTTCCCGAAGTAGAGTTGTTTCTAAGATCCACAGTATCTAGAATCACAGATGAGGGTGAGGAAACAGAAATTAATCAATAAAAGTTACCAATGTTAGGATTACTCAAACTGCAGAAGGTTTGAATTTACAAAGATGTTTGAGTTTATCATTTCTCTCTTCCTTCTAAAGGGACTAAAAACCTACTGACTTTAGGAGTCCAGAATGAGCCTTCCTTTATTTCTCAATAGTAATTCGAAAAACACTCTTAAATACCTATGTACTTCAGTCTACTCAGAGATGTTTGTCTAGGTCTTAAGATTTTTGTGAGGATTAAATAAAATCTTATGTCCAAACATGTATAGGGAATCACTCTGTAAACCAGTGACATGCTAGAGGGCATCCATCAAAAATATATGCTAGGTCAAGAATAGTCTTTCCTCATGGCAATTAAGTGGCATGATCAGTTGTCTTTTGAGAGTTTTCTAAGGTTGTGACAAAATGACACTATTATCTACTAGCAGAAGTATGGTTGGCTTTCTTGATCTCCACAGGAGATTGGCTGTGAGAGGGTGGAAATCACTGTATGAATACAAGCCTTTATGATTAAGACTAATGTAGTCAATGAGATACTGCCATCTTTAAGAGCATATTTCCACCACATCATTCATGCATAATCAGCAGGGACCATCTTGTTAAACATGACTTTATAATAATCTCTTGCCTCTCTATTGTTGCCAAAGGGGTCAGGTCAAGCAAAGCAGGGAACAAGATACTGGGATGGGCCAGAACACCTGACACCATCCTACTTGGGTCTGTGGTGCCCATAGAGTCATGCCCATCCCACACCCACAGGTGGCTTTACCTATCATGGCACATGCTTCGCTGTCTGCAGTGCTTGCTTCTGGACCTTCTGGCACATCCTTTGAGAAGCACATAACACAGGTACACTTCTCATTTCCATGTGCTGGTGGCTCTGCTCCTGGGCCAAAATTGTGATGTATGAAGACTTTTATTTACCCTGGTGATCCCCTTTTCTGTACCCTTCTGGATCTCTACTTCTCTACTTCTTCCTCCAAAACCTTTCATTGGCCCTACCCATCTCTGGCCCTTCCTTTAAGTCTTGCTTTTCCCTTCCTTGTCTTTTTCTCTTTGTCAGCTTCTGTTTCTGGTTTTATTATTCTTTAAGTCATAATTACCTTGTCCATCATAGGGTAGTAGGCTGGAAGTAAGCTCTTCTAATTCTTCCTCACTATTTATTTGGACAGCTTCTAGTTCACCATATGCTAAAGAGAAGCAAGAAAATTACAGTTTGTGGATCCTGAGACAGTGATTAGGGAAGAGTTCTTGGTGCTTTCAGGTTGCACCCTGATATTCTGAGTTAGAATGAGCTGCTTTCTGGGAAAAGACTATTCCTGCTCCCATAATCACAACCAAGAGCTGCCAAAGCCATGTTTTTCCTATCTTTTGTACCTCATTCTGCTTTCTCTACTCTCACATTTCTATCTGTAGCTCTAAGAATAAAATAAAAAGATCCTAATCTTCCAGGAAAAAACCAACTGTTCTTTGAAAATTGTAAAAAAGTAATTACCAGAATGAGTTTTAAACTCATCCCATTTGGCCAATCACTATTTACATCACAAACCACATTTAAAGCCAGGCAATTAGTGACAGCTTTACACTTCTGAAAATCAGCCAATCATCAACAACAGCCACTCTCCAGAAAGCCCGAGTCTATGACTAAATGATAACCTAGTTGTAAACTCTCCCTGGTTCTAAAAGTCTGTAGCCCCTGAACTACAGCCTTCCCAAAACTCTAATAAAAGCAATTTTCTTTTTAAAAAAATTGTGTCCTGTAAGTACAGTACCTGCTTCCACCATGTGCCTTGCTCAGCAAGCAATAAATCCCTCTTTTAACTTCAGATGTTGTACGATGGTCTAGCCCTTCAAAAATGGAGTTCCCACCAAGACCATCCTGAAGAGTCTTGTTTAGGGATCTCCTGTGGGACCCGCGGATCAATAGGTGTAAATCCACAGCCTCTTGTGCCCAACTCAGATGGTCTTCCTCATCAACCCATCTCAACAGTGACTTGAGCTCTGACTTGTTTCACTGAGTTCTTACTTCTGAATTAATTTTATTGTTTAAAGATGTGTATGCAATTAGATGCAAAGTAGTTAGACATTTTGGTTTGGAGGTACAGCAGTTAGCAAATATTCTGGTAATGTTTTTATTCTTCCACTGTTTCACTTACTCTCACTTTTGTCTATTTTTCAAAAGTCTTATCTTATGTGTGTTTGCTCCTGATTTTCTTGTGCTTCTTGAATGTTAGAAGAAAGTGATCCAAAGCAAACAGATGGAGGCATAGACCTGATAAGTCCCCTATCCAAAGCTAATTAACAGATGTGGGTCTATTAGACAGTAGCCAATTTGTGCAAATATATTTGGTCACTCTTGGTCTTGAGTCCCCCACCAAAACCTCTTGTCAATTTTTGAAAGTAAATCATAATCTGAGGTCAACTATTATCATGTAATCAACCCTATGTCCCCATTGTAGTCTTTGCTCTCTGGATGAACCCAATACCACATTCACTTGCAGGACACCATTTGCACTAATGACTGCATATAGTATCTTTGTTGCTATTTGTCATAGGTGTATCTTGGCCAAAGCCACAGTCTTCCACTGACAGAACTCTACTTCTTCTTTGTACCTGCAGAATGATTCTTGCACTTATCTTAGTAAATGGCAAAATTTCACAAAAGATGACTTTATGTTTCATTGACAACTTTGGGCATGTCAAGAGTAAACAGTGCATTTGATAGTATTTTTTTAATGTTTATTTATTTATTGAGATAGAGAGAGAGTGCCAGTGGGGGATGAGCAGAGACAGATGGAGAGAATCCCAAGTAGACTCAGCACTGTCAGCACAGAGCCAGATGGGGGGCTTGACTCACGAATCGGGAGATCATGACCTGAGCCAAGATCAAGAGTCTGATGCTTAACTGACTGGGCCACCCAGGCGCCCCTGATAGTATTTCTACAAAAGAGAGAGAGATGACCGAAAGTTCCCATGTCCCAACCACTTACTGCTACTTTCAGACCATCATCTAATAGTTTCTTCCTTTTCTTAAAAAAAAATCCCTATAAATTTAATAGGTAGATATATATTCTGCAAATCAAACTACCAGATCAAGTGTACTAAAGAAAAGAATAACTTTAGAATTCCTAGAAAATTCTCCTAAGCATTATCAATTTATGTTTTTTTTAATTTTTTAATGTTTATTTATTTTTGAGAGACAGAGTGTGAGCAGGGGAGGGGCAGAGAGAGAGGGAGACACAGAATCAGAAACAGGCTCCAGGCTCTGAGCTGTCAGCACGGAGCCCAACACAGGGCTTGAACTCACGAACTGTGAGATCATGACCTGAGTCAAAGTCGGAAGCTCAACTGACTGAACCACCCAGGTGCCTCTACACATAATCAGTTTATAATTGATGTGAACATTAGTACGTCTACACTATGCATAACTCAAGATTTGCAAGCAATCAGCAAAGTAGGTATATCTCACTTCTCTGTAGTGCCTAATGCAATTACTATAATCTTTTCTAATTCTCAATGTCCCCTTGGATCCACTTCCCTGATCACAGGAACTGTGAATATCATGAGATATTACCCCTATTATTAGGTTATGCTATATGGCGGAGTCGATATTAAGAAAAAGAGATTATCAAGACATGAGATCATCAATGCTGGTGAGGATATGGAAATAAGGAAGCTTGGTGCACCGTTGGTAGGACTGTAATGTGGTACAGCCAATATGAAGGACAGTATGAGAGCCTCAAAACATTAAAAATAGAACCACCATTATCATCCAGCCATTTCACTTCTGGGTATATATCCAAAGGAAACAAAATAACTATGTCAAGGAGATATCTGTGCCCCCATGTTCATTGCATTATTGTTTACAATAACCAAGACATGGAAACAACCTAAGTGTCCATCAACAGATGAATGGATAAAGAAAATGTGGTGGATACACACACACACACACACACACACACACACACACACAGAGGAATATTATTCAGCCATTAAAAAGGGGGGGGGAATCCTGCCATTTGCCCTTCCTTACATGATTCGCTTTCTGGCAGTGAGCTCCAGTCTTCCTGGGGGTCTTCTTCATAATACATCTCTAAACAGTCACTGCTACTTTCTGTTGAATAGAATAAAATCCATTAGCAAATCTGGCATAGGACCAATGGAAACCATAGTAGAAAAACTCATCCTGAGAAAACAGACCACCAAGGAGGCTCAAGTATCTTCCAGGTGGGAATGTCCCTGCCCTCATACCCTCCTGCCTTTGAGTTCACCTGAGCTGGGAGTTGACATAGCTCATGCCACTATCACCAGAGGCTGAGAATGGTCACCCATCTCCCTCCCATCCCATACACCTAATTCTCTATTTTTGATCCTTTTCACTTGGCTCTACACATTTCTTCTGTATGGGTAAGTGAAGGGGAACAGTGGAGGTGGGGAGAAGTAAGGGGAGATTTTCCTACTTGCAGACAGAGAAACAAAGATTCAGTGAAATGGGAATTGAAATTATAATCACCTTCCCCATCATATAGTACTTGGCTGGGCACCTTCTCTGGTGCTTCTTCACTGGTCATTTGAGGAGATTCAGGATCACAGGACCCTGAAGGGAAACAAGGAAAGGAAGCAAACCAAGATTTTCGGAGCACAGGTGAACTGCCCTTTGGGAAAAGGGACATCTGCTTCAAGGACCCCATCTGAGATCCAACAGAGCCCTGCTCTGCCTCTGTTTCCATCTCCATCACCTAACTCTTCTGCTCTCTGCTTCTGTTTCCTTCCCATAGATCTGCCTCCAAACATTTCTGCTTCTGCACTAGGAGAATATTTATGCATCTTTGATTTTGTGGGCTCCATTCCCCTGACTTCTATCTCTTTACTTTTCCATCATTTTTTCCTCAATGGTGACCTTGATCTTTTCTTTTCTTATTCCTCCTAGCTCTGCTCTTCTAGGTCTCTCTAATCCCCATAGCAGGATCCATTCCTTCTGTCACTGTCTCTCTTGACTTCTTCCCCTCCCTAGTGGCATTCTTTATTAGTGAAGTGGAAGTCTCTCTCTCTGCATTAGGCCTTGTTCTGGTCCCCTTAGGAGCCACAGGTATCCCTTTGGATTCTTATGTGTGTCCACCACATTGACCCCTGCTAGCCTCACACAGCCACTACCTGCAATGAGATGCTCAGGGCACAGGTCTTTGCTCTTCCTCCTACTTGATCTTTGGGGGAAAGAACAAGTATCCTTTGTCTGTGCTTCCATGTCTTATCTCTAAGGAAGAATAGCCACAGTTTCCCTAGCTAAGTCCTAAAGTTTTCTGAGGAAATCTCGCTTGCTCAAGTCCTTTGAAAAGAAAAAAGTGCAACATAATCCAAAACCTGATGACAGATATGTGACAAAAACTGTAATTTGGGCTGCAGAGCCCTTGGTCTTTCCTCCTGGAAAGTAGATCTCAGAACCACATTTTTCTGAGGCCTACCCAAGGTTATGACAATATAATAATAATATTAAGCACTAGATAAATACATAGTTTTAATTCTTTATAGAAAATAAGGGGTGGGCAGGGGTTAAAATCACAATATTGAGTCTTTTGTATAAATAGACATAAAGAGTATGAAGGAAAAAGATGCTGTCTTCCCAGTATTTATCTACTATAACATTAAGAGGGAATGCATCTATTCCAACAATAAAGGCCATGTTGCTCAGCTCTGAATGCAGCCACCTGATACCCTACAGCCCAGAGCTGGCCATCCCTTTCTTACCTGGCCCACATGCTGATGGGGAGCTCAAGACTTCCTGAGGCTCTTCTTCATCACTGATGTCCCAGATGGCATGGCCATGCTCTGCAGGAAGGAATGAAACCCGCCAGCCATTTCAGTACACAACCAGGGGAGATCATGGTGAGAAAACTCATAATGAAGACATGGACACTCAGGTATCTGCTAGGCAGAACTGTCCCCGTCCCAAACCATCTGGTCCACCTCTGGGCTCACCTGGCCTGCAGGTTAACTTGATCTTGTCACTATCATCAGAGCCTGAGGACCATCTACCATCTTCCTTTGTGTACATCTAATTCTCTCTTACTTCTTCCCCTTTCCCATTGCCCCTGCTCACTACTTCTGTCTCTGCCCTTGTCTCCTGCTACCAGTGTCTCCACGTGCTTCTCTGTGTTTCTGTCTCTTCTGCTTCTGTCTTTGTCTCTTGTGTCCCTGATACTCATTAGTGTCTTTATGTCACTCATTCTCTTCTTACTCCCTTCCTTGTGCTGGCCATCAAGAGAGGCATCCCTAACATAGTGCAATAGGACCCGATCACGGAATGGGTTATGGAGCAGACTAGGCCAAGACAACACCACCAAACACCCGGAAAAGTTGCTCAAAGGCCCACATATAAAAGAAAGATCAGAATATCACAATCGCTAAAAATATTTACACTATCATTAGCGATGAGGAAGAAGAAATAGGGTGGCGCCCTACAGTGAAGGGGAGACACAGGAAATCACAGGAAGGACAACTGATTTAATTCTAAGGCAACAAATCTCACTGTGTTTATATGGGAAAATAGTATGATCTGACTGACATCTTGCAAATAACAATCATGCTAAAGTGGAGAAAATGGGTGGGATGGGAGCAAGAGGAAATGGGACATTCGTGTTCCCTTGAATGAGGGAGCAAACCCTGGAGAAGGAGTTTCTAGTTTCACAAAAGAAGCTGTTGGTTTCAATTTGGGAAGTGTCAGTTCCTGAAAGTCATCCAGATGGAGAAGATCCTGTGATAAATGCCTTCAGGTACATATATGGATGACCTTGGGAGTCAGGTGTGCCTAGCAGGCATGCATTTGAGACTCATTCTGGTACCTGAGAGTAGCTGAGACTGACAGGGAGAGGGATATTGCTCTCCCAGTGTGCCGGGCACTACTCTCTTACTAGGGAGATTAAATCTGAAGACTCACTACTGAGATAGACCCCATTTGCTGGAAGATGCTCCTGTCTAGACTCAAACATCAGTGTTACAAGATCCCAGCTTCTTCCCTCCCTATACAGCAATTTTCACTCCTTGCTGACTTTTAAATTATTTTGATATAACTCTCTACATAGTTCCTGTTGTGCTTCCGTCCGCATTATTATTATTTTGGTATTTACTTGCCAGATGATTATATAATCTCTCTAATTTTCATCTCTGTATCTCATCTCTTAGTGAGTTTATATCCTTTCCATGTTGCCTTTCGCTTTCTCCTTTTCTATCTCTGTTTCTCTGAGTATTATCTTCTTGGATGCCTGTAAAATTTCCATCTATTTTCCATCTATTTTCCTCAGTCTCACAGATGCTTCCCCCCAAATTGACAAAAGTTCTTCCCTCTTGACATGGACCACAGCAACATATGGCTTTCTCTTAACAGCTCTATCCTAACAGTCTCCCAACAGACCTTCTACAGTGCAAACCTAGCAATCACTCACAAAATTTATTTCCATGTTCCTGGTACTTCCAGAAGTAGGCTGAAAACGATCTCATTGCCTCAGCTGCCAGAGCCTGCTGGTATTTGGATTTTCATGGGCATTTAATAAAATCACCCAGGTCCTTCTGTTCTGGTACTGTAGCCTACCTTTGCTATATCCTGTCCCCCTTTGTTCTCCAGGCAGGAATACCCTCTCCACTCAAGAGCTCTGCTCACTGTTATCCTTAGTCTCTCTCACAGTTTTGAAAAAAGCAAAACAGAAAATGGACACAGGGCCATCTGTATGTACGTGAATATGAAGAAGAGAATGGTAGGATGGGCGAAAGGCAAGATTTTTCTTTGTGCTGATTAGAAAATACAGATTTATTGAGGTGGTTGGGAATTTAAATCAGAATTACCTTCTCCCTCTTCTCCAGGTAGGCTGGGCATCTCCTCTGGTTTTCTTTCATTAGTCATTTGCAGAGCTCTAGAATCATAGGTCACTGTGGAGAAACAGGGACATGATGGACCATGGAGGGCAATGGGAGCAAACCTCAGCATGTCCATGCCCACCAGGATGGGAAAGTGAGTGCCTGCTCCATGCCACCCCTGGGAGGCTGTCTCGTTCTACTTTCTGCCATCTTGTTGCACTTCCTCTGTCCACTTCTCAGGGTCCTACCTGCATTTCTGTTTCCTAGTAGTGTATCTCTTCCATTGTCTGGACTTCTCCCCCATCTCTTGTTTTTCGCTCTTGTTTTTGTTTTTGTCTTTCAGTAATAATGCATCTCTTTTCTCCTATTACCCTTTTGAGCTTTCTGACTCTAGATGTCTTCAAGTCCAAGTGGTTGAGTCCATTCCCACGCTTTCTCTCCCCACCAATGTTAGTTTTTTCCTTAATGAAGGTAATGAGGGTCTTATGTTGGACCCAGTTTCACTCTTTTGGGGCTCACCTGTTAGGGCTCCTGGGGCTTCCTCTTCATGTTCCCTTTGTGCCCCCACCCTGACTTCCAGGTGGTTTCCCTATCATTGTCACCCTCAGTGACACACCCACTGCTGCCCACTCTTCCTTTTCTATTTTGCCCTTGCAAAAACAACCAGTGTGCCTTTCTGTGCTTTCTTTCCCTGTCCACAAAACAGAGGTTACAACAGTTTGCCTGCCTGTGTCATAAGGTTTTACAAAAGTAAAAGGAAGCCTCACACAGCCCAGTAATGTGACAGAGACTGTCAGAAACCTTGCACACTTTGTCTCCCACACTTTGTTTTCTCTCTCATTTTCACCCTTCCTGCATGTGTCTGCCTCTTGCATTTCTACTTCTGTATCTCACTCCTGGGATATCTTGGCATTCCTCTTTGTCTTGGTTTGTTTCTTTCCCCAAGTCTATTCCCACCTCCCTTTTTTCTCCTCATGCCTTCCTGATGCTGTGCGTTATGTCTTCTCCCCATCTCTCATCTTGTTGCTTTCTAAGGATCAGAAAAGGCCTCTCTGAGACAGTATCTAATTTCCACATGATTTCACCAAATTAGTGAACAAGAAAACTGTCCAGAATAGTTTCGGTGTCCAAGCACAGGGCCAAGCATGTGCCAAATCTCAGATGAGCAAGTATTATCAGAAAATTAAAATCACTGAAAAAACATTATGCAAATTTTTGAAGTAATTGAAGGGCAGGAGGAGTCATGGGAAGGAAAATTGACTTAATCTTTCTGACAACAAGAAGTTATTGGCTTAATGTAAGAAAGTAGGATAAATCAACCTGCATTTTCAGAGTCCTCTGGTTCACCTGGAGAGATGGGGTGTGATGGGAATATGACTGGGGCAAAGATTTGAGACTAAAGGCTGTTGCTCTGTCTCCAGAGAGAAGAGACATCTGACCGGAGCATTTGTGTTGGGTGTGGAGAGGAATGGATGGGCAAGAGACAAGTTTGAGGTACAGCTGACTAACCTGGATGACTGATAGGCTGTGTGAGTTGAGGGAAGGGGATCGGTCACTGATGATCCCTAAGTTTCTGTCTGAAGAATGGAACAATGGTATTCCATACTGAGATAGGGAACACTGGAAAAGAAGCAGATCTGGTGTCAAGAGAGATGGCACATGCAATTGTGGGTGTCTTGTATTGAGGTTCTTGTAAAACTTCCAAATGGAGATGTCCTTCAGACATCATAAGACAAGTCTGGGCAAGACATAGGTGGTTGGGGATCATACGTTGTAGATGGGAGCAGACAAGGCTTCCTAGGGGGAGGTTCACTCTCTCTGAGAATATTACAGGTGCCATACTGGTAACTAGGGACATCATAACCTCAAAACACATTGCTAACATGTTCCACCCTTAGTTCCAGACTTGTTTCTGACCAGCGACTCTTCTCTCAATTCCTACAATGTCCCAAACTGTCTTCTATATCCCTTGTAAACAGTATTCACCTCTGCTGAATTTTCACTCATCTCCTGTAGCTTTTTCTCAATATATAATTTCTATGCCCCTCCTCACCTTTCTATTTCTTAGTGTTCCCTCCTGCCTCTGCATCTTTCTGTCTTAACATCATGTTCTCTACCTGTTTAAGATTATTGAGCTTCTCTCCTTTCTTCCATGGTGCTCATTTCCCTGCTTCTATCTGTTCTCTCTAGTTATTAACTCTGTTTCTAATTTTTCAACCTAAGAATTGAAATTGAAAACTTAAATTTCAGACTTTCTGCATATTTTGTCCACGTCATATTCCTTCTCCCACATTATCAATGTTCTGGACTGTGGCCATTGGCAAACAAGCAGAGATCCTTAATTTTGCCAGGTCCATTTCAAAACTCTTTCACATGAGTTCTCTGTATTGCAATTATACTCATTATGCTCATGTTCCTGGCACAACCTCAGGGAAAATAGGTTGAAAATGATCTCCCCTCACGATAACACATTCCAGCTTAGTTATATTTAGACTTCATGTCTATTTAGGTAGGATTGTCAATCACTCTGGTCTGTCTTCATTTCACGATTCCATCTATATTTTTCACTCTCCGTCTCTTTGTCTATGTTCTACACCCAAGGAAACAGCAACCAATCTGAGATCATTCTTCACTGCTTGTATCTTTCAAAGGAAGCAACCAGAAGCTGGCCATAGTCTATGTTTATGTGAGTGTGGATGAATGGATGGGTGGATGGATGGATGGATGGATGGATGAGCAGGGAAGGGGATGAAAGAATAGGTGTTCCTCTGTATTGACAGGAAAATAAAGCTTTGATTAGACAATAACTTATCTAAATCCTAATTACCTTCTTCATCATAAGGTAGTAATCTGGGAATTTCTTCTGATTCTCCTCCTTCATCCCTTTGTAGAGCCACAAGTTCACAGGATGCTGAAGATAGAAACAGGAACATGATAGACAGTTGGCCTGGACTCTGCCTGACATGGCCAATGCTTAGACAGCATCGGAGCTCTGATGCTCAGAGTGCAGGAGAATGGCTCCTCATGAAGAAAAGTATGTATGTACCGACCGAACTTGCTCTGCCTTTTTTTAACACCTTGTTAGGCTCCTTCTCCTTCTCTATCCTTCCTTCTTCTCCCTCCAACTCTGTCCCCACATGTTGCTGCACCATGAAGCAGTGGATCTCTTTGACTATCATTTGCTCTCCCTGACTTCTGCCAACTGTTTGCATTTCTGTCCTTTTGTTCCTCCATGATGTTCTGTATCTCTTTGCTCCAATATCTCCTTATTTATTCTCTTAACTCACTTCCTCTATCTCTGCTATACATAGTTTTCATTAATCATACACAATGCCTAGGAAGTAAGTTTAAGATTATCTCTCCCCTCCCAAATCCCAACCTGGAAGTATTTAGATTCCATGCACATTTAGATTAAATTGGGCCCACTTAGACAACTTCATTAGTGCCCCCAGTCTGCATTTTTATTATTCTATACATATTATTGTTATATTATATTATTATTCTACCTGTATTTATCTATATCCATATATATCCTCCTTACCTCTCACATACCTGAGAAAAAAAACAGGGGCTGAGTAAAAGTGTGTATTTGTGTTTGGGAGAAGGAAAGGAAGTGTCCCTTGCATACAGACTGACAAACAAATTTAATGAAGTAATTGGCCATTTAAGTTATAATTACCTCCCCCATCACCTGGTAGCAGTTTGGACATCTCTTCAAAATGGCCACCATTTGTCCACTGGAGAGTGCCATGCTCATAGGAAACTGAAGGGAAACACAGAAATGACCAACCACATATGATGATGAGGGAACAGACCTTAGCACACTGAATTCTGGTGTCAGGGCTCAGGTGAGCTTCTCCTTGGGAAAATAAAACCTCACCTAAGACGATCCACAGCCCTGCTCTGCCTCTTCTTCTGTTATCCTTCACACACCTTCTTTCTCCTTCTTGTCATTCAGTCACCACACACCATTGCTTCTATACCATGAAGGATTGGCCATCTCCATGAATCCCTAGACTGCCCTTTTGGTCTTTTTCTTCTTCATGGCTCTTTATTGCTCTCTGTAAGTTTCTTTTGTGGCTCAGTTTTTCTTTTAATATCTCTTGCGTCCCACATGGTAAGCCTCAATCCTACCAGCCCCTTCTCTTTTTCCCTGCTCCTATCACTGAAATATATTTGTTGGATGAGGATCTTATTGCACCGGGTCCTGATCCACTCACCTGGGTAGCTGAACATCTCCTGGGTTCTCTGGTGTGAACTCTGCACTGGTGATGCTGGCCACCCTGACCCTCTGCCAGCCCCACATGACCATCACCACGGTCCCTCCACTTGCGTAACAAATTTGACCTGGTAAAAGACCCTCACACACTTCAGTGCTTCTATTTATTTATCTATAAAATAGGAAGAAGCAACAGTTTGTCTAAATGCACAAGTTTGTGGAGGTGAAATGACACGTTGTTTGCCAAATTTCTTTGAAAAATCACAGTAACATAATAAAAACTATTTGTCAAAAATTATAATTTAGAGTTGAGAGCAGTTGATCTGAAGGACCATGTTTCTCCTGGGGTTTTCTCTAAACTTAGGCACAAAATACTGTTATCAATAAACAGAATAATACAGAGTTTTTATTCTCTAAAGAAGCTAAATGCTCAGTTGTTATCAATTCAAGCCTCTACTATGAATAGGTATGAAAGAAATTGCCCTTTCTTCAGCATATTTTTCCTAGAATGTGCACTTGGAAACATTTATGTGACTCATGGGATTCTAGAACACACTGGATCTTTTGACTGTGGCATGTGCTCAGAGTAAAACACATCAGGAAACACCAGCTCAAAATCCAGCCCCCTGACACCCTGCAGCCCAGCACTGGCAACCCCCTGCCCCCACCTTCCTCACTGGGCCCACATCTTGATGGGGAGCTCAAGGCTTCCTGTGGCTCTTCTTCATCACTGGTCTTCCAACAGGACTTGTGGCATAGACTCTGGGTCTAAAGTTCTCTCTTGTCCAGCAAGAGAGTGAGACGCAGGATTAAAAGCTAGAGACGGCTAATGTCCAGGAAAAGACAAGAGCCCCGAATAAGCGTCCTTGCCCTGTTTTTATTAGGATCAGAAGGCTCACAAACATGGTGATGGACGTGCACAAAGAGACTATGAATCTGTGAACATTAACTTGAGGATGTGAGGGAAGTGGGGTCTTGAAGATATTTAGGATTAGGGGTTTGGGTTAATACAAAACAAAATCCGGGTGCCGGGCAATTGGGTGGAAGGTTGTTTATAGCTGACATGAGGCACCACTTCTGTTTATCTTAGCTAGCCTAGGGGATGAAACAGGTAGGACACATGACTTCAGGATCGACAAGGCACCTTTCTTTTGTTAATCATCTCTGCTCTGGGCAACTTCACCCTGCAGCGCAAAGCAACAATCTATACCCCAATTTACCTGTTTACCTAACTTGATCCTTCCTGTGAAAGCAGTTTCCTGCTATAGTACTAAATTGGGGGTGCTTCCAACCTGAATACTTAATCTTGTTTATTTCATATACCTATGTTCTATATTGAAGCCTTTGTCCCTCCCTCTCTATACTGGGGCTTCTGCCCCACCTTCTCTATACTTATTTACCTAATTTTGTCTACCCAAACTTGGGTGTGAGCATCCTATGACTTTGTAATTCTTTATGCCTTGTGAACCCATTGGTGTAAGCCTAGGGGATTCCTAAGCTTATTCCCAACAGCCTTGTTGTCCTCAGCAGAAAGGAATGAAATCTCACAGACATCTCAATTTATGACCAAAGAGAACTCACAGCAAGAAAATAACAAAAACCAAGTATGCTCCACTCCACAAAACAACAGCCCAGACCTGAGGTTGCCTTCCCTTCAGTAGCTTTCCCTGGAAACAGAGAATAATTCACTCATCATGGGAAAATCTTCCATTTCTTACACATCGTTCTTTTTCTACTTCTTCTCTTTTCCATGTGATTCTGTCAATCTTACCAATCTCTGCCTCTGTTCTGCTGCCATCTCTTGGAGCTTCTCTTTCTCTCATTGTGCTTCTCTCTTGTTCTCTGTTTCTGCGAATTTTTCCCTTGTTTTCTCTGAAACTTCTATTCCTTTTCTACCCTTTGTCCCTTGGTTGCTCCTCTCAGTTGTCTAGCTTTCTCTAAAGAAAATCTTCCCTAGGGTGGTATGTTTTAAATAGGATTTACCCAGAGTGGAGAAGGGTAAATAGAGGACAGCAGAACATAAAGACCATCCTAAGTAAGGCATATGAAAAGGCTCAGATATGAAAGAGATATTTAACATTTAAAATTATTAGGGAAGAAAGTTTATTCTATCTTGAAGTAGTAATGTAGGAGGCAGGTGATGAGGATGGAGAAACAGGCAGGTGGCTCACTATAGGTGACCTTGGACCCCATTGAAAGAAACATTTATTTAATCCTTGGGGTATTTAAAAGTAAGAAATACTTCTTATTATTCCTTAGAAGGAAAGTAATACAATTTAATTTTTATTTTCAAATGCCCCATTTAGTTGAAGTGCAAATAATACATTAAATGGGCATAAGTTTGGAGGAAGGAGGTAGGCAGAAGTCTGCCTCTGAGAACAACAATAGTGACAGAGACATAGGTTAGAGACTCTGCCCTGGGAATGTGATAGATGGACAGTGGACAGGTGGGAGATATTCTGAAGAAGAAATGACCATGTTGGAGCAGTAACAGGCATGTCATTGAGGGCAAGAGGAGTCTGGGGCAAACTGCTAGGTTTCCAACTTGAAAAAACACGGGTCAACAGTGATCTATCATGAGGGAAAGAATGCTGAGGAATTGGCTCTAGCTTGAACAATGAAGAGCGAACAATGCTTTTGGTTCTAGAAGTGCCAAGTTTCAGGTTCTTGAACGAATATCAGTGTAGGGATCTATCATGCCCCTGGTCTTCAGGTCCACGGATAAATGAGCTCTGAAGATAAGCTAGGGTGGAGGTTTGGTCTTGGGAATCACTGGAATGTTCAGGGAGAGGCTTATTGCAGTGTGACATTTTGTAAGTGTCACTTTGATAATTAGGGACAGTTTCATCTGGAAACTCGCAGCTAATGTCGTCAGCCCTTGTGTCCAAAGGCATTTCTATCCAGTGCTCTGGCCTCAAACCTGCAGCATCCCAACCTGTTCCTCTTCCCCGTTATCCTCTGTTTACCTTTCACCTAGTTTCCATCTACTCTCTCTGCATAAGTGCCTTTGCTTTTCCCTGGCTTTCTCCACTTCCTAGTACTTACTTTCCTCTCCATATTTCTCTTTCCTTATGTTTTCTCTCTCTTTTTACCTCTGATCCTTGAGCCATATTTCAGTTTCTCTCTTTTCTACTATGTCTCTGCTTCCTCCCTGTCATTGCTGTTTCTTCCACTTTACCTTGACCTTCAGTCTATCTGTGCACTGGCATCCTCCAGGCTCCCCACTCTTGCTGTCTCAACCACTCACTCCACTCTGGGACTTTGACTACAGTATGGGGTCTACCCCACTGGCCAGCCCCAGGGGGAAGTTTTCCCACGTGGACTGGACATGGCATGCTACCTCCAAATTCCTCTCAGTTGGTCTCTTGAAGTTAACTGAAAATTATCCCCCTTCCCCACCCTGGAGTTTATGTTCCTTTTGGAAAATTGGATCTCTTTATGTAATTTGTTTTCTATTACCCCTAGCTACCTTTTCCACTTTCTCTTTCTATAATCTCCATCACCAAATACTGTCTCTACCGAGGAGCTTAGATTTCTCTGCCCATAGTCTCTGTCACATCTGTGGGCAGGTAAGGGCCAGTAGAAGCAGACACTAGAAGAGACCTGGGGTAGGAGACAAAATGCAGCCTTTGCTCCCATGAAGACAAGAAAATAAAGATTTAATACCAAATTGTAACATGAATAATAGTTACCTTGTCCCACATATGACAGTAAGTTGAGTCTCTCTTCTGGCACACTGAAATTATTCATTCGGAGAAGTGAATGTTCACAGAACTCTGAAGAAGAGGACAAGAAAATGGCAGAATTTAGACAGTGACCGGAGAAGAGACCCCTGTGTGCTCAAGCTGAACTCTGATATTCAAGCTCCAAGGACCCCACCTGGGACTCAACAAAATCTTGCTTGCCTCTTTTTCATGCAGATGCACCTAACTTAAGTAAGTGTAAAAGAGCTGTGTAACCAACACCACAGTCAACATCTGGAACATTTCCACCATGCCAGAGAGTTCCCTTATGCTGATTTCAAGTCAGTTTCCACCCACTGTAAGCAGCCATTGTTCTGATTTTTATCACCATTAAGAAGAACTTCCTTTCTGGAACTGTACTTATCTGTCCTGATGCTCATATAAAAAGGGTTACACAGTATGTATGCTTGTGACTGGCTTCTTTTGCTCAATGTACATTGGACTCATGAACAACATGGGTCTGAACTCCGTGGGTCCACTTGTATTTTCTTTCTTATGAATTTTTAAATAAATTTTTTTCTGTAGCTTACTTTATTATAAGAATACAGTATAGAATGCTTATAACATAAAACTGTGTGTTAACTGACCACTTATTTAGTGGAAAGGCATCCAGTCGACAGTAGCCCATTAGTAATTAAGTTTCTGAAGGGTCAAAAGTTATATGTGGATTTTCAACTGTGCAGGGGGTTGGAGCCCCTGCCCCCTGAGATATTAAGGAGTCAACTATAATGTTTTAGGGATTCATCCATGTTGTTTCATATACTAGTAGTTCATTCCTTTTTTTTAAAAAAAAATGTTTATTTATTTTTGAGAGAGACAAGAGACAGAGTGTAAGCAGGGGAGGGGCAGCGAGAGAGAGGGAGAGACACAGAATCTGAAGCAGGTTCCAGGCTCTGAGCTGTCAGCACAGAGCCCAAAGTGAGGCTTGGACTCATGGACTGCAAGATCATGACCTGAGCTGAAGTCGGATGCTTAACCGACTGAGCCACCCAGGCGCCCCTAGTTCATTCCTTTTTATTGCTGAATAGTATTCCACTCTGTAAATGTATCATAGTTTATTTATGGATGTTTCCATATTTTAGCTGGTAGGAATAAAGCTACTATAGGCATCTTTGTACAAATATGTGTGTGAACATAAGTTTTCATTTCTCATGAGTAAGATACCTAGGAGTCAAATGACTGAGTCACAGGTTAGATTTAACTTTATAAGGGACTGACAAATAGTTTTCCAACGTGATCATATCGCCTTACATTCCTACCAAAAATATACGTATGGAGTTCTAATCACTCCACTCTCTCACCAACGTGTTGTCAGTCTTTTTCATTTCAGCAATTTTAGGGAGTAAATGGTAACTTGTGTGTTCAAATTTGCATTTCCCTGATGATTAATGACATTGAACACTTTGTTTATATACTTACTGGCCATTTTCTATTGTTTGTAGTGAAGTTATCAGGTCAAATCTCCTGTCCATTTTTTGAATTAGTAGGTGTCTTATTATTTGTTCATAGGAGTTCTTTATTCTGGGTACAATCTTTTGTCAGGTGTGTGTATTGCAAATACTTTCTCCCTCTCTCTGACTTGCTTTTGCCTTTTCTTAATGGTGTCATTAGAAAAGCACAAGTTTTTAATTTTGACGAAGTCTAGTTTGCCAAGTTTTTCTTTTGTAATCCATGTTTTTTGTGATCTATATAATTCATTTTTGCCTACCGTAAGCTTTCAAAGGTACTTTCCTGTTTTTTCCTCTAGAAGTTTTATAGTTTTAGCCTTAACTTGTAAATCTGTGATCCAAGGTGAATTACTTTTTGTGGATGGTGTGAAGTAGGAGTGGAGGTTTCTTTTTTCCATGGAACATCTCTAGATTTTCTCTTTTAGCCTCTCTGCCTATGCTATTCCAGCATCCTACCCTCCCTGCCTCTCTGTGGTCTTTTCTTTCTTTGCTTTGCCACAGGAACCAGACACCCTTTTTTGGTAAATAAATGTCTCTTTGCCTCAGGCTCTGGTCTATGCCTCTGACCCACTCATGGCTCCTTGGAGCCTTCTTTCTAAACTATGAACACATGACACAGCTTGTACCTCTGCCTGTATGTGCCATAGGTCACAGTCACCCGGGAAAATATTGGACTGCCAGTCAACCTTACCTGTTTGTTCAAATTCTTGGGCACGTTTATTTTCCATTTCCTCAGTTCTTACGGTGTCATTTGGGTCATGAGATGAATCTCCTTCCATTATGTTCATCTGTTGTCCATCACTGAGCTGCTCTGGGATTCCAGCTACAAGCAGGGCATCACCAAGATGACATCAGGAACGTTCAAGAATTCGTTTCCCTCCCTTCCATGATGAGCCTCTTTTACTCTTTTCTAATAACTATCACTGACCCTTCTACCATCCCATTCTCATTCCTACTAGCCTCAGTAGATGAATCTCTGGAATTATTTTTGACGTGCTTTGTACTTTTTAATGTACTTTTTAGGCTTTTAGCAATTTTATTTCATTCAAAAGAATAACTGTATGTGGGGAAATAGGTTCTACTTACATACATGGGTTAGAAAAAAACTTAGGGTGGAAAGCCACCACCACGGGGCAAAAACGCCTGAGGTTAGCTAGATATTGTAATAGGATCACAAGTACTTTCCATCTGATGCCAATATACTATTGTACTCTGATCACAAACTCCCCTTGCCTCCCAAACCCTTTGCTTCTTACATAGACAAGTTAACAATTACTGTCTGATTGTTTTCTCCTTGTTCATGTGTGTAACATCCTGTTTTCTTCTCGTTCACCACGTGGATAATATCTTGTGAGCTCAATAAATACGGAGACAAAACCTCTGCTCTGGGGTCTTGTCTCCTCCCAGACATTAGCCTCTCTTGTATTCAATTCTGCATCTGCTCTCTTGCTGGACAAGAGAGAACTGCAGACCCATAGTTTGTGACAACTGTGATTATTAAAATAGATCCAAGTTTTATATAAATGCATTAATACATTGAAAAATATATACTGAGATATAAATACAAATGAAAGGATGTATATTAATGGTATTCTATAAGTCTGGTTATAGTCTGTGGTTTTTCTTACATTGATCATTTGCAAGGGGGGAAAATCAACATTTAACAAATAAATAATTCTTTGTAGGCATTTGGCTTGAGGATGGAGACCTTTTCTTGGTCTTAAACACTGTTTCACTTACTGCTACTCTAGTCTGAGAAATAACTTTCTCTTCAGTGGGCATCAGAGGAGAAAAGTCTTCAAATTTGGAGCATTGTTAAATGTCCAGGTGTTGGAATCAGAAACACATTATAATAAAGGTAGTAAGCATATAACAATTGCTTTGTGCCACAAATTATTATAAGTGCTTCATATCAATTAAATCATTAAATTCTCCAACAACCTTATTTTAGAATAGATTTATAGACAGATTTATAGCTTCAATTTATACATTGGAACACAGAAATTAAGTAACTCGCCCAAGTAAGCAAGAGGTAGAGCCAGAGGTGAAGCCCAGCAGCAAAGCCTCAGCATGTTTGCCCTTGGCTGGCACGTAGGAGAGGGTTCAAGTCCTAGATCAGTCAGGTGACCTTGCACAAATCACTAACCATCCTCATGCCTCAGTTTCTTCTGGAAAATGGGAATAACAAAGCCCTATGATAGGGAGTATCATAGGATGATGAGGAGTACTTGTAAAGGGAAAACAGAGTTATAGTAACTTAGCAAGAAATCATAATTTTCAGTATTAATGGTGTATATGTTATAATTTAACAATTAATTATTGTTAAGAATAGGAACAAAAGAATGATTGAAAAGCTGGAAACAGTGGCTATTGTTTACAAAAGTACATAGTTCAGGGACACCTGGGTGACTCGGTTGGTTAAGTGTCTGACTTTGGCTCGGGTCATGATTTCATGATTCATGAGTTCAAGCCCCACATTGGGCTCTCTGTTGTCAGTTAACAGCCTACTTCAGATCCTCTGTCTTTTTCTGTCTCCGCTACCCCCCTGCTCTCTCAATCTTGGTCAAAAATAAACAAACGTTAAAAAAAATTTTTTAAGTATATAGTTCGTATGTGAGGAATATTTTGCCTCATGGGAAGGGCTGACCTTATGCCTAGCGGTCTGAGAAAGGTATCACTACTGTTGTCACTGTTAAAGTGATTACTGCCTTTAATTCTCTTTTCCCCTTTACACTATTTTCCATTTTCCTCTCTTTTCTACACAGAACCACTCCTTCCATGTTCTCTTCTGCACATAATTACAACCCTCCCTCTCCCTCTTTTCTTTTATTGGCAGAAGCATTTATAGCAGTTCCTTCTTCCCTTTCTCTTTGGACCTGTTACCTGGTGGCAAACCTTACCACTTCCCAGATCTACTGAATGTCTAACTCACAGTTAACCACTGTCAGCTCCTCCCGTTAATTCTGCCTCATGGTCACAGTAAGACCTGCTCTTGTGCGTTCCCGTTCCATATTCTGAGTGGTCTTACCTGCCTGGCAAAATTTTTGGATTCCACACCTGGTGGGTTAGCTGGGATCCCATATCGCCATCCGTGTTCTGGCTCCCCATCTCTTTCTGTACCCCTCCCCATGGTGCACTGTCCACCCAGAATCTCGGCCCCCTGATCTCTGCTCGCCTTTCTGCTCAGCAGATGAAAGAACAAGTCTCTATTGAGTCACAAGTACCTAGCTTATGGTGTACTTGGAAATGGAGCATCTCCTTTGTCTCTTCTTCATCAATGGCTTCATAATGGAAGTTGTCATAAATCACTGGGAAGAGTAAGGAAAGGCAGTTAGAGCCCTCCGGTGGTGACCAGGTGCTTCCTCTCACAACTACACACCTGGCACAGCCCTGACTCTGGCAGTTCAGCAGGAGCCTCCCAGCCCTCAGGGAACCCTGGGCTTCAGTGGGTCTCACAGGACCAGAGACTGATGCTGCTCCTGGAATCCTACATCTGCTCTACATCAAGATGTGCCTCACAGGACTTAAAGGATGGATGATGGAAAAGTTGTAAATAGTTTAGACTGACCAGAGACCAATGAAAGCTCATTAAAAATAAATAATATATAT
Organism: Panthera uncia; assembly: GCF_023721935.1. Lineage (NCBI taxonomy): Eukaryota > Metazoa > Chordata > Mammalia > Carnivora > Felidae > Panthera > Panthera uncia. The sequence continues at coordinate 9,271,895 of NW_026057584.1, forward strand.
GGACTGTGTTTTGTAAGTTCTACGTGCAACTAGGAAGAGAGAAGAAGCAGAGGCATTTCAGCCAGAGAAAAGTAGTTTATAGAGAAATAGACCTATATGAAAAAAGAAAGCCCCAACATCTTTTAAGGATGGAGGTTTTAAAGAAAAGAAACAACAAAGCAAAGAAATGAGAGAAGAAAGAGAGAAAGAGAGAAATAAAGAGACTGAGAGAGAAAGAAAGAAAGAAAGAAAGAAAGAGTAAATGAAGGAAAGGGAAGGGAAGAAGGGAGGGAGGAAGGGGATCTTAGATCAGGGAAGGAAGATGAGCTGGTTACAAAGAAACACAACAGTGAAGAGGAACTAGCATTTTCCTGGGGTGGGATGGGTAGGGAGAGACACAGGTAACAACAAGACACTCTGTAAGGCACAAACAAGAAGTGCATATTGTTTGAAAGGCACAACAGAAAGTGAATATCACAGCTGTACCAGTGACCCAGAAAGTGATCACACAAAATGCAGAAAACCAGCTCAGGGCACCCCCGCTTCGCAGCTGCATTTCAAGGTACCTCAGCAAAGACAGGTGGAAAAGGAAGACTGACAAAACATGAGGAAAAAAGTCCAAGAAATAGAGAAAGATGCTGGCCAAGAAAGACAGCTGTCCAGAGCACACCTCCTGGAGGCAATACCCACTGCAGGGTCAGGGCAGTAGGGTGGGGGTGAAGGTAGAAAGGTTTTATTGGAACAACAGATGCTTCTGCCATCCCCAGGACATGTTGACTCCTTGTCCAGGCAAACTTCCTGGGACACCTACTGGTAAAGCTGCCATATTCTTGTCTGAAGGAGGACATGGGGGCAAATGCTGTGTGAGTCAGAGGTCTTGGGAACACAGAGGGGGGCCCAAGCACAGGTGTTTCTCTGCACATTGTACAACCCTCCTACCACTTTCTTGGCTTTGGGCTACTGACCTGCAGTTCCCTTGAACACCAGGGTCTAGGAGATGCCAGTAGTGACCTCCCTGGGGGCAGGTGGACAGTGCTGCCGTGAGCCTCAGCGCAGGGAGCCCCAAAAGCTAACACATGTGATGTGGGTGCTGAGGCCCAGGGAAGGGGATCCCCACAGTGCATGGAGAGGATTTGAGCCCCTGAGATGTGAGTAGTAACAGTAACTGCCATTCCTTCATAACCATGATCTGGGGCCATCCTGGTTACACATATAACGCTAACTTCAAATTTATGACCAGGTATTTGACTTCCTTTATTCCTTTTTCTGACTTGGATACCTCATAGCATGGAAATATGATCGCTTTTATTTTCAACAAGATACGGTTTTCACAAATCAGCACATCCCATTCTTTATATTGACTTCTTTTACTTTTTCTCTGCTTAAAAATCCTTCACTACCTCTTTATTTCCCAAATAATAAGCTTCAGATCTCTTGGCACTGGGCGTTGGACCCTCAAAAATCCCCAACCAACTTCCCTTCTCAGAATTAGCTTCCAAACATTCCCTCCCAGGCGGTATTTTCAGCCACACCATTCTGTCAGTCCACTGTGTTGCTCATGCTCAGTGGCTTTCACAAGCTTCCCCTCCCCAAGCCTTGGGTATTTCCTGGGCTTCTCTTGTGACATCTCCACTGTTTGTCTGGAGAAGTCAGTTGGCACACAACTGCACCAAGTGACAAATTTTCTAAGACAAAGAAAATCTCTTAATCTTTGAACATGTCTACAAGTAACAGATGCTTCCTCCTTTCTTACAAAAGCATATACTTCATGCCTTCCCCCCCACCCCCCAAAAAAAGTAGAGATTCAAATCCTATGTTTCAGCAAATTCAGGTCCTGGCTGAGCAATTATTGTGGGGTTACTTGGTTAACATCTGTCACCCCCACTAATTGTAAGTTTCATGAGGACACGGGTCATGTGTATTTTCTTCACCACTGTACTCTCTGTGTCTGGCATGTAGCAGTCACTCAAGAAAAGCAATCAGCAGGGCGATGACTTGAATGGCTCTTTTTGATTGAGTATACACTGCCAAGGGCACTATAAGAGACTGACTGTTGGGAACAATGTTTATCTGAGGAGTAAGGAAGGCCAGGGTACAGATGCCCATCTAAATGGCTGGTAGACACAGATAGGCATCTGTCCTACATACAAAGAAAAGCCCTGAGAGGGGACAACACCAGTGTTGGGTTGTAGGAAGATGACTATGTTCTTGACCGTCAAGAGTCTGGTTGCACTGGCCGATGGTCAGATTGCCAACTGGCTCTGTTCCCATTTTGTTTCTCAGGCACCTGGGAGCTGTTTGGGACAGTTCAACTCCTGTTAGTACAGGTCTCAATGTGGGGGTCTGGGTCTTTAGCTAACAAGGTAACATTTATAGTTGCCTGTGTTATCAGAGTAGCTGCGTAAAGAGGGGGTCCTGTGGACAAGCAGAGCCAGCAGGCTCTGGCCAGGCTGGGATTGGTATCACTGAGGAGGCAATGGGTTGCACTCAACATCTGGTCCAGGTGGGGATCTAAAGCAACTGGTTTGCCCGATTCAAGTGTAGGTAGAGGCTGATAGGTTGGGTCAGAGGTGACCCAACAGTCATGGGGGATATCAGGGCAGGTCGGATCAGGCAGCCCCCAATAGCGTCTCATTTTTAATTTTCCCATCCAGCAAGTTCTCCTGTTTCTGTTACAGGGAGTAATCCTCCTGGCATCAGAGCATCTTCCTGGCATGTGGGGGTAAACAGTGGCACAGGGGCATGGTGGTAGTATTATCTCATCCTTTAGGCCCAGAGGACCAAGGGGAGGAGTAGGAACAGGGGGAGGAGCAACAGGGGAGGGAATACGAGCAGAGGGAGGGAGAGCAGGGTAACAGTCAGGGCAATCTGGGCCTGTAACATAAGGCTGTCCCTCCTGGAGGCAAAAGACATCAGAAGATGCTTTGACACATCCCTCCAGTCAGGGAGGAAAGTTCCAAGAAGGGCAGTGGTAAGTGGAACAAGAACACGGTTGGTAAGATGAAAAGATCCCTTTTGAGAATGTTAGGAACGGGAATATACACAATGGGGATAGGAGACAAGGCTGATTCAGCATCAGTGGGAGTGATTCCATCCTGGGGATATAAAGGCAGAAAACAAACATACAGAGAAGGACATCAATCACAACTCAGATCATATACATATACATACGTACACACACATATATACATACATATACATCTAAGAAGAATAAGGCATCCTGACACTAGTAAGTAGAGGAAGGCTAACAAGGTTTGTGACTGAGGTGCCAATCTGAGGGAATAACTTGGGTAAGCCCCACAGCAAAGAGGATAACAACCAGTATGGGAAGAGAAATAGGTAGGGAATGACAATGAAATTCGAGAGACAACGATTTGCTGTAGTTCATTTAAGTTGCTTGGTGATTTCCTCAAGCTTCTGGTTACAGAAAGTTCTCAGGTGTTGGCTGCTGGCTGCTGATAATCCGCTGTCTTCTTAAGAATGATCTGTAGAGGATTGTTCTGGTTAGCATTCAAAGTGGTTGTCAGGTGACAGATGGGCTGCCTTTACTCAAGAATGGTGGATCCAGGCGGTTAGTCCTGCAACCTTGATGGCTGTGGGCATGGTTAGCACAACTAAATAGGGTCCCTTCCAGGTAGGTTTGACTGGTCTCCTTTTCCAATCTTTTATCCAAACCTGATCCCCAGGTTTGCGAGCGTGCCCAGTTATTCCTAGGGAAATGGGTAATCCTGTCTGTCACCCATCTATGTATCTCAAATATAGTTTTCCTTAATCCTTGTACTTGTTTTTGTATTTCTAAATTCCCTAGCTCTGTCAGGTCGCCCTTGAATTTGACTAGTGAAGGGGGCTTTCCATATAGGATCTCGAATAGGGAGAATCCTCTTTTTGTCCGGGGTATACAACATGCTAGGAAAAGAGCTAGGGGTAGTATATCTGGTCAGGGCAAGTTAATTTCCTGACATAGTTTTGCCATGATTTACTTAAACTGTGATTTAAGGGTCCAGTTCAGATGGCCCACTTTCCCTGAACTCTGGAGCCAGTAGGCTGCATGTAAGCTCCATTGGATACCTAGGGTTTGGGCTGCTTGTTGCACCACCTTGGCCACGAAAGCTGGGACATTGTCTGAGCCTATGGGTTAATGACATTCCATACCTGTACCAGAAGAAATTTGTATCCTCCACTGGGTCTTATTTTGATAAAGTCTGCCTCCAAATCTTCGAAGGGTGCCTGACCATAGTGTCGGATTCCCGTGGGCCCAGTAGGGGCTTGTTTGGTGTTATTTTGAGTGCTGAAGAGGAAGCATTGAGAGATCGAGGCACAGAGGGATGGGAGCTGAGCAAGTACATCGTAGTAAGCTTTCAAGGGCAGTTTTTCCCAGGTGGGTGAGCTCACGCTGTTGGAGAACCACTTGGTGGGCTAGTGTCGGTTACCTTCCGACACTGAGTCCTTTCCTCTTTGGTGTCCCTTGCAGTAGATGACTGCTACCTCCCTTGGCTCCCAGACTGCTCTTAATAGTTTTGGGATTCTTTCCTGATTTTTTATTTCTCTTCCTCTTGCTACCAAAAGTCCTCTCTCCTTGTATAGAGAGTCCTCTCTCCTTGTATAGTCCTCTCTCCCATGTACGTGTAGAGTGGTGAAGGCATAGAGTAAGTCAGTGTGTATGTTGGTCATTTGTCTTTACTGAGTTCTAGTGCTCTCATTAGGGCCCACAGTTCTGATGTTTGGGCTGACCATCTTGTGGAAGGACCTTTGCTTCTGTGACCCCAAAATCAGAGACCACTGCATAGCCAGCATATCTTTTGCCTTCGCTCATGAAGCTGCTGCTGTCTGTGTATATGATGAGGTCAGAATTTCGTAAGGGCCTGTCTGATAGGTCGGGTTGACTAGAATGGTCCTCATCAAGTACTTCTAGGCAATCATGCTCTGGGGAGCCCTGCTGCTGCAGGCCAGGAAGTGGCAAGATTTAGGGTTTTTATGGCTTCCAATATTACTCATGGGTTTTCACATAGTAGTCCCTGATATTGTGTCATCCAAGCATGAGTTAACCAGTGTTTCCCCCTGGCATCCATCAGGGTAATAACTGAATGGGGAACCTCAATGTTTAGGTTTTGCCCCAATGTGAGTTTGTCTGCTTCCTTGGTTGAAAGTGTGGTGGCTGCCAGTGCCCTCAAACAGGGTGGCCATCCCGCTGCAACTGAGTCAATCTGTTTTGAAAGGTATGCCACTGGTCTCTGCCAGGTTCCAATTCCTGGGTTAGAACCCCCAGGGCCACCCACATCGTTTTCATGCATGAACAGGTTGAAATCTCGTGATACATCTGGGAGTCCCAAGGCTGGTGCCTCTGTGAATTTCATTTTTATGTCTGTGAACACCTTTTCTTGATTAGGGCCCCAGAAAAGGGATCCCCTTTCTTCCCCCTTTAGTGTCTCGTATAGAGGTCTGGCCAACTCTGAGAACCCTGGCATCCATATCCAACAGAATCCTGCTGCTCCCAGAAACTCTCAGACCTGCCGGCAGGTAGTGGGAACTGGAATGGCACAGACTGCCTGTTTTCTTTTGGCTCCCAGCATCCATTTGCCTTGGGTAATGCCAAATATTTAACTTCCTGTTGGCAAATCTGTGTCTTTTTCATTGACATCCAGCATCCCACCTCTGGTAGTGGCTTGAGTAGGGCCCTGGTTCCCTCCCAGCATTGGGTCTGCGTGGGACTGGCTAGCAAGAAATCATCCACATATTGGAGGAGGACACATACTAGGTCCTGTCCTGGAAACCTGGCTAAGTCAGAAGCCAGGCCCCACTGAGAAAGGTTGGTGGATTTTTGAATCCTCGAGGCAGTCTAGTCCAAGAGAATTGTTCCTTTGTTCCTGTGGCGGGGTTTTCCCCTCAAAGACAAATAGGGGTTGCCTATTAGGTTCTAGCTGGAGACAGAAGAAGGTGTCCTTTAAATCTCGACCTGTGAACTATCCTTCCTCAGAGGGTATGAGTCCTAGTAGAGTGTATGGGTTAGGAAACACTGAATGTAGCATTATGACTGCTTCATTAATGGCTCTTGGGTCCTGTACAGGGTGGTAATCATTTGTCCCAGGCTTTTTCACAGGCATCAGGGGAGTATTCCGTGGGGACTGGCACCCTTTTAGAAATCTCCATTTGAGTAGCCTGTTTAAGTGTGTCTGGGTCCCCAGGTGTGCCTCCCATGGGGCCATATATTGGCATATTTTGACAGGTTGGGTCCCAGGCTTTAGGTCAATTAATATTGGGGGGTGTTTTTTTGCCAGACCAGGGAGGTTCTCTTCTGCCCAAACTGAAGGGAACTCAGCTTCTACCTCGGGGGCCACGGTTGGCTCATCGGGAGGAGAAATATGTAACCTCCACTCTTCTTCCTATGATATCGTCAAGGATAAAATCGTGGGTTGGGCCTTTTCGTTTAGGCACAGTTGTGTCTTTTCATCTGAAGTGAAAGTATTTCTGCTCCCAGCTTGGCTAAGAGGTCTCTACCTAACAGTGAGACCAGGTAGTTGGGTAAATACAAGAATTCATGAACTACTTGGTGACCCCTCAGCCAGCATTGTCAGGACCACAAAATGGCCTTCGGGTTTGCATCCCAGTGGCTCCTACGATGGTGACTTCTCAAGCCAACAGAGGTGCCACCTTGTGTGTCATCACAGGGTATTCAACCCCAGTGTCAACCATGAAGTCTCTTTTCTGGCCCCCTACCTTCATGTTCACCATGGGTTCATGGGGGCCCAGTTGGATAGAGCCTGGTCTCTCCTAATCAGAGTCCATTCCTGCCTGTCTGATCAGGTCAGCCTTGGGTGGTTCTGGTTGGTAGCAGCTGAGTGGAGTGGAAGTTTTTGGTTTTCCCTTTTGGCCACTGGGGCATTCATTTTTCCAGTGTCCAAATTCTTTGTAGCAGGCACATTGATCCCATCCCAGTAGCACCCTTCTTTTTTGTTCTTGAATCCCTCGTGGTTTCTGTGGGGTCCATTCCAGATGTGGTGGTCTTCCCAAGGCTGCAGCCAGGAGAACTGCCTTTTGTTTCATTCTTCAGTCTGCCTCCTTTCTGGCAGCTCAATCCCAATTTACAAAAACCTTGTTGGTGATTTCCATCAGTTCAGTGGCATTCTTTTCCAGCAAATCCTTCCAATTTTTGGAGCTTCTGTCTAATGTCACTTTGGGCCTGTCCCACAAAGGCAGCATTGACCATGCACTGGTTTTCGGGGGCTTCTGGGTCGAACGAAGTATAAACTCTGAAGGCGTCACATAATCTTTCCTAGAAGTAAGCTGGCTCTCTTCTGGCTTTTGTAGGACCTCAGATACCTTTGCCATGTTGGTGGGCTTTTTGGCCCCTGCTTTTACTCCTTGGAGGGAGGAGAGTCGGTATCTTTCTAATCTGGCCCTTCCGGCTTCTGTGTTTGGGTCCCAGCAGGGATACTCTTTGGGCATAGCCTCCGGTGCCCAAGCTTCAACTTCTAGTTGTCCATCTGGTGACTGAGTCTGGAGCCATTTTTTTTTTTTTTTTTTTCCCCTTCGGTGACGCTTCATCGGTGCTCTTCCATGTTGAAAAGAGTGAGCAGAAGCTGCTTACAGTCAACCCAGGCAGGGCGGTGAATCTGGAATCTGGATTCTAGATCTCTCATCACCTACAGCTTTCCAGAGCAGGACAGCCTGTGGTGTTTCCAATTGAGGAGGTCAGTAGTGGAGAACGGTTGGTAGTAGAAAACTGATGTCCCCTCTTGTAGGGTCCCGTCGAAGCCTATTTTCTGGAGACCCCCTAGTCACCTGCTATGGCATCTGCTTGCTGTTGGGGGCCTTGGACCTTGAATCAAGGACCTAAGGTATCTGCCTACCGGTTGAGATGTCCCTGTTGGGACAGATTGGCCACTGGCAGAGGCGAAACCGACAGGGGTGAACTTTCAGGCACTTGAGGTTCTCCTCCCTCAATTGATGGGGTCCTGGAGGCATATGGTGGTTGAAAGGAAGGACTTCTGAATTTTCTTGGAGGATGGGGCAGTGGGGTTTTTTTGCTGTGAGGTCTTCTTTCGGCCTGCGCCACTAAAACCTTACATTGTCACTTACTATTAATGCAGAACTAGACCCAAAGAAGCTTGACTTGGGCTATTTCCAGCCATTGGTCGATGTATGGGAATTGATCTGGATGGCTGGGGTCCCCAGTAATTACCTTATAAACAGCTCGGACCGTGGGAACCTCTAGGGTGCCCTCAGGGGACCAGCCTACACAGAACATAGACCATTTTAATTCGCAGAGGGTGCATAATTTCCCATGGGTCAGTTTGACCCATAGCCACCTGAAAATCTCTTTTTAAAATTCTTTTTTTAAAAGAATTTTTAATGTTTATTTATTTTTGAGAGACAGAGCATGAGCAGGGAGGGGCAGACAGTGAGAGAGACACACAGAACCTGAAGCAGCCTCTAGGCCCTGAACTGTAAGCACAGAGCCTGATGCGGGGCTCGAACTCACAAGCCATGAGATCATGACCTGAGCTGAAGTCAGATGCTTAACCGACTGAGCCCCCCCACCCCAGGGCCCCTCCCTTTTTAAAATTCTTAATCATACACTCCAAAACAGTTGATTTTGAGGAATTTTCCCCATCCTGGTATCCTAGATGGGTCCCTCCCAATGAACAGTGTCGCAGGACAAACAGGGAAGAGGTCGGTTCTTCTGCCTGGCCACGCCCCTCATGGGGATTAAATGCCTCTTAGCATTGGCAGGGGTATAAACCCCTGACTCAGATCAGGCCTCTGAAGACCTGATTCTGCCTTGAGCCGTATGAGATCATCACAGAATCGCAGAGTAGGACCCACTCAGGCTCACGGAGCACGGGCACTCACACACATTCAGACAGATCACAGACTTCCACCCAGGACTTCCCTGTTCTATTCAGTGACTACATTGCCCGGGAGGTGATTAAGCTCCCCTTCTGCCTCAGGGGTGGGCCTGGATTCGTCTGAAGTCCCCAGGGACACTTACTGTTCCAATGTCCTAGGACAGGTCTTTTCTGTTCCCCCTGGAGTCCGTCCCAGTGCAGTAGTGGCCGGTACTGCCGGGTCCGGTGAAATCAATGTCGGTGCGCCTTCCTTTCCGTGGCGGGGGCCCGCAATGAGTGGCCTCTCCGCTGCTCACTGACAACGGTGGCTCAAGGGGTCAGCGTGGCTGTCGTCTTCCTGGCCAACGCACCAAAAGTGTTACAGCAATACTTGGCACACAGGAAGAGACAAGCAACACGCGCTCGGGGAATCAGAAAAGACCGTTTATTTTGCACTGGCGCTGGCCCGGCAGAGTCACCTCCAAAGGCTGAGCCCCCGAGCCCCAGTGCTGGCCTTCTTTTATGCTGGGCTAGATTCCAGGTACTTGGAAACTTTCTATCAGCTGCACAGGTAGGTGGGATTGCAGGGACTCAAGGGAAAAAGGGGGGACACTATGGGGACAGTTGGCTGGTGGAAGAGGCAAGCAAGATTACAGAAGCAAAGAGCATGCAAACGGGGTATCCAGCCTGGGACACTTGGCTGGCCTTCTTTATCTGTTCTTACAGGCTTTCCTTCTCACTTGAAGGGTGTTGGGGGATGAGATGATCATTTCAACTGGATGGCTCTGAGCAAGCAGGCCCTCCATAATGTGGGTGGGCCTCATACAATCAGTTGAAGGCCCACCTAGAGCAAAAAGACTGACCTCTCCCTGTAGGAAGGAATTCACAAATAGACTGCTTTCAGATGGGAACTGCACCATCGACTCTGCTGGGGCTCCAGTCTGCCGGCCCACAGGGCAGATTTGGAATTGCCAGCGTCTATATTCACATGAGCTCATTCCTTACAATAAATCTCTGTTACACACACACACACACACACACACACACACATTTTGTCTTTTCTGTTTCTCTGGAGAACCCTGACCAATACAGATTGTTTGTTTTAAAAAGTTTACAGACAAAAAAAATAAAAAGCCAACGAAGAGAATATCACAGAACCTACTACCGAACAGCAAGTTTTTTTTTTAAACAAGGTATGCCTGTATTTGCCTTTTTTCCATGTATTATTTATTTAAATGTGTCCACATTGATATTTTTAAGTCAAACCAGGGCATTTTAATTGCTGTGCAGTAATATTTTACATAAATAGAGACAATATTTGCCTAACAATCCTTTACTGGTAAATGTGTAGGTCTATTCCAATTTTTTTGCTATTATGAGTAGTATTTTGGTAAACACCCTTGTTTATAGCTCCTTATGTGCACGTAACAAGAATTTTTTAGCATTTGTACCTAGAAGAGAATTGCCCAGTACTGGGGTACGGTACCTTCCAACTTCTAGGTTGCTAACTTCTCTTTCAAAATGATTTGTCAGTTTACAGTCCTGCCAGGATTTCACAAGAGTTTTTCCTCTATACCTTTGTAGACCCCAAGTATTGTCATACTTCAAAATGTCAGCCAATATGGGTGTAAAGCCAACTTAATTTTGTTTTGTCTATGTTAGGAAGTATTTTCTGCAGTTAGAAGAATGCGTGTAGTGCATACGATCTGGCACCAAAGCAGAAAAGGTCTCTTGACCTCTGCCCCAGGGTTCTTTCCCTTTATCCTATTCTGTCTGGTGTGTTTCTGGAGATTCCACCATATATTATATAACTGAAATCACAGACTTAGATGAAACCGCGCAAATCACGCTATTCTGCTACATAATGTTATGTAAGCAAAACACTAATTGAATAGTCTCTGCCTAGCAAAAGCCTACTCTTTTTCAAGAACAGCTTGGTTATCACCTCTGAAAACTCCTCCTGACAGTCTCCTGCCTAACGTGTTCTGTTGTCTGTTTGCCTCCATCAGACGGAGCAAGGTCATTCTTGGTGATTCCAGATTGTTCACTGACCCCACCGTGTGGTACTATAAACAGGGAAGGTAAGGTCTAGTTTTGAAAAAGCGCGTTCAATTCGCCCATTTCATAACGAACCTTCACAAAGTCAGGTGCAGGCTCTGGATGCAGGTTGCTTGCTAACAAATCCTGGTTTGCCACTTTCTCTAACCTCGGCCAACTTTCTGAGATTCGGTTGCCAGAACGGAAGTAATAATAGTGTCTATTTACAGGATTTGGGGAAGCTTGAACAAGATGTGTGGTGCTGAGTGTGGAGAGAGCAGTGGAACAGCAAGTCTTCTTAGCTACCAACAACCGGAAGAAATCTCAAGGAAGGTGGAAGAGAGGTAGAGTTCTCCATCCCACAGGGGCAGGAATGAGTGACATTTCACGTAATAAAATTAGCTCAAAGACACCCACCCCTATGGTTCAGTTTCAATTAACAACAGTCACAGGAATATGTGTTTTTCTCCTGTTGACTATAGGGACTTGTGTGTATATTCAAAACAAGGACTCATCGTTCTGTATCTAAACTTGCCTGCGTACGTGTTATCCGTACACGGAGACCTGTAAGGCCCCTGCATTTCAAACATTATGGCCGTGCCTGGGAAAACCAATTTTTTTTAATGTTTTTCTTTAAGTTTACTTATTTATTTTTGAGAGAGATAGAGACAGAACGAGAGGGGGAGGGGCAGAGAGAGAGAGAGAGAGAGAGAGACAGGGAGACAGAATTCCAAGCAGGCTCAGCACTGCCAGGAAATGCAGAGGCCCACATGGGGTTCGAACCCACGAAACCCGTGAGATCATGGCTGGAGCCGAACGGGAGGCTTCACCCTCCGAGCCACCCAGGTGACCCATAATGTTGAAACTGAAAAAGCTTTGTAATTCTGATTCTTACTTGAAAAATGGTTCCCTTTGCCGATGATGTCTTGGGAGTCTTCTCGGTAATTCTAAAAGGTGTAAACACTTGGGAGACGTTTATTCCCATTATAAGAGGGTCATTGGGACCTCCCATTATAAGGATGCATTGGAATAGAATGAAACCCATTCTTTCACTGAATTCCTTTAAAAAAGAAAAAGACAGGGGCCCCTGGGGGCTCAGTCAGTTAAGCAGTTTAGCTGCAGACTCCTGATTGTGGCTCAGGTCATGATCTCAAGATCTTGCGAACTGAGCATCTCTCTCCCTCTCCCTCTGGCCTTCCCTGGTTCTCTCCGTCCTCTCTCTCTCCAAAACAAAAACAAAAACAAAACAACAACTTCTGGTTAAAGATAGTTGCCGGAGGACAAGCGTTGCGCTCCCCTTAGACTAGAGGGTTCCCTAAAATGACAGTAACGGAAGAAGTATAAGGGAAGAGAATTAGATGAGAAAATGAAGCCAAAGTCCGAAAGAGAAAAAGAGGTGTGAGCCTCACTGCTGTTGCTTTCGGAAGACAATCCCAGAGGGTGTCCTGCAGCCCTGAGAACAGTGGGCCTGGAACGGAGATGCCAGCAGGAACCAGCAGGATTGCTTGAAAGGCAAAACACTAAAGGATCTGCCCCCAGCTCCTTTCTGACCCACAGCCAGGCAAGACGCTAGAGGCTCCTTCTTTTTAAAAAAAAAAAAAAAATTTTTTTAATGTTTTATTTATTCTTGAGGGAGAGAGAGACAGAGCATGAGCGGGGACAGGGCAGAGAGAGAGGGAGATACAGAATCCGAAGCAGGCTCCAGGCTCTGAGCCGTCAGCCCAGAGCCCGACGTAGGGCTCCAACTCATGAACCGTGAGATCATGACCTGAGCCGAAGTCGGATGCTCAACCGACTGAGCCACCCAGGCGCCCCTAGAGGTGCCTTCTTAAAAATGTAGATGCCCCCAGAGAAAGAGGCCTTCACCCTCAGGCATCTGGGATTCCCACAGCCGAGCCCACAGCTTTTCAAGCCTGTCTCCTTAAACACATTTCCAAGCTAGCTCTTCAGTGCCTGGTCCTCAGGTAGGAACAAACAATAGGCCACACACACTGGTGCAAACCTACCTCAGGAAGGAATAGAACCAAGGTGAGCAAAGAACAAAAATTACCCCCGGGTAAATAGAAATAGCGCCAGGAGCCCGAGAGAGTTTCCAAAAAACAAGTAGTGTCGTTCGAATGGGAGAAGATATTGCGCCCAGGATGCCATGAAGAAAAGATCAGAAAATGAGACGGCAGGCCTGGAAACTTAAAATGAGAGCTAAAATAAAAGGAAAAAAAAAAAAAAAGGCTAGCTAAAATGGATGTAAAACGAGGAGAGAATTTCCCCAGAACATAGCTGGTAAAAACCCTGAAGGGGAGGGGTGGGGAACACCTAAATGTGAAATTTTAAATGTCAGTTATGCAAATCTATAGATTCAGAGGTAAAAGGAAATGACTAAAAAGATACGTTCTTCGTGTGTGGAGACAAGATACTCGCCAAGGTGCCCTGTGGTGAACCACAGCACGATGCACGCTTGAAGCTAACGTAACGCTGTGTGTCAACTCCGCTTCAAATAAAAAACGAATAGCCGCGTAAGGGCTCAGAAAATATCGTACTCCTGCACCATCTCTGGTGGTCACCCAACGTTCGGTCACCGTGGCTGTCACTGACAGCCACTCAGCAGCCCACACTGTCCCGAGCGAAGCTTCTCTGAAGCAGAGGTGAGTGACCCGCTAAGATCTCGGAATTGCATGTTCTGGTAGAATAATCTAGTCTGTCCTTACCGATGCAGTCTTTCCAGGACAAATTATTCGATGATGTGCTACAGTAAGAGAACCAAGAGGGGCGCCTGGGTGGCTCAGTCGGTTAAGCGTCCGACTTCGGCTCGGGTCATGACCTCGCCGGCTTTGAGTTCGAGCCCCGCGTCGGGCTCTGTGCGGGCAGCTCGGAAACTGGAGCCTGCTTCGGATTCTGGGTCTCCCTCTCTCTCTCTGCCCCTCCCCTGCTCACGCTCTGTCTCTCTCTGTCTCAAAAATAAATAAAACATTTGGGGCGCCTGGGTGGCGCAGTCGGTTGAGCGTCCGACTTCGGCTCGGGTCACGATCCCGCGGTCCGTGAGTTCGAGCCCCGCGTCGGGCTCTGGGCTGACGGCTCGGAGCCTGGAGCCTGCTTCCGATCCTGTGTCTCCCTCTCTCTCTGCCCCTCCCCCGTTCATGCTCTCTCTCTGTCTCAAGAATAAATAAACGTTAAAAAAAAATTTTTTTTAAATAATAATAAATAAATAAAACATTTAAAAAAGAGAGAGAGAGAGAGAGAGAACCAAGATATCAACACCAGCAAAGTTTTGTTATAAAAGAAATAGAAGGCAGCACTCAAACCACTTAAATTACTGATGTCTAAAAACCGCAAAGTTTCCTTGAAAACAAAAGCACATCTCAAAAATTACTTTAAGTTTATACATATATATATTTTGAGAGAGAGAGAGCGTGCACAGGGGAGGGGCTGAGAGAGGGAAAGAGAGAGACTCCCAAGCAGGCTCCGTGCTGTCAGCACGGAGCCCAACATGGGGCTTGATCTCATGAACCGTGAGATCGTGACCTGAGTCGAAATCGAGAGACGGACGCTTAACTGACTGAGCCACCCAGGTGCCCCTTAAAAATTATTTTAAAATAGTGATTTTGAAAGTATGGTCCAGGGACCCCTGGGATTGTGTAAGACCCTTTCACGTATGACCAAGGTGAAAACTGTTTTCATAATAGTACTAAAATGTTATTTACCCTTTTTCTCTCTCATTCTGTCACACATGTACAGTAGAATCTCCCAGAGGATACACATTTTGTGAGATCTCATTGGGTTGAAAGCAGAAGCAGACAGAATCCCGCCATCTTCTACTGAGCCAGTTATTAAAGAGATTTGCAAAAATATAAAGCCTTGCTACTCTTCTTACCAATTTACTTTATTTTAGAAAACACAGTTACTTCTCATAAAATATTTCATTTATGTTAGCAGGTAATGAGTTCATTATTATTTTTTTCATGAACAAATAAATATTTAAGTGTTCAAAGTTTCCATTCCTAATATGGTAAATATCTATTGATGTAATTTACAAGAACAAAGATTAGCTTTTTGGGGTTCTCAATAATTTCCTATTCTAAATTCATTTAAGAGGTAGCTGTTTGTTCAAAGTAATAATAGCAACATGTGATTAGAACGTATGGATAAGTGAAATGACTGACAGCAATGTTAATAAGGACAGGAGGGAGGAGTGTGTGACATTCCATTATAGGATGCATGTGTCACTCACAAAGCCATAGAGTATAACTTGAAGAAATGGATATGAAAAAAATAAATGGTACCAAGCAAAGTCTAAATAAGTAAGTAAATAAATAAATAGCAATATGAATAGCAGCAAATATATATTACAACCTCTAGGGAAACCACTACAAACGTTTTAAAAGAAGCATGATTCATATGCTAGGAGAAAAAGAGCAAATGGGGTAATAAAGTGTTCAGTTGAAACCGTAAAAGGAAGAAAAAAAAGGGAAGAAAAAGTAGAAACAAAGACAAGCACAATGAGTAGCAACAGTTGCAATTTGGTAGATATTAATCTAACTACATGAATACTCTAAATGTGAATGGCCTCGATGCAACAACTAAAAGACAGAAATCGATAGAGCGATAAAAACCGAAAAGAAAAAAAAACACAATTGAATGCTGTCTATGAGAAAGCCACCTTAAGCAGAAAAACACAAGACAGATTCAAAGTAAAGGGGTGGAGAAAGATATGTTGTCAACAGCATTATCAAAGGAAAGTTGTAGTCGCTACATTAATTTCAGACAAAGCAGACTTGAGAACAAGGAAAATTGTCGGGTGAATAGGAACATTATATGGTGAAGGGGTCAATTTCTCTAGGAAGACACAGCAATTCTCAATGCGCAAGTAACAAAGTGGCATCAAAGTAAAGGACACAAAAACTGATCGACCTACAAGGAGAAACAGACAAATCGACTCCTATCGTTGGAGTCGCCAATACCCCTATTTTAGTAACTGACAGATCAAGCAGGCAGAAACTCAGTAAGAATATAGTCAACCTGAACAGTATCATTAAGCAATCTGGTCTCACTGACATTTATGGAATATTCCATTCAACAACAACAAAATGCACATTGCCCTCAAGCTCACATGGAATATTGACCGAAACATGCCATATTCTGGGCTGTAAAACACACCCCAACACATTTAAAAGGATAGAAATCATTTAAAAATATGTTCTCAGACCACAATGAAGTAAAAGTAGAAATAACAGATAGCTGGGAAATCCTCCAAATACTTGGAATCGAAGAACACACTTGTAGGGCTAAAGAAGAAATCTCAGGAGAAATTGTAAAATATTTTGAGCTAGATGGAAATGAAAACACAGCTTATTAAAATTTGTGGGACGCAGCAAAAGCAGTGCTTAGACGGAAACGTATAGCACTGAATTGACACATTAGACAAGAAAGATCTAAATGAATAATCTAACCTCCCACCTGTGGAAACTACAGAAAAATAGAGAAATTGAAACCTAATGCAAGCAAAATAAATCAATAAATAAACAACAAAAATTAGAGTAGAAATCAGTGAAACTGAAAACAAGAAAACATCTAAGAAAATCAATGAAGTCAAAAGCTGATTTTTTTAGAAAAATCAATAAAATCGACAAACCTCTAACAAGGCTAGCAAAGGAAAGAGAGAAGACAGAAATTAGTAGTATCAGACATGAAAGAGGGGTTCATCACTATTAGTCCCACGGACACGACAAAGATAGCAAACAACACTAGGGAAAACTCTAGGGCAAAGAATTTGATAGAAGGTGAAACAGACAAATTTCTTACGGGACACAAAACACCAAAGTTCACACAAGGAGAGACGGTCATCCGAATAGGCCTGTATCTATTAAAAGAATTGAATCAATAATTAAGAGACCTCCAAAGAAGAAAGCATCGGGCCCAGAGCGTATCACTAATGAATCCTACAAAATGTTTAAAGAAAAAATGACGCCCGTTCCGTACAACATCTTCCAGAAATCAGAAAAAGAGGCAGCGCCTACCAACTCATTCTCTGAGGAGAGCGTCACTTCTCTTTCCTACCCGGAGGCCGAGCGCTGGCTGGTTTCAAGCTTGTTCATCTCCCGTCTCTCGGGAACCGGTGGAGGAGACGCTGTGGGCTGGGTGCTGGTACTGAGTGCTGAGGACCTACCTGTCAGTTCTGGAGCTGCTGATAGCAATGCTGTTGCCTTCTTGGGGCCCTGCCCACCTCCAGAGTCTGGGGTAGAGGGGTTTCCACACACTTTTACCTTGCTTTAAGAATGCATTGATGTATTTGCCTTGTATTTTAAAAGACAAATTCCCTCCTAGTCAACTGCATAACATCCCAGCACAGACAGAGCAACGCCTCACTCCCCACTCGGTTGCGTTGGTCAATGTTGGGTCTGCTTTCACTTCCCCTAACTCATCCGTGTTCAGATGCCACGCACAGATGCACTCTGGGACAAACTGGCCCCCAGCTACCCAGAAATCAGAAGTTGGACAGCACTTATTCAATTTCAATGTTAATTTTTCTAAAAGGAACTGTTCTGGGCAGAGCTGTCTTTTGCGGTGTGGGGGAGGGATAGAGGAGGCATGGGGGAAACGAAAGTGTTTGTAGAAGGTGATATGAGTCAGCCTCAAGTTTCCCCCGGGGAGCCAATCCTCTACGATTTAAGAAATCTGATTTCCTCATTATTTCTTTATGTGCCATCTCATTCTGTCATATACCCGTGGAATGAGGCCGGAAAGACAGAAGTAACATGGGTAGATGCCGACCTTCCTGGAGATGGGGAACCAGGACAGGAGGTAAGGGCTAACCCGTAATTGACTGGTGGCCTCCACCTGCCATCTTCTACTGCCAGCCCCACGGGGCCATGGCACTGGCCTGGGATCAACCTTGAGCAGACATTGACTGCCTTTGTGCCTTCCCGGAGCTCTGAGGAGTTCCGATCAATCCAACTGATTGATCTCTCATGTGTGGCACCCAAAGAGTAAAGGCTAAATTGCTGAACAGGGTGAAATGGCTGCACCAATGCTGGATGCCCCTCCACCCAGTCTCTGTGGCAGTTCTCAGCCCCAGGGAGGAGAAACAGGGCCAGCTCGGGGTCCATGGCAGATGGGCCACTGTTCATCCAAAGGCAAGAGAGTAGAAAGGTCTATTTCATTCAAATGGATCCAGGTTGTTTTGGAGTAAGGGGGCAAAGCATGTGTAGGCAGGAAGTGAACGCCATGTTGCACCTGCCTCTCTGCTAAGGTGCATGTTTGTACCTGCCTCTCTGCCCTTAAGGTGGTCGTGAGAAGGAAGGAAAGCCGGACATTCCAGATCATCTCTCAGGCCGGTGGACTGGCCGGGCACAGTACTCAGCCTGGACTGGACACGGGGCTAGAGAGAGGCAAAATGCTCTTCATTATAAGGCAGGGAAGATGTTCCTCAAATTTCTGGAAAGCAGTCAGAAGCCAGAGAAAACTCCGCACTCCTGCAACCAGAGGGAAGCGCCAGGTTTGGAC
This sequence comes from Panthera uncia, assembly GCF_023721935.1. Taxonomy (NCBI): domain Eukaryota; kingdom Metazoa; phylum Chordata; class Mammalia; order Carnivora; family Felidae; genus Panthera; species Panthera uncia. Next base: position 9,290,233 of record NW_026057584.1, read on the forward strand.
AGAGAAGCCTGGTGTGTGAATTTATTCAAGTTTCTTGAATAAATGGACCCTTTACAGATGCAGCCTCGGTCAAGGGAATTAAAAGCAAAAACAAACTATTGGAACCTCATGAAGATAAAAGGCTTCTGCACAGCAAAGGAAACAATCAACAAAACTAAAAGGCAACCAACGGAATGGGAAAAGATATTTGCAAATGACATATCGGACAAAGGGCTAGTATCCAAAATCTATAAAGAGCTCACCAAACTCCACACCCGAAAAGCAAATAATCCAGTGAAGAAATGAGCAGAAGACATGAATAGACACTTCTCTAAAGAAAACATCCAGGTGGCCAACAGGCACATGAAAAGATGCTCAATGTCGCTCCTCATCAGGGAAATACAAATCAAAATCAAAACCATACTGAGATATCACCTCACGCCAGTCAGAGTGGCTAAAACGAACAAATCAGGAGACTATAGATGCTGGAGAGGATGTGGAGAAACGGGAACCCTCTTGCACTCTTGGTGGGAATGCAAACTGGTGCAGCCGCTCTGGAAAACAGTGTGGAGGTTCCTCAAAAAATTAAAAATAGACCTACCCTATGACCCAGCAGTAGCACTGCTAGGAATTTACCCAAGGGATCCAGGAGTGCTGATGCATAGGGGCACTTGTACCCCAATGTTTATAGCAGCACTCTCAACAATAGCCAAATTATGGAAAGAGCCTAAATGTCCATCAACGGATGAATGGATAAAGAAATTGTGGTTTATATACACAATGGAGTACTACGTGGCAATGAGAAAGAATGAAATATGGCCCTTTGTAGCAACGTGGATGGAACTGGAGAGTGTGATGCTAAGTGAAATAAGCCATACAGAGAAAGACAGATACCGTATGTTTTCACTCTTATGTGGATCCTGAGAAACTTAACAGAAACCCATGGGGGAGGGGAAGGAAAAAAAAAAGAGGTTAGAGAGGGAGAGAGTCAAAGCATAAGAGACTCTTAAAAACTGAGAACAAACTGAGGGTTGACGGGGGGTGGGAGGGAGGGGAGGGTGGGTGATGGGTATTGAGGAGGGCACCTTTTGGGATGAGCACTGAGTGTTGTATGGAAACCAATTTGACAATAAATTTCATATATATATATATATATATATAAATGCAGCCTCGGTGATTACAAAAAACTGAGCTTCAGCTAGTCATTGAAATCTCAAGGACAGAGACAGGCTTCCCGTGGGATGGGGAAAGGGTTTGGAACTGACATTACCTAGACCTTAAAGGACAATGTGATTTGTGGGGTTTTGTTTAATGTTTATTTATTTTTGAGAGAGAGAGAGTGTGTGTGTGAGAGAGAGAGAGAGAGAGTGTGTGTGTGTGTGAGAGAGAGAGAGAGTGAGCAGGGGTGGGGCAGAGAGAGAGGGAGACACAGAATCCGAAGCAGGCTCCAGGCTCTGAGCTGTCAGCACAGAGCCCGACGCGGGGCTCGAACTCACAAACCGTGAGATCATGACCTGAGCCGAAGTCAGATGCTTAACAGACTGAGCCCCCCAGGCGCCCCGCTACCAAGTGCGTTTGTACATTATGTCTGTATGTAATTTTTTCACCAATAGCGGCCCTCATTCTGTAAAGGATTTGAAGCAACTTACAAAAACACACTATAGCAGCATAAAGTTGGAAGAAAAAGAAATGGGAGCAAAGCACAAATAGAATAAACAAAACCGGAGCACTAGAAATGCAGGTAGGACAGATAAATGGGAGCCGGGGCGTGTGCAGTTTCCAGGACCTTAGTCAGAGCAGTGTGGCCAAAGCAGGAGAGGCCTGGGGAACCAGAGGCAAAGCAGGATGTTTCCAAAGTATGTTCCACTGAATCCTGCTTCTTCTGACTCACTCTAGATGTGCTAGAAATTTGCACAGACATGTTTGCGAAGTATAGAGAGCCAGAGATTTCTACCTTTCTGCCCACTTCTGTTCTTTCTTTCCTCCAAAGAAGTGAACGTGAATCTGGCTGGGACAGATTCCAGATTCCAGGATACTGCCGAGGACATCTTTTCCAGCGGGTGGGGTGTGTGTGCCTACCAGGTGCTGCACACGCACGGGACTGCCTGCCACCAGTCCCTGCCTGTCCTCCCTCTCTCCCTCCCTCGCTTTGTGGGGCAAAGTGGCTGTTGGGCATGGCTGTCCTCTGCTCTTGGCCTCCCAGGGGTCACAGTGGCCCAGACAAGGCTGGACACAGACTACAAGAGCCAGCTCTGGTGTCTCCTCCCTCTCCTCTCCCTGCCCTTAAGCAGCAGGCAGGCCCAGGCCATCACTCAGCTGGGCGATGACATAAATGTGCCAGCTTCCTTTGCTTATAAGCACAAGGTCTTTGGCATTCCTCAGGGGTACTTCTGTTAAGTTCACAAGAAAGCCCTAGTCTGCAATATCATGCATCAGCCCAGATGACAACAGGCTGCAGTTTTAGCTTGCATTTCCCACTGTCTTGTTTTTTCTCTCTCCTCGCGAGAGAATCAATCTCTCTGGGATAACGTATCCTGGACCGAGACCATCTATGCCGATCAGACAATCCCTGGTTCCTAACACAGGGGTAGAGTTGTTTTCTTTTCCTTCCATACGACCCGTGGGATGAGAAGATTCTGGCCTCCCTCCTTTCTCTGTTTTCCCACCCAGATTTAGGCCAAGTAGGTGGTAATCTCTGAAGCGAAGTCAATGCTTTCTTTTTACTGGACAAACTCCTCGCCATTTTGCTAAGTGTGCTAAGATCTCACACTTGGAATCAGGGAGTGACTCGTAGAGTCCTGAGCACAATCCAGCGCTAGAAGTTCCTCTGCTCCCTTGCCCCTGCTTGCCAAAGTCTACCAAACCCCCATCTTTGAACGCCAATAGGCTGTCCACTACTTTTATGTCCAGGTAGGTCACACAACCAATCTCAGATTGATCCTATTTCTGTGAAGTTTCTTCGCTGGCAACTCATTCTCTGATACCAACTTACAAGCAGCTGGAGTTTTGGGGTATGAGTAATCAAAACTGATAATGGCTAACTCGGACAGAAAGTCAATTTCTTAGAAGTGTATCAGGTAACTCCCAGAATTTATAAGAAGGCCGAAGACTGGGATAAGAAAATAAGCAGTCTGGGCAGTAAGATCCCCAGCCCAGGTCATTCCATGGACCTCAAGTACATAGTGTGGGGGTGTTGATCTGGTCAATGTTTTCTTTCCATCCTGGTTAGAAAAGGAGGATCGGAAAGAGTTTTAGCTCCTGCATGACAGATAAGAACATTCGTGTACAGTTTTGTCTTGGGGGTTATATTAACTCACCTGCCCCTTGTCATAAGATAGTCCGAAGACATCTGGGTCACCCGGATATCCCATAGAACATCACACTTATCAATTACGTTGGTGACATCATGGTGATCGGACAGGATGAACAAGAGTCGGCCAGCACACCTGCTAAAGAGGAATCAATTACCGACCCTCAGCAACAGAGGTGAATGTCAACAGCATTATGATGACCCAAAGAAGTCACACGTCAAAATTCACGTACTGCATGTTTTCATTTATGTAAAACTTTGATACAGGCAAAACGAATCTGTACTAACAGCAGGTGCATCAGTGGTTGCCTGATGACGAGGTTGGGGAGGAGGCTATCTATCTGCAAAGGGCACGAAGGAACTTTCTGGAATGATGGAAATGGCCTACGTCATGATTGTAATTACGATTACATTTTTTTTTAAATTTTTTTTTAACGTTTATTTATTTTTGAGACAGAGAGAGACAGAGCATGAACAGGGGAGGGGCAGAGAGAGAGGGAGACACAGAATCGGAAGCAGGCTCCAGGCTCCGAGCCATCAGCCCAGAGCCTGACGCGGGGCTCGAACTCACGGACCGTGAGATCGTGACCTGAGCTGAAGTCGGACGCTTAACCGACTGAGCCACCCAGGCGCCCCCGATTACATTTGTTAAAACTCAACCACTTAAATGTACACTTGAGATGAATGCATTTTATACCCCAATAAAATTGAGCTAAAAAAGAATTGTACATGATTTTAGTAAATTCTCAGAATATATGTCACTGAATATAGTAGCTGAAGTTTTCCCATTATTACCATTTTCCCAAGCAGGTGTCACTTACATAGAAACATCTTTTATCTTATTTACATCTTTTTCTAGGCTAATCATCGGGCATTATGTTTCCACTCCTTTGCCTTTGCCTAATCTATCTCTGGGCAGGCTAAAGGAGGAGATCCTTGTTTCCAGGCTGGGATGTCCATGGAGGGGTTTCCCAGGTAAGTGGAGGGTTTCAGGTAAATGAAGTGTAACAAGTGAACAGTGGACTGAACTCCTCTCCCTGTTCCTGTCCTGGCATTTCACGGGGCTGCTTGCTACCTTCCTGTGGCTCCCGAGCCTCTGTCATACCTACCAGCACCAGGGTTGAGCCTATTGACCTAGAATGTGCTCGTGTGGGATATGCTGTGCTGGTGCCTCTGTAGCAAGCAGGTGAACCTAGGTTTCGAGGCTTCTTAGACGCCAGAACCATTTTTCCCACCTTTTTTCTGAGGAGCTTTTGGGTGTCCTGGTAAGGGGAGCCCATGGGTTGAATCCATTTGAGAATTATTGATTCCAGTAAAGTTAAACAGATTTCTATGTTATAGGGTCTCTCACAGACATTATGTGCCAATGTGCGTAAGGCATCTTTATTTTTATTTTTTTTCAATGTTTATTTTTGAGAGAGAAAGACCGAGTGCGAGCGGAGGAGAGGAAGAGAGAGAAGGAGACACGGAATCTGAAGCAGGCTCCAGGCTTGAGCTGTCCGCACAGAACCCGATGTGGGGCTTGAACCCACAAACTGAAATCATGACCCGAGCCAAAGTTGGACACTTAATGGACTGAGCCTCCCAGGCGCCCCTGCACATAAGGCATCTGTGAGGGTGTGTGTGGAGGGCGTATCCCATCTTCCCTGAAGTGGCTGTTCTAGAGTCTTCTCGCGGCCCTGGCTCTGCCTTAGACCTGACTTCCTCATGCCCCTGGCGCCCAAATGCCTGCCTGCCCCTCGGCCATTTTCCTGCCCAGAGGAATGATTTTCCTCTATATGATTTCAGTTTATATTCAGCTTCCCTTTTGTCTCGACTTTCTTAGGCAATAATTTTATCCTGACAAATTATAGGCATTTCTGGGTCACCTCCCCTCCCCGTCTGGGTTTTGTTTGTTTCTTAAAGTTCAATGATTTCTAGTAAATTCATTCAGTTGTGTTACCAGCACCCCGATTCAGTGTAGGAAGATTTTCATCTCCCAAAAGTACAGGAGGGGGAAATAGTCTGGGGGAATAGAAGTGAGTAGGGAAGCACACAGATGGTGAATCCCCAGCTCCTGTCCGTGGATCCTGGGGCTGGGCCCTGATGCCTCCTCCCCTCTGGACACCCCTCGTCAGGCTACCCCATGACGGGACCCCCCACCGCTTCCCCTAAATGTCCCGGGAACCTCACAAGTGTCCGGACGGAGATGGAGGGAGGCGGCAGGCACTGCCTCCAGCTTCCTGCACGATCAGCTCCGAATACTTTCACTTTTCTTTCCTCCGGAAGCCTGGCCCCCCACTGCATGTGGCAAAGCACAGACTTCCTGCTTCACCCACTGGTGTCCCCCTGCTGTTCTCTCCGCCTTCCAAGAGCCATCCCTGCCCCAGCCCCTGACCAGGGAAGGGGCAGGAGCAGGTGGCAAACCCAGCCTCCAGGTGGGTTTTTGTCTCGGCTACTTTATTCTTCATTTGGGGTGATCAGGCTCTGATAGCTAATTTCCTGACAGCAGCTACAGAGTGGAACTCAGCTATTTTAAACTGTGAGACTCTCTCCTTGTAAAATATTGTCTTCCAAAGATAGAGAGGTATGTGGGGTTTAACCAGAGACCATGAAAAAGGGGGACAGACGTGGGAGTCGGGGGCGGGGAGAGCAGAAACAGAGCTCAACTCCTTTTGCCCTAAATTCTAGCCCGTTGTTGTGGGTGAAAGGGAGATTTGCTCTCTACCCTCCTCCTCTGTGCTCTGTTGATTCTGCACTCAGCCCCAAATGGGCAGCTCATTTATTATCCACAGTGCAAGTGACTAGATGTGGTTGGTGGAAAAAAGAAAATGAGGAGGAAACCCTTCATTTCTTCCCTAGTGTTTCATGAGATTTGTATATATTTTCCTTAAGCGCATTTATGATTGTTTCCTTGAAGTGCATTCCTAGAGGTGGAATCTGGGACTCAAGGGAATCCATATTCTAGGGCGTTTGACCCTGATTGCTAACTTCGCCTCCAGAACATTTGGATCTGTTTACATTTGCACCAGGAGCATCTGTGGTTATTGCAATTAGTCTTTATGTTGGGCAATCTGATAGGCAAATGCTATTAAATTGTCTTCTTTTGTACTGTTCCAGCTACTAGAGAATTGCCATGCTTTTCATATATCTATTGCACATTTGACTTAATTGCCTAGTTAAGCCTTTTGCTTTTTTCCCCCATATGGATGTTTGTCTTTTGCTTATTCATTTTTAAGACTCCTTCCCATAATAAAAATCTGAACACTCCCATATGAGACCCTATATCATGCACTAGCTTTAATGGGGCTTTATTCAGACAAGCTCTGCTTTGCCACCTTGGGCTATTTACTTAACCTCTCTGTGCCTTGCTCTCACTCTTGAGAACCATAATAGTTGAAGAATAAGGAAGCTGGTGGATCTTATGTTCTGAATGCTGTTGTATAATCATCCTAAACGTAACCTCAGGGTCACTTCCTCTTGTTACCATGTGACCGTTCTGGATTTCTGGGGCTCTGTGCTTGCCTTTGCAATTTTCTTCCCCACATCGTGGATTCTGTCCTCATCCTGGTTGCTAGATTTCTCTTCCACCTGTTCCCAATCTCCAGTATTTCTTCATGATTATAGACCCCCTGCGGCATCTTTTCTTTTCCAGCACTATTGTGGATTACTTTCCTCTTACGATATGTTTTGTCTTTTTTCCTTCTGTCAAATGTAAATGATGTGGGAATGAGGAGAGAGCAGGGCTGCTCAATCTACCACTGGGATTAATCCTGGAAACAGTCATTAGTTACAGTTCAGTTTTCTATTATACACAAAAGGAAGTAGGAAAAACAGGATCTCTATTTCATTTTTAAAAAAAATCTCTGGGTGATTGAGTTTTTCTGTTTACACTTCTATTCCCTTGACAAGTTGTCAGGAATTCATCTGTAAGTTTTCTGCCTCTAATAATTATTGATATTTTCTCATGACCTATCAATGGCTAATTTTTATCAATGTCGCATGGGATGGGAAAGGCACATGTCTGTTCTGCGATATGTAATTGATACATATAATAAATCAGTTAAGTTGCCTTTTACTAATCACGTCTTATACCTCCTTCGTGTCTATTTATGTTTGGCCTATTTGTGTGTTGAAGGTTGTAGGTGGTTTACTAAAGTTTCCAAATATTATCGAGTTTCTATCTTTCTACTCATCATCGGGTGGTCCCTCTTACATGAGCTTTGCTAGTGTCTGTCATAAGGTGCGGTCCAGACAACCTTAACTCTGTTCAGTGTAGCCACAGACCATAGTACTTATGACCATAAACCTAGAAGCAGAACATCGGAATGTGTTCACCTCTATCACTTCCAAGTTGTGCGATTTAGGGCAAGTTCATAACACATCTCTATGTCTCCATGTCCTTCACGATACAATGGGTGAAATCATAGAAACCATCTTGCAAGGGTTTTGTGAAGATCAAATAAGTTACTGCATGTGAAACCTTTATAATAAAGTCCAGCACATAGGAAATACTCAATAAATATTAGTGATTTTTATTGTTTTTAATTTTTTAAATTTTTTTCGTTTATTTTTGAGAGAGAGAGAGAGCAGGGGAGGGGCAGAGAGAGAGAGAGAAAGAGAGAGAGAGAATCCCAAGCAGGCTCCACCCAGTCAGCGCAGAGCTCGATGTGGGGCTCAAACTCACAAATTGCGAGACCATGACCTGAGCCAAAATCAAGAGTTGGACACTTAACTGACTGAGCCACACAGCTGCTCCTATAAGCTATTTTTAATATCTGTCTTATATTTACCAATACCCTTTTGAGATTTCAGCAACCTATTGTTGGTCAATTTCAGCCTCCATTGTCCTTGGACGTTGTCATTGCCTCTTACACCCATGAGCCTTTGAGGAAGACTGCTATAGGATGACTTTGGGACCAGGATGGTGATCTGAAAATGCCCACTGAGCACAAACAGCAGCTCCCCGAGTTTCCAGAGTCTTTCCTCTCTTCTCGTGCCTCTTCCGTAGGATGTTCACCATGACCAGAGCTTTAGAAGAGACTCTACGCCAGCACTTCATATACCAGAAGCTGGAGATTGCCTATGCCATACACAAGCCATTTCCCTTCCTCGAAGGCCTCCGAGACAACTCCTTCATCACTGAGACGATGTACAGGGTGAGTCTGCTGACTGCTTTTCCATGGCAGCCCAGCCCCCCCACCAACAGTTACTGAAGTCTCAAACCACAAACCCTTAGAGCTTGGAAGGTCTAGTCCAAAACGTTCATTCTCAGGGAAAGATCGGGTTACAAGGGCAGTCATACAAACGACTTCGCCCCACGTGCCTTAAAACGAGAGAAATTTATTCTCTCACAGCTTGGGAAGCCAGAAGTACAAAATCAAGGTGTTGGCCATGTTGGTTCCTTCTGGAGGCTCCAAGAGAGAGCCTGTTCCCTGACTCTCCTACCTTCTGGTGGCACCAGAAATCCTTGTAGAAACTTCACTTCCAATCTCTGTTTCCATCTCTACATCAATCTCTCCATCAGCTTTTCTTTCCCTCATTTTTTCTTTTTCTCTTCTCTTCTAAGGACACTTGTTATTGTGTGTTAGAGCCCACCCTAATCCAGGATGATCTCTTCTCAAATCCTAACTTAATTACATCCGCAAAGACCCCTTTTCCAAATAAGGTCACATTCACAGGTTTCAAGTGGACACATCTTACTGGAGGGTGGCACCATTCAACCCACTAAGGGTACCCTCCCAATTCTTAAGAGCTTGTTGTACGCAGTCCTTTCAGACTTGAAGCAAAGCAGGCATTGGAAGATATGGCTATATGGACAAAAATGGCATTCTTTTCATGATTTTTGTTTTTTATGCATTTCCTGAGCCCTAAGCCCAAGAAAGGGCAGCAGTGGTTGAGTGTTCTTCTCCCAGGCTTGGCCTGGTTGGCATCAACCCTTCTTCGGGTCATAGCCCGGATGTCACTCCTCAGAGAGGATTCCTTAACCCACTCATCTAATTGATTTCTCATAGAAATCTATGCTTTCCCTTCATAACACTTCTCTCAAAAGCAACGGGGCATTTCTTTAATTTGTGTTTATTATTGAATGCTCATCTTCTCCACCCGACAGTGTCCCTTCCCTCACTATGGGTAGCACCACGCTGGTCTTATCCACTGCTATATACCCAAGGACAAGCCTAGTAGGTGCTCAGTAAGTGTTGTGCAATCAATTCTCCTGCCATGTTTCTCCTTTTGGCCAACTTCTCGGGAAGAGGAGTTCTCTGGATGGTTTCCTTGTTGGCTAGAACCCATTCAGGCCATCTCAAGTCAAAGAGAGAAAGAGAGAGACAGAGAGAGAGACAGAGAGATCAAACAGAGGCTAACAAGCGATCAACAGAATTGCCACTTGTGACCAACTAATTGGTCCTTTGCTACAGAGTTCTGCCCAGAGCCTGAGAGACATAGTTACATAGTAGGAGCCTTTGACTACCTTCCCTTCCCTCAAATTTCTCTCTGCCCTCAAATATACCTAAAATAAGGTTCACAAAGCAGACTTATTTTAAAGACGGCTAAGTTATTTATTCCTACGACCAACCATCCAAAAATAGGTGAAGTTCTGGAAGTAAATATGTGTAACTGTGACTTCTCTGCCTTCGAGTCTATCTATACGTTTGTGTTAAATTCCTTGCTACAGGGGCGCCTGGGTGGCTCAGTCAGTTAAGCGTCCGACTTCATCTCAGGTCACGATCTCGCGGTCTGCGAGTTCGTGCCCCCCGTCGGGCTCTGGGCTGATGGCCCAGAGCCTGGAGCCTGCTTCCGATTCTGTGTCTCCCTCTCTCTCTGCCCCTCCCCTGTTCATGCTCTGTCTCTCTCTGTCTCAAAAATAAAAAAAACGTTAATAAATAAATAAATAAATAAATTCCTTGTTAGAAGAATGAAATACTACTCTTACACTGTAGCAAACCACAAATGTAAAAGAAACTTCCATTCCATTTTATGATTATTCATCAGCATCCTTGATGCCATTTTTTAAGGAATCCATGGAAGCCTACAGAAATCAGGTCCCTGTACCCAGACTGGTGTACAATATCCTCAGCCACCTGGAGAAGATGTTCAACCTGTCATTTCTGCAGATGCTGTTCAGCCGAATTAACCTGCTTGAATACCCCCACCTGACAATGATCCTCAAGAGCTTCAGAAGTGGTATGAGTCTTTCCGAATATCTCTCGGGCTGTAGGAGCAGGGACCAGAAGTTGCTTTGCTCCAAGTGTGGGTTGGCTTTCAGCCCCGTGGGCGGTGCCCCTCAACTGGCCGGTTCTCTGGGGAGATAGGAAGCTGACTCTCTCGCGGTGCGGCGGGAAGAGCCGTCTCTGGCCCACTTCTCTAAGATGAATTTCTAGAAGACACAAACATGTCTGTCTTACCTGTTCTACGAAGTGGGGGAAAGCTGTACCGTTTAGCACCCTGGACAGTCTCTAGGGAAGGAAAAATGTGACTGAAATGCAGTTACAGAGACTCAGTCTGGCAGAAGGATAAGGAGGGCCAGAGGGGAAGGGAAATGAATAGGGATGGATAATAAGTATCTCTCTCTCTTTTTTTTTGAGTACTTACTATGTACCGGGCATCGTCCCAAGCACTGTATATAGGGTTATCTCACATCATCTTTATTTTTTTTAACATTTATTTATTTTTGAGACAGAGAGAGACAGAACATGAGTGGGGGAGGGTCAGAAAGAGAGGGAGACACAGAATCCGAAACAGGCTCCAGGCTCTGAGCTGTCAGCACAGAGCCTGACGCGGGCCTCGAACTCACAGACCTCGAGATCATGACCTGAGCGGAAGTCAGACGCCCAACCGACTGAGCCACCCAGGCGCCCCTCTCACATCATCTTTAAAACAACCCTGTGATGTCATTATCAGCCCCATCTGACATGTGAAGAAAGTATAGCTCAGAATAACCTTCCCCAGGTTACTTGCCTGTGAAGAGCAGAGCAGGCGTCCTACTGGGTCTCCTAACTCTGGGGCCTGAGCTCTCAATCCCTCTTCCCAACAAGGCGGAAGGTGCTGCCTAAAGCTGGAGGAGAGGGGAGAGGGAGCTGGAGACAGACAGAGGGTATGAGAAGGAAAGGGAACGTGGAAGCACGCTGTGAACGAGAAAGAGCTGGACAAATACAGAGCAGGAGAAAGAGTGAGGACAGAGCTGGGAAGAAAGAAGCCAGGGCAGGAGGAACAGGTGACACCATCGCTTTGGGCTTGCGGATAAACACTTTGGCCAAAGCGCACGATTCACTTCCCCGAGAACAACAGGAAGAGGATCGGCGGCTCACACTGCACTGGGACCTTACTGTGAGTGGGGTCAGCGCTGTTGACAGCAAGAGGTTCCTCCCCAGGAGAAATGACTCCTTGAGCTAAAGGGGCGGCAGGGCGCAGGTGCACGCGGGCCGGTGCTCCCGGGGGCAGCCAGGCAACCCGAGGAGGCCTGGGTTCTCAGAGGCCACGCTAAGTCAGTCCGAGGGCCAGAGGTACCACACACCGCTGTGCTCCCCGACCCGGCCGAGCTCGAGCGTCTTTCTGGATCTGTAGCCCTAAGCTCGTGTTCTGCACCCCTCTCCAGAATCCCAGCTTGCTTTCCTTTTTCTGTTCACTGGTAGAGACGACTTAACTTCTGAAATAAATGATGGAGAAGAATCGTAAGAGAAACCTGGCCACGGGAGGAATAGCGTGCAGAAAGGCGAGGGCCTGGGGTATTGAGGATGGGGAGGAAGTTTGCTGTGGCCCATGTCAGGGTGCAAGGCAGGGAGGCACAGAAACGCAATCTGCACAAATGAGCAGAAACCAGAGTAGACAGAACACACCTTGTGAAGGAATTTCTATTTTATCTTCTTTGCTACAGGGAGGTGTGATGTGTTTACTTATTAAAACAGGGACACGTATTCAAATTGTACCATTGTACAAGACACTCTAAATTCTGAACCAAAATTAAAGAAAAACTTAAGAAGATTAAGTCCCTGAGGACTAAGTCAACTTCATGTGTGAAACGACTTTGGTCTTAGCCCAGAGATTGGATGCAGTTATATTTGAACTGAATGCCCCAAATCAGTAGCACAGAGTAGAAATGGGCCACGAGTGGATGATGCTGGTGATAAATCAGTTCTCCACACCTAGGGGAGAATGAAACAACCACCCCATGCCCCTGACCCTTTGGAAGTCATGTGTGAAGAAATTCCTTTCCCCCAAATAATTCTTTTTTTAAAATTTTATTTTAATGTTCTTTTTTTTTTTTGAGGGAGAGAGTATGAGCAGGGAAGGGGCAGAGATGGGGGATGGGGGGGGACAGAGTATCCAAAACAACCTCTGTACTGACAACAGAGAGCCCGATGAAGGGCTCGAACTCACAAACCGAGAGATCATGACCTGAGCCGAAATCAGAAGCTCAACCTACTGAGCCACCCAGGCGCCCCTCCCTTCCCCCAAATAATTCGGAGTCCTCGGGGTGTTGATGTGTGCTCCTTCACCAATCCCAGTTGTCATTTCCTATGGAGGATGGAACAGAGCTAGGCCTACCCTCCTTGAAGTCCCAGCCAACTCAGCCGAAGGGAGCTCCCTCCAGACCCTGCTGTCGTTGCCCCCACCCCAACACCGATCACAGAGCCTCTCGCCCCGTGAGCCCAGTGTCAGTGAGCCCAGCGCATCCACCCGGCACAGCACTGAGATCCGGACTGAATCATCCAGCCCTCCTGGCCCTGCCGTGGCCCTCCCCAGAACCACCCAGGAAGGAAGGATCACTCCAGGTGAGAAGCAGACCTTGTCCAACACCTGTGTATCCCCAGCCTAGGGTACCTGCAGTCGTGTCTAGGACTCCAAGGTCTCACCCTTTTGTTAACCTGGTCCATCCCATGTGCCCACCTGCCACACACAGCCCCTCCCGGCACTTCCAGGGGCCTGGGTAAAGTCAGGAGCCTGAACACCTGCTTCCCACCCTTGGAACAGCCCCACCCTCTGCCCTTGGGCCCTGATGCTTCTGGCCTGGGTGTTTTTAAACGTTTAATCTCCTCCCTGACACTTGTCCCCATGCCCTGTAATGATTTTTCTTCCTCTCTTCAATGACCGACGGCAACTTAACATCCTGCATAAATGCCGAAGAAGACTCACAAGAGGGACCTGGCACTCCGCCTGCCTCTGTGCAAGGTAATGTTGCTTGGGACTGACTTAGTTCAATTCGAGGTGGGTATGAGGGGCAATCATGCCCCTGTCGACCCAGGGGCTTGTGGCAGGAGCCCAGGGAAAAAGAACTGAGTGTGACAAAAGAAAAAGAAAACAAGGGACTGATGCTCCAACTCAGCACTGGAATCCTTGTCAGGGATGCCTCCATGACCAGTCTGATGCTGTGATGCCCACCCGATAAGTGTTCTTAAATGACATGTAACTTGTGCAGTACACCCCTCTGTGACCCTTACTCAATTGCTCAGGCTCTGATTACAGGGGCCTTTCAGTTTCAACCACGTCTATTTTTATATGGCTTGGATTCTAAGAGTAATGTTATTGAAATTATTGGAAAAGATGATAAAACATTTAAAGGCCTGATGGACCTGATTTAGCTTCCAAAATTGTTTCTAATCTCCCCAGCCATCATCATGAAGGACTTTGATAACATTAAATATAACCATGGAGTACCATCGGGTGTTGTCAAAAATGGTATTGTGGATTCTGAGTTCTCCAATACTGAGAATAAAGGGCTCTATTTGGTTCAAATGTTTCCTTCACTCCTCTAACACCTAACATCCAAATAAGGTTAACATAATCATGAAGCCAATGGCAATGGAAGACTCCATCTGCTAGATGAGCGAAAGAAAGCCGTAATTAAATTCTTCAATTCGTAGGTAGTGAGTCTCTATATTGTACACCTGAAACTAATATATGCTAACTACACGAGAATTAAAAAATTTTTTAATAATAAAACAGAAAACAAATTAGTAAGTAGCTAGTTGATTGTTGACTCCCCTGTCTTTCCCACCCTTACTGGACATTGGTGTTCCGTTGGCCCCGCCACGTTTACTGGTTGGAATAGACTGTTTTTGTTCCTCCTCCCTCTGGTCCCTGTTTGCTGGTCCTGGGTCTGAAATTCATCTTCTTCCTCTGCTCAGTGTGCGGTAACAACCCGAGGCCCCAAATAAAAGATAAGGAAATGCTCAAGAGATGCCCCACCCTCCCTCAGGTCCCGTGCCAGGAAATGTTGATGCGGACAACTATAGCTTGCCTTACTTTTCATGTCTACCAAGAGGAGGGGTCATTTGGATCTTCTCGAGACAGGGCTCTCCTTGCCGCTCTTGACCACCATCTTGGCCCAGCTTCCAGCTGCACACCCAGCCCTCAGGAGCTTGGATGGGCAGGAGATCCTGGGGGGAGACAAGGGAGATGAGTCTGGAAAAGGTAGACTTGGAGGAGGGGCACCATAGACGAGCGAGCCCAGTAGCACCCACAGGACCTAGACTACAAACATCACTAGGAGGTCTACTAAGGGAGAAAATTCATCTGCGTGAGGGCTGTGGCAGGACCCCTGGGGACAGGACAGGGGACTGAGCCAGAGCAAGACTGTGTGAGTCAACCACACTCTGAGGTGCTCAAAGACATTGTGTGGCCCTGACACAGATGGCCCAGATGCGGACGGTTCTTCTTCTGAGCCCTCATCTTGACTGTGGAGAACGTTCACCTTCAACCCTCATCATTTCTATATTGTTTAGATTTTTAAGAGTTGATCAAAATAATTTGAAAGTCAACAAACTATTTAGAATGTCTAATGACTTCTTGCCATCTGCCTCAGATGCCTATCCTAAGGAGCCCAAAATTTGAGACAGATCTCATTGAACCGTGTAAACAAGGAGAAGGTGGCAGTCTTACCTGAGATTTGTTATGGCTTCAAACCCTGCGGTCTTCTTAGTGCAGCAAAAACAAGAACTTCACATTTACTTACTATTAACAGGTGCTGGCAAATAGAAACTAGCTCCTGCTTTCTTGTACACAGAAATATAGAAGGCACTTAGCCTCCTTCACTATTTTTCAAGGTGAAGTAATGACAAGGAGAGAGGTTCAAAAATATCCATTCACAAATCTTTAAGGACTGGCATGTATTTTTTTATATGGCAAAGACATTCCCCTTCACTGAAGCCAGTGACCTTGACCAGAATTCAAGATCAGCACTCTCAATGCTCGCAGCCTTATCCCTGCATGAGGGTTACTGAGGGCCCCTTATTCTTCTCTTCTGTCGAGTAAGGGGAGTCCCTCAAAACAGGTCAAACTGAGCCCTCCTCTGGAGGCGGGGATATCACTGGGATAGCCACACTGGTAAGTGTAACCACAAACCGATCAAATCAAGGCAGGGCAGACTTTTCCTTCTGCCTGTTCCAAGCTCTGAATCAAATTCTGTTTCCTTTGATAGAGATAAGAGATGGCTCTCCTGAACCAAATGACCCCAAAGAGTTCCAGGCGGCATCCATCACACTTCCCAACAAGAAAGGTAAGGGAGGGTTACCGTTCTCCTGTGGACCCCAGGAGCATGACTGTGGAGTGACTTTCTGTTTTTCTGATCGTCTTTTGTCAGAAGCACCCACCATGTGATTGGAGTCACGATGCTCATTACAGTTTGTTTCTGTAGCTCCCATTCACTGCATCTTCCTTGAAGGCCTCCATTAAGATCGTAGGGAAACCAGACGGCACTGGGGGCCATTGAAATACGTATCCATTGCAATCGCCTGCCCTGAAACAATCAAGGTCTCCTTTACCCACAACTTCTTGGAGGGTTAGTCACACCTCCTCTTTAACTGAAAGTTGGTTCCCCGAGAGGGCACTGCTTTCTCGTAAGACAAGGCTGCCTATTATCTGCTCTTGCTCACCTCATGGTGGGAGACAGGGTGGATGTCCACTGCTTGCCACGTACTGCCCCTGACTAGCCCTTTGCTCCTCTGCCCTCCATGTGAATGAAATACTCCCTCTGTCTTAATCACTGTCATCCTTAACTTGTCCCTATTTCCCCAGCAGACCTCTAAGGCTAACTTAGAATTTTTCTGTCAGTTCAAGTCCTGCCACCATCCTGGACACCTTGAAGGTGTCCCATCCAACGGACCCATCCAATACTCTGGTCCCTCAGAACTTTCCTCTGCTCTTTTCCAGTGACTTTTTTCTGCACCGATTCTTGGCCTCCTGGACCCAAAGACAACCATGGGTCCTCTCATCGTTGAAGCCTGGCTCCACCTCCCAATAATTAATTTCAGAATTCTTTTTTTTTTGACATCTAATCCTTGAAGTCTGCTCCTTCTACAGCTGTTATTCAACCTCCAAACTCTCCTCTCCAGCCCAATCTTAGACAATTAATTCAAAAGTATCCCTGCCTGCTTTCTCCCTTACAACTTGTTCCCTCTGGAGCTGTTCTTCAACCTCACGTGGATGACCAGTCCATTGGCTTTTCCCTTTTCTGGTTCATCATATGCCTCTCTTCATGCCCCTTCATACCAGGTTAGAGTCCACGATCCATTGCTTCAGTAACTTATTGCTGGTATCTTCACCTTGCCACTCTGCCTTTTCCTAGAACCCTCTGGCAGGTCTTGGAGGGACCCATTATCTGCTTTATGCACACTGGGTATGAAGGCAGGCACTTCACTATGGGGAAAACCACACAGCAGGGCAGAGCTCATGTGTTGTGCCTTCACGAGCCCAAGGTAAATGATCCTTCTACACTGCGTGACAATTTCACTTCCTGCAATGATCCTTTCCAACCCTGACCTTTTTTTTTTTTTTTCAAACTGCTGGCCCCCCTCACCACCTCCTTTTCTTCTTTTTTAAAATCTTTATTTTATTTTATTTTTTTAATTTTTTTTTAACGTTTATTTTTGGGACAGAGAGAGAGAGAGAGAGCATGAACGGGGGAAGGTCAGAGAGAGAGGGAGACACAGAATCCGAAACAGGCTCCAGGCTCTGAGCTGTCAGCACAGAGCCCCACACGGGGCTCGAACTCACGGACCGCGAGATCATGACCTGAGCGGAAGTCAGACGCCCAACCGACTGAGCCACCCAGGCGCCCCTATTTTATTTTATTTTTTTAACGTTTATTTATTTTTGAGACAGAGAGAGACAGAGCATGAACGGGGGAGGGTCAGAGAGAGGGAGACACAGAATCTGAAACAGGCTCCAGGCTCTGAGCTGTCAGCACAGAGCCCCACGCGGGGCTCGAACTCACGGACCGTGAGATCATGACCTGAGCCGAAGTCGGCCGCTTAACCGACTGAGCCACCCAGGCGCCCCCCCCCCGCCTCCTTTTCTTAACAGACTACTTTTCCTCTTACTACACCAAAAGGTATTGGATGGGAATACCCTCACTTCCTGCTACCAGCTTGCATTTGCCCCCTCCTCTCCACTTCCCTCTTTCTCTCTAAGGCAATCCTTCTGCCTCACCTGACCGTGTCCATGACCCCTCTCTCCTCTGAGAATTCAGCATCTCCCTGTCACGGGATCTGCATTCAGTCACTGCCCCAGCCTATCACAGCTCATCAAAGGAGCTTCCTCTTGATCCTCAGCTCACTTCACCAGCTTCCATAGCTCACTCTTCCATTTCATAGCTAGAAACAAGCTACCTACACTCGTCCCAATCTCTTCATGTCTCTCTCTCCTCTGCCACTTTAGAATATCTTCTCCATCATTACTCCATGAGGCAGCATCACATAAGGCCACCAATGACCTGCTCGCCACTATGGTTTGAAGACCAAAAGTGAGCGCTGAAAATTGTTGACCTTTGAGGTTGGCAGATCTATGTCTGTAGCCAGGAGAAGATCATCTGTATCCTTTCTCTTTAGGCAAGAAAAGAAAAAGATGTATCTGGTCAACTCCAAAAAAGAGACGCCAGAAAAAAAGCCTCTCAAAAGGTAAGACGAGAGAACAAGAAGAGGCGGGAGGCAGCAGGCAGCTCGTGCTTGTAGGTTAAGGTGTGGGAAGTTGAATTTCATTCTAAATGAAATGAGGAACCATCGAAGAGATCCGATCAGTGAAGTGACATGATCCCATTTTACATTTGACAAGAACAGTTTTGGTTCAGTGTAAATGATCAATTGGGAACAGAAGAGAATGGAGGCAGGACAACCCTTGGAAAGGGGAGGACGCCATGCAGGTTGACAGAACTCTGCATTCAGATCTGGCAGTGGAGACAAGGGCCGGTTCAAGAACAGCTTGGAAAGAGTTGATAGAACTTGCACAATTAGGAGCCGGGCAGGAGAGAGAAACCAAGGCTTCCTCTTCAGTTTCTGGCTTGAATGGCTGGGTGAATGGTGGTGTACATTGCTAAGGGGAGATGCAAATAATTTGGGAGGAAATCTTAGAATTTTCCATTTTTGACCTGCTCACCTCAAGATTTGTGCTAGCTGTGTATGCTCTGGCTCCATGCTTTGTCCAACACTGTGAAGGGTCTGAGATGGTACCCCACTCGCATAGGGCCGTTCTTTGTGTATATGACCGCGCAGGAACCCCAGGCACCTGGATCAGGGGAAAGAAGTCCTCAATGACATCACAACCAGCTCAACATCCAGAGTCACACTGCATTATCTACCCCCAAATGCAGACCCACAGGCAGTGAGAAGAGAGCTGATGGAATCCTTCTGAGAGGCAGATGATATCCCATAGACAAAGGATAAAGAATGATGGATTTTCCGTTTATAGACAGGACAAAGAAGCCATCTTCCTCCTCTCCTGAAAGGAGGGCAAAACAAAATACAAACAAACAAGAAAAAAACTTTGCTGCTTTGAGATAAGATTAAACTGATCTTCTGTCCTCACCCTCATCTTTTGGAATTTAAATGCCTCTTTCTAAGAGGCAGAGAAACGCCAAGTGACTTCAGCTTTTATTAAAGATGATCCACATTCTGGGCTTCATCCCTTTTGATGTGTAAATACCAATGGAGAGAGGGCTGCAGTAATCCTGGTGCTTTGGGACTTAGCTTAGGAAGCTAGCCCTGCTGTAGGCATTTGGCAATCTCAGGAGAGGAGAAGACTTATTATCCTTTTGGATCAAACAGCAGTTTACCAGCTACAGATCTCATTCTCATGGTGTATGAAAAGCAAAGTGTTTCTAGGGATGTGAAAGCAAGCACTCCCTGTCTTAATTCTGTATACATTTTCATGCCTCAGGAGTCTAGGGCTTTTCACAGAAGTACTGAGAAATCAAGGGAGCTTAATTTCCCCCACAATAGGGAGAGGGCAAAGTGGGTGACGGGCATTGAGGAGGGCACTTATCGGGATGAACACTGGGTGTTGTATGGAAACCAAATTAACAATAAATTATATTCAATAGAAAAATAGAAAAAAATTTCCCCCACGATAGGCAAATCTGGCACTCAATAAAAAAATCAGATCCAAAGATATAAATGTGAGTCCTCGGCAAAATAAAAGTATCCAGATCCGCGGGAAAGAGAACCCTAACCCTTACACCCTTCCTTCTGTCGCCGTCATTGTAAATCCTCTCTGTCCTAGCCTCACACTCTACCACGCAGCCCCTCGATTCTTTGATACCTTGCACTTTTGCCACTGGAGGCACCTGGGGAAACTTGGATCCCTCCTGATCCACAAATAGGTCCTCGGGAATCTGGAGAAGTACGTTATAGCACTCCTCCTGGGCCAAAACAGGCTACCTGGCCATCTTTACTCGGATGTGGGCACCTCCAGGAAGAAGGTGTACACAGACATGGCCCAGGAAAGAAAGCCCTCTGCTCCGGGAGTCTGGTTAATTTCAACAGGTTGCACAGGGCTGAGAGCAGATGGTGAGTCTAAGGGAGAAAGAAAGGTGCACACAAGAAAGATACAATTGCAGAGAACTAGCAGGAGAAAAATGAGGTACAGGGGTACAGAGATCTCAAAGGGGCTGGGGGCATGGGAGGGGAAGGAGGAGCTTCCCAGTGAAAGGGCACCCCAGTGCCTTCACTGGAGGGCACCCCAGTGAAAACTATTCACAAATCACTATTCGGCCCAGGGAGAGCCTCACCTGAACACAGAATCCAAAAAAAGCTCCGACTGATGGATCAGGCGACTGAAAGGAAGGACGATTCAACCAGCAGCTCAGAGGTCATGACGAGGGTTCAAAAGGCAACGAGTGGATGTACCCAAACCTTTGGGCCAGACGGTAAGGCTGGTGACTGAATTTGCCACGAATGCTCTGCGTGGGAGGGTCTCTCACAGAGGAGGCACAGCATTGGGTGGACATGTGAAGGTAATCGTAGAAGGAAAGAGAAGCGCAAAGAAAGACGGTGAGGTGTGTGTGACAGGAGGGAACATCTGAGGAGATTTTGTGCAGAAATACCCGTGTCCACAGGGTACAGCTGACCTCAGCTGTGGCCTCAGGCAGCAGCCCTTAAACTTTTTAGTCCCAAGACTTCTTCACACTCTTACAAATTATGAAGGACCCCAAAGAGCTTTTGCTTAGGTTGTTTCAATTTATCTATATGCACTTCATCAGAAATTAAAAACTGATCATTTAAAAATATTTCTGGGGCCAGCTGGGTGGCAAGCGTCGGACTTCAGCTCAGGTCATGATCTTGTGGTTCAAAAGTTTGAGACCCCCCATTGGGCTCTGTGCTGACAGCTCAGAGTCTAGAGCCTGTTTCAGATTCTGGGTCTCTTCTGTCTGCCCCTGCCCCACTTGAGCTCTGTCTCTCTCTCTCAAAAATAAATAATAAAATATTTTTTAATTTAAAATATTTATGTTAATTCATTTAAAAGTAACAATAACATATAAACTACTTATTAACATAAATAACATACTTTATGAAAAATAAATATATTTCCCAAATTAAAAAATTGGTGAGAAAACTGGAAGCATATTACATTTTTTACAAACCTCACTAATGTCTAGTTTCATCAAAGACAGCTGGATTCGTATAGCTGCTTCTCTGTTCAATTGGTTGGGATACTTTGCTTTGTGCAAGGACAGGAAGATAATCGAGCTTCACAAGGATCTGTGGTTTAAAAGGATGGAATATCTGAATAGCCCTTTGAGGTATCTATGTACGTTTATGTTCACCTTTAATATTGCACTGCCTAGTGCAATGCATTGTGCTGGCTTGGATTTTATTTTATTTTATTTTATTTAAATGTTTTATTTAGGGGCGCCTGGGTGGCTCGGTCGGTTAAGCGTCCGACTTCGGCTCAGGTCATGATCTCGCGGTGTGTGAGTTCTAGCCCCGCGTCGGGCTCTGTGCTGACCGCTCAGAGCCTGGAGCCTGTTTCAGATTCTGTGTCTCCCTCTCTCTCTGCCCCTCCCCTGCTCATGCTCGCTCTCTCTCTCTGTCTCAAAAATAAATAAATGTTAAAAAAAAATTTTTAAAAAAATAAAAAATAAAAAAAATAAATGTTTTATTTATTTTTGAAAGAGAGAGAGTGTGTGCAAGAAGGGGAGGGGCATAGAGATGTGGGGACAGAAGATCGGAAGCAGGCACTGTGTTGACAGTAACAAGCCCAAAGTGGGGCTCAAACTCGTGAACCATGAGATCGTGACCTGAGCCAAAGTCAGACGCTCAACCAAGTGAGCCATCCGGGCGCCCCTATGCCGTCTTCCGTTTTAAATGAATCTTACACTTAGGCAGGATTTTATAATATCATGGACACTTGGAAAACATTGGTTCCCTGAATTGTACAGGGAGCTTGCAGCTCAATCCCACAAGTATTCTTCTTGAGACATTTGTGCTTCAAGATATAATGAACTGCTTTATATAGACTCCCCAGTTTTTCACACAGACCATTAAGAAGATGCATACTCAACGGGAGAAATATAAGAAAGTCAAAAATTTTAATTGGCTCATCAAGCACATTCTTAAGGGAAACTGGCTTTTTTCTTTTAATGGTCTGCAGGAGGGGAGACTGGAGAGACTGCTCCTTAGGTTTTAGGGGCACTGCATTGATGTGTACTATGGCACCAGAAGCTTTACCTGCCAGGGCTCTTGCTCCCATGTGAGCACACATCAACACAATGGAAAGGCAAAGAGCCTCTTAGTATGAAAACAGTTTGGCCTCAAAGATCTCCTGAAGGGGCTTCCGGGATACCCCAGGGATCCACAACCTCATGTTGAGCCTCTGGTTCAGGGGCTCACATGACAGCCCCTCACTGGGTGTCTCCATTGATAGAGGACACTCTGTTGCCCAGCCTTGCTCTGCTCCTCCCCAGAGTGGCAGACAGACCCAGTGGTAGATGCACGCTCAGGACGGGTCATGGAGGCTCAAGCAAGAGCTGGAACTTTCTTTTTTTTTTTATTTTTTTTTTAACGTTTTATTTATTTTTGAGACAGAGAGAGACAGAGCATGAACGGGGCAGGGTCAGAGAGAGAGGGAGACACAGAATCCGAAACAGGCTCCAGGCTCTGAGCCATCAGCACAGAGCCCAACGCGGGGCTCGAACTCACCGTGAGATCAGGTGACCGTGAGATCAGGACCTGATCACGTGACCGTGAGATCAGGACCTGAGCCGAAGTCGGACGCTTAACCGACTGAGCCACCCAGGCACCCCAAGAGCTGGAACTTTCAAGACAAAGGTTCCTGGGACTCCAGGAGATTCCTACAGAACATTCCAGGGGACATTTTCTGAGATCTCAAAGGAAAGTCGTTCCTTTTTTCAGAGATCCGTGATGACTGTTCAGAAATGAACGGGGAAAAGGGACCCCGGGAGCCACCCAGCACACCACCAAGCATCGTGCACGGTAAAGATGAGGGACCGCAAGTCTCAGAGAGTGGTCCTCAGGAACCCAGATTCAGAGCTGTTTTACTCTAAACCAATGTTTCTCCACCGTTTTCCCATCATCACCACCCTAAGGAGCCCTCTTAGATATTTTTTCCTAATTATGAACCCAACCTCTGACATTGTAATACCACAAATATGTATCTTTAATATATCTATTTAACATACCTATATCTATTTATCTTTAAACAGACAGATATCTTGACAAGGGATAAATATCTATCTGTATACGTCATGCATAAAAAGAATAAGATTCCCCACCCCAATCCCTGAACCAATGTTTTCTACCTTCGGGCCACACCACCACTGCCGAATGTGTTCTAAATATATTCGTGGTGCTCTATCGAAAGGGCCCAAGCCATGGAACACAATTTTTTCCTAAAATCCCAATTTCCATGTTCTTCACTTGACCTTTCTGGGAGAATTGGGAAGAGAATGACTCCTCATAAACACAAATGTAACGATACTACCACCAACTGAGCAGCCACAGCTGACGTCGTTGTGGGCGTTCGCTGATAAACAGTCACCCCATCCTCACCACCACTGCCATTGTGCATTTCCTACCACTGTCTTCAGAGGGGGGAAAAATATGAACATTCTTCTGTTTGTTGTTGATGTGGTCATTGTGTCACAAATTCACGGGATGCAACTCTCAAATGACAAATATTTATTGTCGGAAACAATGGGTTAAACTTGACCACCTTAAAATACAAGCGATCATTTCGAACAGGTTCTCCCACATTGCGCTAACTTATACAGTAATATCGTAAATATTCCTCACGGATAATTTCATTTTATTTCTACACCAACTCTTGGAGAGGGTTGAATAACTAATTCACATTTTACAGATGAAGAAACTGAGGTGTGTAAAGGATGAATGGATTTTTCCAAGGTCCCGTGGATAGACGATGGTGGAACAGGGCGAGCAACTTGGTCCCCTAGTGGAGCTTACATTCTAGTTGATGCATGTGTAGTTAATAGACAAAAAGAGGAGTTGAAAGGGAGAATGGGAAACAGGACAGAGTATTGAAGAAAAAAAGATATAAGAGAGAAGAGGGATAATTGTAAGAAGATAGCAGATAAAAGTGAACCAGGGTACAGGGATTTCCTGAAAGGTTGAGGGATGGGGTACGAGAGGGGAAGTCACTAATAGGGAGAGGAGGAGGTTCACTGGGGACCCCAACTTCAACTATTCACAAATCCCACTAGCAGCCTCGCCTGAACACAGAATCTAAGAGAAGCTCCAAGTGGTGGATCAGGTGACTGAAAGGAAGGACGATTCAACCAGGAACTCAGAGGTCACAACAAGGGCCCAAAAGGCAAAGAGTCTACATGTTTAAGATTAGTACATACCAGGGCACCTGGATGGTTCAGTTGGGTTAAGTGTTGGACTCTTGGTTTCAGCTTAGGTCATGATCTCACAGTTCGTGGGTTTGAGCCCCATGTCAGGCTCTGTGCTGTCAGTGTGGGATCTGCTTGGGATTCTCTCTCTTCCTCTCTCTCCCAAAATAAATAAATAAATTTAAAATAAAATAAAATAAAATAAAATAAGCACATCCTGATGATCAAATTATTGCCAGTTTAGACTCCCATTAACATCATACAGATGCCATTTTCCCTACACCTTCACCAAAACTAGAAACAATAAGAGTCTTCTGTGTTGACAGATTAAAAGCAAAGAATGATATGCCACCCATGTTTTCCTTTGGATTTCTTTGCACCATGCATGTGGTTAAACATGCTGTGGTAGATTGTATTACTACTCACCGATATCTCAGAAGGTTATACACTCTTGCCCTGTGGACTCCAGAATGGCCATGTCACTTGACTTGGCCAAAGAAATGCGGACAGAAATGTGAGGGTCACTTCAAAGCCAAAGCTTTAAGAGCCTGTGTATCATCTTTATTTCTGCCATGGGACCAACAATGTTCTAGACACAAGTTGCTTTGTCCCCAGGATCCGTGTGTGTCAATAACATGGAACCCCATCTAACTTGTGATGAATGAGTAGCACAAGGGAGAAGTAAAACTGGGTTGTTTTAAACCAACACTTGGCAAACTTTTTCTAAAAGGGGCCAGATAAGAGCTTTGCTGGCCCTACAATCTCTATTGCAACTACTCAACACTGCCATTGTAGTATGAAAGCAGCCAGAGACAAATATGTAAACAAATGCACCTGTCTGTGTTCCAATAAATCTTTATTTACAAACACAAGCATTGGACTTATTTGGTCTTCATGCTATTATTTGCTGATACCTATAATTAACCACTGCAATTTGGGAGAGTCATAATTTATCATAACATCACCTAGCCTCTTTCTACTAAGATAGCTGTTTGTTAAATAATTTTTTATTAGAAGTGTTTTCCTTTGAGGTTCACTTGTTCATATTTGCCCATTTTCGTATAGGACTATTCATCTTTTTGCTTGATCAATGATGGAAATCTACTGTTTGTTATCTCATTGAAATGTTTCTGCTTTTGTTTTTATTTTGTAACTCACTTGAGAAATTTTGGGTTGTGGAGAATTTTTTCATAAATTTGTTTAGACAAATCAGTTTGTCTTTTCCAAGATGGTTTATGCCAGAGTTTCTCGACCTTGACACTTACTAGCATTTGGGACTGAATAATTCTCTGTCATGAGTGCTGTCCTGTGCCTCATGAGATACTGGGCAACATCCCAGCCATTAGATGCCAGTAGCGTTTTCCTCCCAGTCATGAGAAACAAAAAGATTTCCCAACATTGTCAAATATCCCCTGGGGGACCAAATCAACCAGCATTGAGAACCATTGTTTTATGCCCTATATTTCTTCCTTAAAAAGTCCTTTCTATGTGATATTTATAAGTTTATATCCTTTATCTACTTCTAGTGTTTGTATTAAATACATATGTACATATGTAATATGTTGTATTAAATACACAATGTACATATGTACATTGATTATTATATGTTAATATATATTACCTTATGAAAACATGGTTTCTGTAATGTTTTTAGCCTTCCTATCTATCTATTAACATGAACTTGCTATTCCTCCATGATCAATGCTATAATGTTCCTTTCATAAGACCCACATCTAGGGGAGCCTGGCTGGCTCAGTCGGTTAAGCGTCCGACTTCGGCTCAATTCATGGTTTTGCGGTTTGTGAGTTCGAACCCCGCGTCGGGCTCTGTGCTGATGGTTCAGAGCCTGGAGCCTGCTTCGGATTCTGTGTCTCCTTCTCTCTCTGCCCCTCCCCCTCTTGTGCTCTGTCTCTCTCTGTCTCTCAAAAATAAATAAATGTAAAAAAAAAATTTTTTTTTAAAGACACATCTATCTTGTCTCTCCAAAGTGGTAGAAAGACAGAAAAAATTACTTGAAAATCGTTGATATATAAAGCATATAAATCTATGTTTCCAATTATAAATGACATTAATTTTTTTTTTTTTAGAAAAGAAAAGGAACAACGGTGTCAGCTCAAGTTCAACCAGAAGGTGTCAGAAAAATATTCCCCCAAAGGGTAAGTAAGCCAGAGATGGGGACTGGCCGTCAGACATCACTGGTGCCCTGGCCACCTGCCGATTGTTTGTGTCCTCTCTTCCTCTTCTTTCCCTCCCATCTTTGTCCTCCTCCTCCTCTTCCCCCTCCTCCTTTTCTGTGAACATTCATTTCTCTTCTGCGTTGGTAACATTTCTTCAGCACTGTCCCCTCTCACTCTCCCTTCCCTCTTTAGGCTCCGGCGACATTGGCATTCCTCCTCCCCCCCTCCCCCATGAATTTATCATTGAAGTAGAACAGGGGCTACTTGAGGTAGGGTCCGCAGACTGGTGCCATCCACAAGTCTGTTGGTTGCAAGTCTGCAAAAATAAAGAGCTTATAAATCAACCGTGACACTGAGCACCCCATTTTCACAGCAGGACCTCCTCAGCGGAGATGCCTTATTTCTATTGGATCAAGCTCCTGTCTTGCCACGCGCCGGCACATTGAGTAGCACTGGTGTGATGCTTAAGAAAGATGCACGTACCGTAAATGTACAGCCTGAGGAATTAACACAAAGGCAAAGCCCGCATGTACTTAGCGCCTAGGTTAAGAAACAGAACATAGCTGGGGCGCCTGGGTGGCGCAGTCGGTTAAGCGTCCGACTTCAGCCAGGTCACGATCTCACGGTCCGTGAGTTCGAGCCCCGCGTCAGGCTCTGGGCTGATGACTCGGAGCCTGGAGCCTGTTTCCGATTCTGTGTCTCCCTCTCTCTCTGCCCCTCCCCCGTTCATGCTCTGTCTCTCTCTGTCCCAAAAATAAATAAAAAAAACGTTGAAAAAAAAATTAAAAAAAAAAAAAAAAAAAGAAACAGAACATAGCCCACACCCATCATCCAATCCCCACCTACACCCCGAGGGTCACCGCCAGCCTGATTTCTCAAAGCATAGGCTCTTTGACACTGGATGCTTCGCCCTCCTTTCCTGCCCAGGGCTTCCTCGGTGTGCCCCCCTCACCCACCCCTTCCCCGAAGCTGACCGCCCTTGTTCTCCTTCTTCCCTTTGCTACACATCCTCAGGTCTCACCTTGAACTAAGCGTTCTCTGTCCCAGCAGGCAAGGGCAGGTTTTCCTGACCCGCCTTCATGGAACCCAGCGTTTTTTTTTTTTTTCTTCACGGCACTTGTCACGACTAAAATTAACTGTCTGTGTACATTCTGTTCACCGTGTGAAAGTCCGATGAGGTCAGTAAGTGGTCGGTCTTGCTCTTTGCTCTATGCCCAGCGTTCCCGTGCCTCACACAGTGTATACTTAAATAACTGTGCAATCAATACCTTATCTGTTCTTCTTCATGAAGTGTGACTACCAATACAAGAGACCCCATGTACTCAGAGAATGCACTTGTGCGCATTAGAAAAAGTGCCCTTCCCTCAATACGCTTTACCCACATCTGTCGGAGCTGACTCCTAAAACCAGGTCCTTTGCTGCCCTCTGAGAGAAGGTCCTCGTAGAAAGTATCCAGCTCTGGGGCGCCTGGGTGACTCAGTCGGTTAAGCGGCCGACTTCAGCTCAGGTCATGATCTCGCGGTCCGTGAGTTCGAGCCCCGCGTCGGGCTCTGTGCTGACAGCTCAGAGCCTGGAGCCTGCTTCGGATTCTGTGTCTCCCTCTCTCTGACCCTGCCCCGTTCATGCTCTGTCTCTCTCTGTCTCAAAAATGAATAAACGTTAGGGGCGCCTGGGTGGCTCAGTCAGTTAAGCGTCCGACTTCAGCTCAGGTCACGATCTCGCGGTCCGTGGGTTCGAGCCCCGCATCGGGCTCTGGGCTGATGGCTCAGAGCCTGGAGCCTGCTTCCAATTCTGTGTCTCCCTCTCTCTCTGCCCCTCCCCCGTTCATGCTCTGTCTCTCTCTGTCCCAAAGATGAATAAACGTTAAAAAAAAAAAAATTAAAAAAAAATGAATAAACGTTAAAAAAAAAATAAAACATAAAGAAAGTATCCAGCTCTGAGTATGAATCAGAGCCCTCCTTAGAGGTGGGATCCTTGCTCAGTGTACAACCCACCCAACCATATGCAGAGGCCCTGATAACAACAGAAGTGTACACATTTTACAATTGGCAAAGCACTTTGTTCTGCGTTTTGCCATTTAGCCGTCATATAAGTATTGTTCAGCCCACTTTACGGATTCAATTAGAGCATAAAAGACTTGCATGAACTAAGATCAACCTAGGTGTTCTAAGTGCAAGTTTTTTGTTCTTTACACTGAAAAAAAGAAAATACTCCCCGGTGTCTTTAGGAAACACGAGTAGGAAGCACGAATCTAAGCAGATGCTGAGAGCTGTCTGTCAGCGTCAGCTTCTTCTGGCTTCTTAGCACTTCTGCCCTGGCCATGCCTTCTGATTTAACGCCGGCTGTCTCTGTGTTGTTATCGACATACAGTAGGGAGTCCTGTTGAGGCATTTCTGACAGTATGATAGGAACCGGGGGGGGGGGGGGGGGGGGGGGGGGGGGGGGGGGGGCGGTCCAGCAGGTCTGGATTCCACTGCCAGTTCCACCTTGTACCGTGTGGGGATGTCCGGGAATTCTGTCTCCACCTTTGAGCCTGAGTCCCCCATCTATAAAATGGGGATCACCATCATTGCCTTCCCTTTTATAAGTTGTTGTGAAAATAAGCTACACAGTGTGTGTGTGCGGCCTTTACTATTGCCTTGATGATGGCTTTTTGTCCAGCCACCCCATCTCCCCATGAACCCTTCGCGTTCAGATCAGGGAGCTCCAGACCTCTCCCCAGGCCATGTCTGTCCATGCATGATTTTCACCACGTGCCTTCACCCTGTGTTCTGAAAGGATTCCTGAAGTTCATCTATCTATGAAGTTTGTTTCCATTCTGCTTTTCTTGCCTCTGTTAGGCTTTCTTTTCGTTTCCTGCACCCTGCTTTCCATTTCCAGGAACTCTCTTTATTAATTGCTTACCTTCATAGCAGGCTCCTCATTGTTTGCTCACGCTTATGAATGGTGATCTGACAGATGTGGGAGAGCGCCAAGGAGGCCTTCCCCTCAGGGTTCCATCCTTAAAAAGCCTGTTTCCAAGACGGAGCAGGTGAGACGAAGCTAAATGCAGGATTACCGGAACAGATCAGAAAGCTGTCCCTCCTTAGGCGCAGGGTAGTGGCTTTGGAGCTACCCAGGACAGAAGGTCCTGGCTGACTTGGTAAGCTGCCTGAACCAGGTAAAGGAGGGAGTTCTGCCTGTGCCCGCAACTCTGCACCCTGGCTTGCTGCCCAGAACTCCCAGTACCGCCCACTGCTCCTGCATCTGCTTGCGAGCCTGTCTGGGACATCTGTTTTGGGGCCTATACTTATCATAGGGAATGAGTTCCGTGAGACAGACAACTATGCAAGGTCCCCGATGCCCTGCTAATCCCCCTCGGGGTTTGCGGCAGTGGTCCAAAGTTACCTGTGCCTCTGCCTTGTCTCCCAAGTTAGGAATCCACCATGGCTGGTCTTCCATTTGACCTTGACAATAATATGCACTTACATACCCTTGCTAGGAAATTGCACAGCCCAGATCGTAAGCCCCGCCAGTCTGGCTCCTGAGGCTGAGCTGTCATCCCCTGGGCCCTATTTATTTAAGTGGGCAGAGTCCGGAGACAGTGGTGGAGCCAGCCACTCCATGCAAGAATGCTGGCTGGCTTTTGAAACTAAGTTCTTCCCACCCCCCTCACTCCTATCCAGCCCCTGCCCCTCCAAGACTGGACATCCTTCAGCGTTCCGTCCAAGGGAGCCATCCGGTCACTTCTCAGGGATCTCTGCTTTCTCGTCTGCCTCTAGTTCATATCCTTCCAAAGTAACTAACGGTTTTTTCACCATTAGCATCGATGCCGCTCGTTTCTTTTTCCGGGGAGGCTCTTGCCTTTTCGTACATTTCCTTTGGCTCTTGCAATAAGTGTTTGAAGCAAGGGAGAAGGTTGGACTGGCTGTTCTCCTAGCCTCATTCTGCATGTAACATCCCTGTAACTCAACACAAGCCATGGGCAGCGCCTTCTCCTCACCCCCAGAGACGGCTCCTGCAGCCTATCTGGAATGAATTCGCCCACAGTGAGGCTGTGGTAAAAAGCGGCAGGAGTGGCTGGTATTTATTTTAAACTCTTTTCCAACTGCTTCTCTCCTGAATCAATACCCCCACATCCCTGCTCAAGGTTTCACCGTTGCCAAATCTCTCCATGTGCAATTTGCAGATTAGGCTAGAGTTCTTGGCGGTGAGGGGGGGTGGGGTGGGGGTGGGGGGTTCTTTTTTGACTCATGGAGGAAGAAACAGAAAAGCAATAAAATGAAAAAGGACAGCAGAAAATGAAGACGGACACTAATCTCTCGGCGCTGAGCACCTCATTTACCCCGCCTTGGTGTAAATCAGGTGATAAGATTACAAACAAAGACCTTTCTTCCAGCTACCCAAGCACCAGGAAATATTCTGGGCCGGCAACCTCTATCCGAGTAGAGGGATAAACAGGTTGCTTATGGAATAAAGGAGCAGTGGGTGATAGCCAATTAGCTTATGAATTAAAACCCACCACAGGAGCCCTATCTGCTTTACTAAACATTTTGTTTGATGCAGTGTTGGTGGTGATGGCTTTGTTGATCAGAGACTACTCTGTACACGTGGCTAATCTGCCACTCAAAATGGAGGAAGTGCTGCCAGTTAGCCAGAGGCTGGTCCCCGATGCCATTTACATGATTATTGTTACTATTACTGTCGTTAGAATTCGGGGCAAGGGGAAGGCCGGAAAGAGAGAAAACTAAGACTGAGCGAAACTATACTCTGGTACTTTCCCTTCTACTTCCAGAAAAACCCGAAGACGACCCCGTGGATTTTCACTCTCCTAAACTTCCCGTGACGTGTGGTGAAGCTAGAGGGATTTTATATAAGGAGAGACTGAAACGAGGTGGGTTTCCTGATCTTCTGCTCTTTGGAGCGCCCGGAACCACTAGAAGAGAGGAAAATACCCATGTGTCTCCTTGTCCAGGAGATAAACCCTGCCAGCTAGGCTGCAGAGAAAGAAGTGCCTTGTTAGCAAGGAATTTTCGCTTTTCCGCGTCGTGGTGAACCCGGCTGCCAGGCCACTGCACCACCGTGGACCCAGTGGCAATACTTGCCGCATGCAGATGTCGCACCAAATGCAAACCCTCTCCCGCTCCCACAGGGTTTAGGGCTTCCTTCAGCCTGAGAGAGGAGGAATCCAGGCTCGCCTGCTATCCTCCCTCCCTGCAGAGAGTCTCTCTGGACCCAGGCAGGCAGAACAACCGCAGTTAGGAGTTTGGAGGTTTAGGGTGAATTCACAGAGCATGAGATTGGGTCCAGGAACGGGCCGTCTTTATCCTCCAGGATCCTCAGAGAAGTGCATTCAGAATGAGGAGGGAATTTGGTTCACCCCAAAAGAATTTGAAATTGAAGGAAAACGGGCAACTTCAAGGAAATGGAAACAGAGTGTGCATTGCAGAGGAAAGACCTTAGAAGAGCTGCTGAAGGTATTATGACAGGGGACGGCTGGGTGATGGGTTTAATTCTTGCAGGATGAGCGCAATTTCAATTACAGAAATGTGAAGAAATTTCCATTAGGATTGACAAAGAGCTCAATTTTTTATAGAGAAAAGTTATGGGTGATAAAATTAGAAAGGTTGGTGCTGACCGTGGAGAACTTTAAATGTGAGCAAAGGGCTGTGAGGTCAGGAGAGACTTAAGAAGATTAGCCTGGGGGTACTGGGTGGGGTAAGTCAGGGGAAGCCAAATTGAGACCCAGATCTCTGAGAGCTTCCCTGCGCCCTCCACCCAGTGAAGGCCTCCTCCAGACCCAGCTTATCTGGACCCCTGGGTGACGCATTTCTAGACCATCCTGTCCATGGGCAGTGTCTCCTCTGCACTTCCCTGGCTCACACTCAATCCTCTGGGCCACAAACAAGGCTACTAATCTCTGTGATCCCAGACCCCAACACAAGGCCTCAAAAAACACCCAAAAAGAATATCACTGGGATGAAATCACAAGGATTTAACCTACCAAGGAAGAAATGGAGAGGAGAATGTGGGTGGGAAAGGAACTGGGAAGGAAGGACAAATGGGTCTTGGGTTTGAGTAACAGGAAAAAAATGAGTTTATCAAGTGACGTTCAGAAGAAGAGCCGATTGGAGGTTGGAGCTAATGGTGTTGCTTTCAGACACTTTGGGTTTGAGACCCGGTAGGACGTCCAGGTATAAATATTCACTAGGAAGTGGAAACTTCGATATGGACGAAAGAAGAGCTTCCCGGATAACCTCGTTCATTGACCCCTTCTCTCTTTCAGAAAGGACTTTTGTTCTGTCCCCCAAGAGTAAATGTCAAGAGAAAGGTAAATAGCAGGTGAATTTCTACCACATTTTCAGTCGCCATGTTGCACACTCTCTGCATCCAAAGGCTCACCTTCGAGTCCTCGAGTTCCCCGGCCCTGGGTCACCTTTCCTTTTAGTCATTGCATCTTCACGACAATGGCATTGGCACACTGGTACATGTATGTACCCCTGTTGTTTTCATAATTTGGGAGGGGGACACAAAAACTCTTTAAAATAAAGATTAGAACAAAAACTGATGATGTACATGTGTTTTAGAAAAAGCACCGGATGTTTGGATGATGACAAACCAAAGGTGTCAGAAATAGAATGTTCTAGTTTGAGAAGTAAATGTGGTAGGAGATAGACAAAAACGGTACGTGAAAGAGCAAGGAGACCACCCTTGATTGAACACAAAGAATTCCTCATTTCAACCTTTCGTTATCAGTGGCCCCAAAATGGAATCGCATTTGAATTGAGCTTTGCCTCTGCATAGCATCCCTCCAGGTGAAAAGGGCAGGCATCCATTGTCTGTACCAGCTGCTCCTTCTCATCCTTCTTTGCTTGCTTAAATATGTCCTCAAGACACAAATCTCATTCATGAACTTCCCATAAGATACGAACCTTCAGCAGAGGCAATGGTGCCTTTCCCACCGTGCCCTGAAGGGTTGGCCTGACCCTTAGCTGGATTCATTGAAAAGACAAGGTGTCCTCCCAATGCTGTTTATTGTCTGAAACATCTTTTCCATGCTGATTTGCAATATCTTGATACATACAGGGAGGCTCCTCGTAATAGCCAAAAATTAGGGAAGAATCCTGCCCATGGACAGGATGGTCTGGAGATGCGTCACCCAGGGGTCCAGATAAGCTGGGTCTGGAGGCAGCCTTTACTGGGTGGAGGGCGCAGGGAATGCCCTTCAGTCAATGGAAAACCACCCAAGGGTTCTAAAGTCAAGAAAGCTTCTAGACACTTAAACTGGTAGTAATATATATGGAAGGAGCCCAGTTTTGTTTACGCGACTATGGAGATCTATGATTGCAAATATCTGAGTGAATTGGTTATTTGGGGATAGGATTATAGGGAACATTTGCCTTCCATATTATACATTTATGTACAGGTAGAATTTTCCTAATGACCATTTATTACTTTCGTAAACAGCAAAAAAACAAAAACAAAAACAAAAAACCAAAAAACCAATAAAGATATTTTTAATCCAGAGCTTTAATTAATGGCCCCAATATTCTAGTTGCTGCTCACTCATGATACCATAGGTCAGTACATTATAGCCAGAAGCACACTTGGCCTGACCTTTCAGTCCCACCAAGGAGAAGCCGCGTTGGGGTAACGAGACTAAGTTTAGTTCTGACTACAAATGGGCTAATGCAGGCCCTTTCTTCAGCAACGTTGTCTAATACATCACTGTTACTCTGCCATATACCCGTTCTCTGTCGGTGTCTATCTTTGTACGTGTGTACCATCAAGAGACCCTGATGCTGATACTCCAAACGTGTGTTTTGGGGTTTCCCTGCAGGACGCTGCTTCCATGACCCAAGGCAAAATGAGCACAGGCTGAGTGCTTGTGAGAACCTCCATCTCTAGAAGGGCTCAGGATGCAGACAGAAGTTGTTACTCTAATGGCATACGGTGGGAACTGAGAACAGCTTTTTGCTTTATTTTGGACAGATTCTAGAGCCTTTGACTTAAGGGATTCTCCTTCAAAGTGGGTCAATTTGCAAGTAAGCCTAAATGGGCATATGTAAAATCTGTAAATGAGGAATGTGTTACCTTGAATCCAAAGGCCTAAAAGATGTTGGGCAAGAGTTGTGGGCATTGAGAGGGTCAATAATCGTTTCTTGACTGTGTCAGGGACAGAACAGCCTTCAAATGATCAAATGATGCCCAGAAATTTGCTGAGCTGATGGGGCCCTGTGCTATGTGTGCACAATGGCCTACCCCTCTCTGGGAGCTCCTTTGTGAGTCATTGTATATTCTGAATGAGTGTGTCAAATGAGAAGGAAGTCATGGGGGTAGTGTCAGACTTGCGCTCCTGGGGCAAGTCGGATGCAGTTAAGATCTTGCCTGCAGAGGGTGTGTGTGATGATAAAGCTGTTGAGACACTGCAGGGAGCAAGGAGGGCTGTATCCCCACAGCTGCAAGGCAGCTGAGATGCTGTTGGAATAGGCACAGAACAGAACTTACTAGCCAAATATGGGACAGCAAAACACTTGTCAGGTGGATGGTGCCAGTCATTTCAATAATATTGTATGTAGGGAACTTAATGGGTGGAGCTCCTTTTGAGTAATTATATCCCACTCAATTTAAGCAAGTTACCCTCTACCCTCGTAGGGAGTTTCCAAAGGTAAACTAGAGGGAAAACAGTTACACCTCACACCTCACTTTAACCATCAAAATTGCTGCCCCCTGGTCATAATACCCACTGCCCTGAAATATCCTGTAGTGAACGTGCATGCTCTTACCCGACGACTAACGATAAGATAAAATTAATCTTTTGACACTTAACAATCAGCCTTACAAAAAGGAGCCCACGGATCTTTCCCCTCTGTTAAAACAGTGAATGGAATCCAGTATAAATTTCAAGGATCAAAACTTATCATACGAGATGCAGGAGTGATTATTTCTACTCTTCCACTATTTGCCCAGTTTGGTCTGTTCTTGAACTTGAAAAGAATGAGCGGTCCCTCATGGTAGATGACTGCAACCTCAGGGCCGTGGCCCAGCAGACCCAACACAACTCAAAGAGTAAGCCAGTTAGCAGAACCATTTAGCCAACCAGAGCAAGAGAAGACAGACCCCTGGTCACCAAGACTCCCTGCCTGTTGAGCCGATGTCTTGTGGTTACGTGCAGCAAGGTGGGATCAACTGGGTTCAGATATCGAAAGTGATGATGCAACACTCACACCTAGCGAGTATGAAATGATTTATCACTCACATACTGAGGCTTCCTACGGAGGGCCGGGCAGGTTGCCAAGCTGGTCTGAAAATGCCTGAGTGGCGAGAGGGAATAGCTCCAGGTTTTACCATGGCTATGAGTGGGGCCAAGGTGAGAATTCCCTTGCTGGGGCAGAGCTTGTCTGGTTTGAACTTCTCTCTGAGGCCAGGAGGGGGAGCGCATGAGCTTCCTTATCGACTCGCCGACTTGCCGAGAGGTGGTGAAAGGGGTAAGAGAGAGGGGTGGGACTTGAAGCTGTCAGCAGTGGAGCAGAAAAGCCAGAGTCAGAAGGTGACCGTGCAGTTGTACGTCCTTTCTCTCGTTCGCTGTCATATCATGTGTGTTGGAAACTATCCTACTCCAGAGCCTAGGGAAGGGGGTGTTTTGTGCTGGTCACAGACTATCCATAACCGATGTGGTTAGACGGGCCATTGTGGTTCTTAATATAATCACAAGGTGCCTTCCAGCAATAACCATCAGGAAACTGAAAAAAAAAAATTTTATTACTTTTTATTACTTACAGGACATGGAAATTACAGAGCACACCTGGGGCCATACAGTGAGGTGGCCAAGAGATTGATGGAGAGAGAGATAGAAGGAGAGAGAGAGAGAGAGAAAGAGCACAGGCGAGGGTGGGGGCCTAGGGCTTTGCAGGCTTGCTCTTTATTGGTGAATTTAAAACATAACAGCTGGAATTTAAAGTGTGAGAAGAGAAAGAAAAAAAAAACAACAACAACAACAAGCGACCCAAATGGTCAGTTCTTGAAATCAACCAAGATCTCTAACACAAAGGAGCCTCTGTGGGGACAGGCAGCCTGGCTCTTTATCTAGTTGTGTGGCTGGCAATGCATTTACTCCAGAAATAAGGAGATAGCTGTCTTTGATGGGGTGCTAGAACAATCCAGGCTTTGGTCAGGCACTTGCATTACAAAAAAAGGAGAAAAGAAAAAATCTGTCAGGACTCACACCACAGAGGGACTGGGGCTCTGGATCCAACCAAGGTCTCAACTGGGAGGAGGGGGGAGGTCTGGGCTGTGGGAAGCTGGCGTCTGCATCCCGGGCCTAGGCAGGTCGGGTGTCCAGTCAGAGGGCACTCCAGGGACAAAGAAAGGCAGACTGGTGAGTTCGGGATGGGAAGGCCAGAAAGTTCACCTGAACTTCAAGGTTGGCAGGGAGCCCTCTTTATGGAGTCCTGGGGCCCTCCGAAGTAGAAGAATTTGCTCCGGAAGCCTCCCCAACTAAGACCGTGATGAATTTCATCCCCAAATCAAAGGGAATTTTTACTCTGACTGAGTGGCTAGTTTTGAGAACGGACAAGACATTTCCATCCCTCCCGCCCTCACCCAGGTCCTTGTGCTTGTGTTGTGGACAGTTGAGGGTAGCGGCAGGATTTCTCTCCTTAGCTGTAACTGATCCCCAGCCCCCTCGATCCTCTGCTCCAGCTCCTAATGGTCTATTTCCTGCCTTTTCACCTCCCAGAGGCACAGACAGAAAGGTGCCTCTTCCTGACTCCTACCTTCAGT
Organism: Panthera uncia; assembly: GCF_023721935.1. Lineage (NCBI taxonomy): Eukaryota > Metazoa > Chordata > Mammalia > Carnivora > Felidae > Panthera > Panthera uncia. Next base: position 9,327,521 of record NW_026057584.1, read on the forward strand.
GCAGAGAAAACATTCCCCTTGTGTGTAAAGCCCTACTGTCCATCTTGCGGGGTCAGGAGAACAGGGGCTCCTGCCTATAGGTCTTTATCCAGCAGTAAAGATCACCTGGAGAATTTACTGGATCACATTCTAAGGCCATGAGAAAGACAGTGATTTCTGAGGCCCACAAAACAACCCATTTGTACAGCAGCGATCTGTCTTTGTGTTTCCATCAGGAATTGTTCTGGGACTGCCCAGCACGCTTGCCTGGGACGGCACACGGCGGACGGGAACAGCTCTGAACCCCGGCACGGGCGGCCCAAACACTAAATTGTGTTGACTTCGCGGAAAAAAAAAAAAAAGCATCTTGTCTTCCCAGGCTTGTAAAAAGAGGAAGTTGCCTAAAGCTGTGTTTCCTCAAATGTCATGTACTTCCAAAGCGCCTGGGGTCCTGTTAAAACAGATTCCAATTCAGCGGGTCTGCCTCTCTCACCGCCTCCCAGGTAACGGTGATGCCGTTGGTCCTCAGACCACGCTCTGTGCAGAAAGGGCTTAAATGACCTTCCAGTCCCTTCCGGCTCTGACAATGTGCGGTTCAAGGGGCAACTTGAGGATTCTTGCCGTCTGCTTTTCTGCGATCGATCGATCGGAAAGGCCAGGCTGGTGCTCCATCGGTGCTCTCTCGGAGCACCGTGGTCAGCTGGAGACATCCACTCTGGAACACACAGGGACGGCGTGTTCCAAGGCCCCTCGGTGTCGGTGTGCTGTGGGTCTCACTGATGCCTTCCCTGCTACATTATCTCCGCTTCCAGGGGGAAACCTCCAAGGAATGTGAGGTGTGCTGTAGAGGAGGACCACGGCTCTGCTGTGTCCCTTGTCCGAGAGCCTTTCGTGAAGACTCGCATCCCGCCTGCAGAGGCTGAGAGGTTAGTGAGACCCAGCCCCGCCTTCCGCACGCCCACTCTGCCCACTTCTGCTCTGGTCGCCCATCTCCGGGCAGAAAAGCCGGATGTGTAAGCATCGTGGCTCAAGTGTGGCCCAGAACAGCTGGATGGGGCGGCAGCCTATGTTCCGTCTGATATCAGTGTCTGGCATCTGGCTCTCTGAGTCTGCGACCGAGCCTCCTTGACTCCACAAGGCCACTGCCCGTGGGAGGTGCCCTTTCCTGGTTTTGCAACCCTGCCTCCTGTCCCAGGGGCTTGGGAATGGGAACCGTCAGTTGTTTGTGATCTGCAACTGTTCAGAAAGGTAGGAAACGTGGCCTGGTCCGTGCATGTTACCATGGGCTCAACAGGCTGTTAGAGGCCTTGGTCCCCAAGGGTTAAGGCCCAGATTCGACCCTTGGGCGCTGCACGCAGGACTCCCAGCAGCTCAGACAGGGAAAAGAGGACCCACCACTCACCCTGACCCTGCCCTCCACGCACGGAGCCCCCTGTTGCCACCCTCGATGGGAGGACGGTCATGGGCTCAGGCCCCACGTGGGGGTCCTGGAGACTCCGGGAGGGTCCCCTTCATCTCCCAGCCGTATCCATCAGCCATGTCTAAAAGGAGAACAATGGCAGCAGTAGGGACAGCGGCTATTTCCAGGGGCCTTGTCCCCTGCTCTCTTCTGCCTGTCCTCTCAGGAACCTGTGGAGTTGCACCTTCTGCAGGATGGAGTCTTCAGGAAGGCAGCAGTGTCACGGGAAATCTGAGGTCCTGGAGGGGCTGCTACAGCCTGAGGAGCAGTTGGTGAGCTGGGTGCGAACTCCACCTTCCCCCTGACAGCGAGAAGTCCGACGGGACGAGGGAGAGGGGAAGGGCACCCGCGGGAGCTTTTGGCGTCTCTCTTCTGAGGATGGAGATTCGGTGCCTGAACATAGTTCAACGCACACCGCGGTCCTTTGGCAAATGTGGTTGGACGGCTGGCTGGGTCTGCCTGGGCACAGGCCTGGCTTCACTTTCTCTGAGCTGCATTTCACTCTAAAAGGTCTCTTCACATTTTACAGAAATGTGGGTTCCTCCTCTTGAAGGCCTACTGTCACCCACAAAGCTCCTTTTTTGCAGAAACCCCGCGTAATATAAGTCATGTTTTTTGATTCTCGTCCTCCGGGTATCTCTCTTACGTACAACTCTTTCTGGAATTTTGGAGTGTGACTCCTGCAGGAACCCCTGCTTGCAGAGAGAGGGTTTGGCTGCAGACTGTGGAGAGGGACTCCCTGGGTCCCACTCCACCCGCCGCGTCCTGGTTCTGGGACACCGGGCGACTTGTTCCGCCTCCCATGTACCTCAGTTTCATCCTCTTAGGTGGAAACGTCTTTCTTACAGATAGCACAGGGTTTAGAGCCCCCTCTCAGGGGACTTCGAGTCCAGCTCTACCACTGTTTAGCCTTGAAATCCTGGGTAGGCGGCTGAACTTCTCCATCCCCTGGTTTTGTCATCTAGAAAATGGGGGTAATGACAGCCCCTGCATCATTGGGTTGTTGTAGGATCACGAGTTAATATCATGGCAGTGCCTAGAACGGTGCCTGGCATAGACATGGCAGATGGTAATATCATTACCAACCTGGACATGAAGGCTTGTTATATTTCAGGATCCATTATATTACCGGATCCATTATATTTCAGGATCCAGTTACATTACTGGATCCATTCCAGTAACAATGGCTGTGCTAATATCACCCCTTTGGTGGCTTTGTCCCTAGATTTGCGATTATGGAGAGCCCTTTAAGGAAGCCGTGTGGTTGGACCTGGTTAAGGAAAGGTTGCCTGAGAAAGTATATACGGTGACGTGCTTTGTGCGGGACGCGCGCCTGATCTGCCACAACCATAAAATGTTTTACAAGGTAAAGGGCGTCTCCTCTTTCTTTTGCATGTCCTTTCCAATTTTCCCTAATTTCCGGGACAGCAGAACTCTGCAAGAGTTGTACGGACCTTGTCCCAGAGAGAGGTCAAAAAGAGTAGGATTACAGAAGAAAACAGCCTGTAAATTCCAGCGGTGGTGAGGAGGATGTCCCAGGGGATAGCAAGCAGGACAGGGAAGAATCCTTGTAAACAACACCTGAAAAAAAGCTCCATCCTCCGCTCGAGGACAGACAAGAGAGTCCCACCGAGGACAATCCATTTCATCCTGCCTCCTCGTTCAAACAGAGAGGAAAGGTAGTTAACGGTTACATTGTTCTGCATGCCTCAGAAATACAGAAATCAATGAATGAACTAAACTTGATGAAATAACTTAAACTCCCAGAATCCTCATACTAGGATTGTTCTACTCCTAAATTTCCCAGTGGCCCCAAACATCCAGACTTGTCTCAGGTGGTGGTGGCTTCATCCTTTGTCAGTAGGGAGAGACAACTGCTATTGTGCAAGCCGACGCGTTCTTAACTTTACTTTGCTGAGTTTATCCTGATTTTTTCCTATCATTTGTGCAGATATTTCTTGGGAAGTACCTAAGGAAGATTTCTACCTCCACCCAGCCTCCTTCCCCTTCTTCCCATGGCACAAGCTGGCCTGCTCCCAAACCACAAACTGTAAACTGATGTCTGTGCAGGGAGCTGGAGGGAGAAAGAGTCTACCCAGGGTGCCCCTCCATGCCTGGCCCAGTCTTAGCCTTGGAGAACGGAACACTCATCTTTCCTTCCGAGAGTGGGGCTGTCAAGAAATGCTTTATCTTTATCTATTTTACACCAAGTTCGGGCTTTGCTGTGATCAAAATCAGCTCTCCAGCCCTGACCATTTGTCAGTTCCAAGTTAGGAACTGGGCAGAGGCTCATCCATTTCAATATTATGGCAGCAGCATTTCCCCCCCAAAATACACACACACACACACACACACACACACACACACACTGCCTGGGTGATGGGGAAGCACTGCATTCAGGACAGGGAGGGCGGGGTTCCAAAAAATGCAAGTGATTTGATGGTCCTGATTCTTTGTCCTTAGACACCTGTTTGTTTGCCTTTTTTTTTTTTTTTTTTTTTTTTTTTTTTGTCTTTCAGGCTTCTGACTTTGGTCAGATAGGATTGGACTTGGAGGCAGAATTTGAAAAGGACCTCAAAGAGATGTTTATTTTTTGCAAAGCCAATGAGAACAGCTTCCAGACTCTTTGACCCTGTTCTACAAAAACTAAGGCACCCCAACTTCAGGATCCAGATGATGTGACCCTGGCCATCTTTAGACAGCCAGTGAGTCTAGAATGTTATTGGCTGCCCTCTTGACTCAAAGCCAGAGCCTTGTACCATCATCACACCTGTCTTTTCTTTCTACACCTAAAAATGTGTGTGTGTGTGTGTGTGTGTGTGTGTGTGTGTGTGTGAAATACACTTCTCATCCCCATCTAAGGCCTCTTCCTTCTCAATATTTACATCTCTCTTCTCCCACAGTATATATACTCATTTGTTCAACTAAAACAATACTACAACAATAGCTTCAGAATTTCTACCCTCACATCACTATGAAAAAGAAACTAAACTGAATTCTAAAGTTGTATGCAATTGATTTTTGTGTGTATATATATATATATATATATATTTCAATATCATTGCAGAGAGTGTTTTTCAGAATTTTTGTTCCTGTACTTATGAAAGAGGTTGGTCCTCACACTTTTATGTCCTGTCATAATCAGATGTAGGGCCACCCCAGCTGGGTACGATAATCCCTAACATCTTCTACCTTTTTATATGCTCTGGAATAGTTTATAATGTTTTCAAAGAACCAGCTCATAAAATTATATAGCCCATCATTCTTTTGAGAAGTAATATTGACCATGATCTCTGCTTTTTCATGGTCATTCTACTATTCAGGTATTCTCTTGCTTTTGAATCAGGTCCACTTTTATAGTTTTCTATGAAGTCATTCATGCATGAGTTGTTTGTAGTTAGCCTTATTTCTGCCATATCATTTTATTCCTTCTCTTTGGAATACTTTCCCATGATTTTTGTCGACATTTTCTTTGTCTTCACCTTCTACTCTGGAAGGCATCTGTAACAGTTTTTAATTCTCCCAATATTTACCTGCAAGTTTTGTGAATGTATTTTTAACTTATTTTTTAAATGTCAGAGCCAAGGGGCACCTGGGTCGCTCAGTGAGCTGAGCATCTGACTCTTGATTTCCGCTCAGGTCATGATCCTAGGGTGGTGGGATCAAGCCCCATGTTGCACTCTGCACTGACACTGAAGGGCCTGCTTGGGATTCTCTCTCTCTTCCCCCCCCACCACTTCTAAAAATAAATAAATAAATAAGTAAACTTAAAAAAATAAAAAATAGGGGTACTTGGGTGGCTCAGTCAGTTGGGCATCTGACTTCAGCTCAGGTCATGATCTCACGGTTCATGAATTCAAGCCCCACATCGGGCTCTGTGTTGACAGCTCAGAGCCTGGAGCCTGCTTTGAGTTCTGTGTCTCCCTCTCTCTCTGCCCCTCCCTTGCTCACTCTCGTGTCTCTGTCTCTGTCTCTGTCTCTCTCTCTCTCTCAAAAATAGATAAAAAATAAAATAAATAAAATAAAAAACAAAATAAAATATCTTTAATGAGCCACACATTTAGGCCAAAGTAATTTTCACCTTTTGTACCTCTCAGTCCCCTTATTCCAGTCTATTCACTGTTTTACAATGTAGCTCTTTATGATAATTAGTAAATGTTCACTTTTACTCTATATTAATTATTTTAATTTTATTCAATTATATATGTCATTACTTTGTTATTTTTACATTGCATAAATCATTTGTTATGTCAAATATACACCAGAATTGAAAAGCAAAAGTTAAAAATGTGTGTAATACAATCACCCATGTTCGTGAGAGCAATATTAATGGTGTGAATTAAAGTCTTTTTTTGCCGTGACTTTGCCTTGCTTCTTTTTCGGCTCCTTCTTCCCATCAGTGAAGTATATGTTTAACTAACTTTAAAAGAAGGAGCACCCGGGTGGCTCAGTCGGTTGAGCGTCTGACTTCAGCTCAGATCATGATCTCATGGTTCATGAGTTTGAAATTTAGCATCGAGCTCTGTGCTGACAGCTCAGAGCCAAGAGCCTGCTTCGGATTCTGTGTCTCTCTGCCCACCCCCCTCCACTCACACTCTGTCTCTCTCTCTCAAAAATAAATAAAACTTAAAAAAAATTGTTTTAAGTAATTTTAAAAGAAAAGTTCCCGGGTGGCATGTTTTCTGAATCTGCACAGCTCTGAATGTCTTCTTTTGTTTTCCTAAACTCACTACTGGGGTACAATATGTATTTTATCACAACTTCTCACCTTCAAAATCGATTTAGACTTTGGCCCACTGTGTCTGGGCATTTTATCCTACAACGGTGAAGCCTGCATTCAGCCAGAATTCCATTTCTTTGTCGGTATGTGGACACATATCCAGTTTCCCCTTTCTCTCTATCGCTATATATTTTTGACAGGATAGGATTCAATGTAATATTCTTATCATTGATCTTGCCTAGCACACTGAGCCCTTACAATATACATCCTGCTTCTTTTTTTTCAGCAGCTGCATTAAATCTTTCTGATCCTTTTGTTCTGGGCTCTCTTTCAAGAACATCTATTATCCATATGCTAGCTATCCATTCTCTGTCCTCCTTATTTATCATTTTAAAAAAAGAAAAAATAAATTCTGGGAAGCACTCTTCTTCTGAGGTCATTTGTCTAAGCCTTAAACATACTAACTTAAAACAACTGCAAGTCTGTGGTCAATCTTTGTGAACTAATGATTTTTTTTTTATCATTTGAATAATGCTAAGCTCTATCTGTTGACCAAGTAAACTTTTCCTACCACAATGCTTTTCTTCTCTGAAGACAAAAGTAAAAAGCTTTCTGCAACTACTAAGTTGTCCTGATCTGTGTTTTTGATTTTTTTTTTTCACTCTTACTTAGTGCCAGTGGAGAAGTGTTATGGACTAAATTGTGTCCTCCCATCAAATTCTTATATTGAGGCCCTAACCCCCACTGTGACGTACTTGGACACAGGGCTTGGAAGAGGGTGTTAATGGTTGGATGAGGTCACAAGCGTAGGCTTGAATAAGATTAGTGCCCTTATAAAAAGAGGAAGAGGCCCCAGAGATCATCCTACATGCGCAGAAGAAGGGCATGTGAGGAGAGGAGGAAGGAGGAGGCCCCACTCCAAGCCAGGAGCAAAATCTCACCAGGAATGGAGACCACTGGCACCTCCATCTGGGACCTCCAACCTCCAGGCCCGTGAAAAATAAATGCCTATTGTCCAAGGTGCCCAGGCTGTGGGGCTGTGTTGTGGCAGCCAGAGCTGACTGATACAAGCGGTGAGGGCCACCTTCGGAGCCCAATGTCCTCCTCCAAGAGGTACTCTGTGGGGAGTGTGTTGGCGTTCCCATTTCAGCACCTGGTGTCGCAGACTAATAAACAGACAATGAACAGAGATTCCCCAGTGTTTCCACAGCAGTGTGAACTACCATACGGACTGACTTCACCTACGATCCAGGAAAGGGTGGAGGCAGTTTGAACCCTGACTTCAGAAAAGCTTGTAATGAAATAGAATTCCTTTTATTATGTGGGAAGAGGACACACATGATCACAAAGACTGCCACTCCTGATGCCATTCTGGGAGGGAAGGGTGGGTCCTAGATATGGTCATCCCTTCGGTACAGATTTCTCCTCCTAGCACATTCTTGGTGTCTCATGACAAAAGATCCCCCCACTCCAGTGGCTTACCAGTGGCCAGGATTGCTGGGTACTAAATGATCTCACATCCAGGGGTGGCTGTGTGGCTCAATTGGTTGGGCTGAGCATCTGACTCTTGACTTTGGCTCAGGTCATGATCTTGCCGTTCATGGGATCAAGCCCTGTGTTGGGCTGTGTGCTGACAGCATGGAGCTTGCTTGGGATTCTCTCTCTCTCTCTCTCTCTCTCTCTCTCTCTGCCCTTCTCCTACTTATGCGCACTCTCTCTCTCTCTCTCTCTCTCTCAAAATAAATAAATAAACAAAAAAAGAAAATAAACAATCTCACATCCATTGTGACCCTCATCCATTCTGGCACAGGCAAGCTGAATCTCTCTCTCTCTCTCTCTCTCTCTCTCTCTCTCTCTCTCTTTCTCTCTCCCCTATCACAGCTCTGGCTTACTCCATACCAGGAAAAAGAAACCCAACAACACTACAAGAGTCATTTGTTTCTTTCAAATGTTTGTTTCTTTCAAATTTGTTTCTTTCAAAGTTTCAACCACTGTCAGTATAGTTGCCATGACAACCAAGACCCCGTCTCTGGAACCATCTCTCCCTTTGGCTCCCTTTTGTTGCCATACTGCTCCCCTGGTTTTCACTATTTCTACCTGTAACAGTGGGATTTGGTTTATTCTCCTGCATTCAGCTGTCCCTCATCCTCCCCCCAGTGCCCTTCCCTTGAGTCCCCCCCCCCCACCCCAGGCCCACCCTGTGTCAGCACCGATGTCCTTAGACATTAAAAACTCTGGGTTCTCCTGGCTGGTGAATAGTGAGCATGCAGCTCTCGATCTCAGGGTTGTAAGTCCAAGCCGCACGTGGGGTGTAGAGATTATTTAAAAATAAAACCTTGAAGGCCACCTGGGTGTCTCAGTCAGGTAAGCATCCGACTCTTGGTTTTGGCTCAGGTCATGATCTCACGGTACGTGAGTCTGAACCCCGCATTGGGCTCTGTGCTGGTAGCTCAGAGCCTGGTTGGGATTCTCTCTCTCCCTCTCCCTCTCTCTGCTCCTCCCCTGCTTGCTCTCCCTGTCTTTCAAAATAAATAAATACCCTTAAAATTTTTTTAAAATAAATGAATAATAAAATCCTGAAACAACAAAAATTCTTAATGAAACCAGCAGATGCCTGCACACTCGTCAATCGCCTCCTCCCAGGGACCCCTTCTAGCTCTGCCCCCAGGCTGTTTCTCCCTTCCTGGTTCAGCTCAGTTCCATTCTGCCCCCCCCCCCCCAACTTCCCCTGGCCAGGGCTTGCTCAGAGCTTAGGTCTTCCCCCGCCCAAGAGTGACGGAGGAAATGTGTCTAAGAATATGGTCCCCCCTCCAGCTGATACCAGAAATTCAACCTCGGAAAACGCATTCTTAGGAGCTGGGAAGGCATGGTCTCCCGGTCAAGTACACCTGCTCTCGGGGGAGGTAGACTTAATGGGCAATCAGCATCTGGGCTGAGTACCTTTCTCAAGATTCTCTCCGAGCTCCGGCAGAGCCAGGCCCTGCAAGCAGGCTCACATCCTGCAGGTGGCTTGGACCTCTGCCTCCAGCTGACCTGGTTGGTCCTGCTGTGAGACTTGACCTCTCTCCTTCCCTCCCCTGAGCCCTGAGGAGCCTGACTGCTTCTTTCCTCCTAAAGATGCTCCCACGCCATCCCATAGAGCTCCTCTCCTCCTGAAATTGGGTGTATAGGCTACGGGATTCCAGGCTCTCCCTTCTGCCATCATCCCTGGAAAAAAGAAGAGCACAGACCCTATTCATTTCAACAGCCGTACCATGTGAAGCAACCATGAGATCATAAAATCCAAGAAGCTATATCGTCTTCCTCACTCTTCCCCTGGTCTCAAGCAGGCCACTCGCATCTCCAGAGCCATCTAGTAGAGGGAGTGCCACTCAAAGAAGACCCTCCCAGCATAGGATGCCTATGGGCAAGGTGCCACCAGGTGTGTCCCTTGGACAAGACCAGAGATGAGATGCATTGGCACTGGGGACAGCTTTGCTCCATGATCAGCCATTGGCATCTGATTAGAGAGAGAGAGAGCCAGGCCACCCTGTGGCACCTACAAATGCCAACACAGCCTGAATTTGCCCAGGCAGAGGCCAGAGGGCAGATTTGGCTGTTTCCATATCTGGACCATGCCTGATTTACATGCGTAGCCTGTGCCTGGGAAACCATCTCAGTTTCCAGTTCCTCAGACCTGGACCCTTTGGCCCTAGGTCTGAACTCCTTGGAAAGTTCGGGCAGAGCGGATACAAAGAAGATCATTTCCTATTACCCCAGGACAGGCTCTGAACCCAGTTCTGAGAGTGGCAGGCACTCTGGACTTCTGCGGTGACTGAGGATTTCCTTACTGTAACAAAGGCAAGGTCCCATCTGTGCTTTATTACAAACTTCAAACCTCACGGTCAATGTAGTGTAACAAGGTGCATTGGGAACCTGGGCTGGAAAGGGGGCTGTGCAGTTCAGAGGCTGGGGTCTGCGGGGAGGCCCAGCCTGGAGGTGGCCAGCAGCCTCTTCCGGCTGGATTCTGGAATCTTCCATTTGCAAGACTGAAAGGGTCCGTGGACCACCCCTTCAGAATCACCAGGAAGCCTGTGAATATGCAGATTCCAGGGCCCCTGGCCCTGAATGGGAGTCTCTGGGACTGATGCCCAGAAAGTGGCATTTGTAACAAGCTTAACAGGTTTTCGAGGTGACCCTTTTTTTGCCACAATGAAGTCTGACTGACATCCCTTACCCTTTGATAAGACTCAGCTTTTATCTTCTGACCCAAGAACAAATGTAGCTAATGCCTTGGAGCCTGCTACTTAATAGCAAGAGCTTCCCCGCCCTGCAGGGCGAGTTAGCACACATTTGTGCTTTGCTTGATTTCCTGGTTGTTTTGTTTGGGGGCGTGGGGGTGTTTAGCTTTAACTTTTCTAATTTAAGCATTTACTCAAATAGAACCAGCTTCCAGAAACAATAATAAGAAAAGAATGAAGGGAAAGCTAAACCAGGAGGAGAAAGCAATGGGTGGTGGGGGGAGGGAGAGGGCTGGGAAGAAAAGCAGCAGGGTGGGTCCCCTGGGGGCGGTGGGGGTGGGAGGAAGATGAGGGAGGGAAGGTTGTCACCTCACAACTGTCAACAGGATTTCAGAGAGAGAGAGTGGAGACATCTTTGACACGCTTTGCTGCAGGTCAATCTTGAGAGACTGGAGACACCTACATTTGTTATGAAGCTTTGCTTGGATGTTGTCCAGTATCATATTTGAATGTGAAATCACCCCGAGGTGGCTGGCGGGCACCCTCGTTGGATTTGGGCTGTAGACAGTTGCGAAGAACAAGGAATCCAGATTAGTGACAGGTCCAGGGTAGAAATGCTGTACTACAATGGCTGCAGAGGAAGCAGGAAGTGAAGGCAGGAAGGGCCCAGAGCCGAGGACCAGAGGCCCCAAGGAGGCACTGAAGCATCTTGAAAGAAGCCCCACGGTCACCCACCATCTAGGGTCCAGGGGAGGTGAAGACAGGAAGTAGGGGAGGCGGGGGGGGGGGTGCCCCTAGTACAACCACCCCCTTCCCTCTAAGTGATTCAATGACCAAATTCCCAGTGTCTAGGCTTTTCAGGGAGTGCAGGGGGCAGGAGAAGGACTGCTATTTTCAAGGCAGAATGGGCAGAGAGTATGTATGGGGGTCAGGGGGGTCCACTCTAGGCTCTAACTTCTGTCCTAAAATACCTAAAATTGAAACACTCCTTACACTGAAGACTTGCTTTGCTTCTGACCCCTGCTCCTAATCCCCGGGAAGGATTCAGAGTCCTATTTAGCTGGCAGAGCCCATCAGTGGTCCACGGAGCTGAGGTCCCATTGCTCTGCATGCCTCAGCCCGGACACAGCACAGATGACTAGCTTCCATCAGGCTGACCAGAATCCACCATCCAACTAAGGCCAAGCAGGGGGATCCCCAAAGAAAATAGTTACCCCAGGGGTGCCTGGGTGGCTCAGTCGGTTGGGCGTCCGACTTTGGCTCAGGTCATGATCTCACAGTTCGTGGGTTCGAGCCCCGCGTCGGGCTCTGTGCTGACAGCTTGGAACCTGCTTCGGATTCTGTGTCTCCCTCTCTCTCTGCCCCTCCTCCTCTTCTCTCTCTCTCTCTCTCTCTCTCCCCCCCACCTCTTTCAAAAATAAATAAACATTAAAAAAAATTTTTTAAGAAAATAGTGACCCCAGCCCCAGCCCAAGGAGACTCTATGCCTAAGGAGACAAACCTGGGGACAGAGGGAAGCTGTGAGGACAGAATTCCTGAGACCTGGCCGCCCCTTGTTCTTCATTTCCCCAAGTTTTGTTGTTTTTTTTTTTTTTTTTTTTTTTTTTTTTTTTTTTTTTTTTTTTTTTTGTGGGAAACCTTCTTTAAAAGGTAGGGCAATGTTTTCTCAAAGATATTCATGGCACGACACCATTCCCACCTCACTTCCCCACTCCACCCCTCCCCCAGCCCCGGTGACATTCCAGATGAGAGGCAGGAAGTCAGCAAACATCCACAGCCCATGATTGGGCCCTCGATTTTCTGGCTGTGTCGTGAGGTGGCATAAATGCAGAATGGGGCACATGTCCTCACCTCCGCTGGAAAACCATCATCGCCCAGGTTTTGCGTTAGCTTCCCTGGGGTCCCCACTTCTACCTTTTGCCAACCCCCATCCCAACCACACCCATTCCTCTCCCCTTTGCTGGGTCCTCTGCCCCTCACTCACCCCCCTCACTGTTCCTGGACACCAGGGGCTCCTGCTCATTGGCGGGGGCTCCTGCCACATTTCCCGTGGCATTTCCCTGGGCCTGGAATTTTCCTGCCCCTACAAGCACCCATGGTTCACTCTCTCATACTGAAGTCTTTTGCTCAAATCTCTCCTTCTTGGGGAAGTTTACCCTGTCTTGCCCCTACCCCTGCAACCCTGCCCTCACCTGGCCCTCTCACTCCCTCTTACCTGCTTCCTTTGTTTCCCCGCTCTCAGGGAAATGCCTGTCTTACCCTACAGAAGTAAGAAGGGAAAACCAGGGGTCTTTTTATGGTTTCCTTCAATTGTAGAGAATTGTAGAGCACCCCTGAGCCCACGAAGCCACGGATTCCATGGCCATCTGTAACACTGAGTGTGTTTAGAAGGTGAGAAGGGGAAAGGGGTGCCATATGCCTCAACTCCTAAAAATTCCCAGAGAAAAATATTTTTTGTAAATGCCAGAAATATGATTGGACTGCTCATGAAATCAGCTGACATGAATCATGATTCTGTTTGTTCTGAAACCATAAAAATCACAACTTTCATCATGGTAGAAATTAAAAAAAAAAACTAACGTGTGCAGCAAATAGTTCTAGAACAATTGGCTATCCATATGTAAAAAAATTAAAAAGAAAACAAAAGAAAATCCACCTCATAATCTCATACCACATACAAAAATCAAATGGATCATAGGGGCACCTGGGTGGTTCAGTAGGTCAAGCGTCCGACTCTTGATTTCAGCTCAGGTCACCATCTCACAGTTCATGAGATTGAGCCCTGCATTGGGCTCTGCCCTGACATCGTGGAGCTTGCTTGGTATTGTCTTTCTTTCCGTCTCTCTCTGTCCTCCACTGCTGATGTTCTCACTCTCTCTCTCTCAAAATAAATAAATAAACTTTAAAAAAAATGGATCATAGACCAAATTGTAACAGGTAACACAATAAGCTTCTAGAAGAAATATGAGAGAGGATATTTGAGACTGTGGTCAGCAGGATGACTTCCCAAAGATGTCCATTCCCTAATCCCCTAGAACCTGTGGATATGTTAAGTTCTATGGCAGAGGGACTTTGCAGATGTAATTAAAGTTACAGACTTTAAAGTATGGAGAGTATCTAAGTGAGCCTAATCTAATCATGTGATCCCTTAAAAGCAGAGAACTTTCTCCAGCTACAGCAGAAGAGAAAATTAGAGATTCCAACTATAGAAGGATTCCCCGTACTCTTACTGGCTCTGAGAGTTAGGCCCCCAAGTGCGAACATCAGAGAGAAGCCTTTGGGAGCTAAGGGCAGCCCCGGCTGAAACTGACAAGGAAATGGAGATCCCAGTCCTGTGACCTCAAGGAAATGGGGCCTACCAACAACCTGAATGAACTTGGATTCTTCCAAGGAAGTGGATTCTTCTTGAGCCTCTCAGCAAGAGCTCAGCCAACCAACACCTAGATTTTGGCCTTTTGAAACCCAGAGCAGAGAAACTGGCCAAGGAAACCACACTTCTGACCTATAGAACCGTGAAATAACAAATTTGGGTTGTCTTAGGCCACTCAACTTGTAGTAATTTGCTACAGCAGTAATAGAAAACTAATAGAGACCTTGGGTTAGACAAAGATTTTAGATAGGACATTAAAAAAAAAAAACATGACCTGTAAGAGAAAAAAAAATATATGAATTGAACTTGATCAAAATGAAAACCTACTGTTCTTTGGAAAAGACTTTTAGGAAAATAACAACAACAAACAATCAAGCCAAGACCAAAAGAAAATTTTTACAAAACACGTATCTGCTGAAGGACTCAAATCCAGAATATACAAAAAAATCTTGCAACTTGGTAATTAAAAAGACACAACGGCCGATTTTTCTTTCCAGTGGGGAGGGCAGAAGATTTGAGCAGATGCTTTGTCAAAGAAGAAAAATAAATGGCAAATTAAGCACACAGAAAGATGCTCAGCATCACTGGCCATCAGGGAAATGTAAATTAAAGCCCCAGGGAGATAGCATTATATACCCATCCACATGGCTAAAATTTAAAAGACTGACAATACCAAGAGGAGACAAGGATGCAGAACAACTAGGAATCACACGTATGGCTGTTGGGAATGCAAAATGGTACAGCCATGTTGGAAAACAGTCTCGGTAGTTTTTGTAAAATTAAACCTATGATTATCATTTCCTCCAGTAATCCCCCTGTAGGTATTGAAACGAAAACACAGGTCCACATCGGGGCGCCTGGGCGGCTCAGTCGGTTAAGCATCCAACTTCGGCTCAGGTCATGATCTCATGGTCTGTGAGTTCGAGCTCCACGTCGGGCTCTGTGCTGTCAGTTCAGAGCCTGGAACCTGCTTCCGATTCTGTGTCTCCCTCTCTCTCTGCCCCTCCCCCATTCACACTCTCTCTCTCTCTCTCTCTCTCTCTCTCAAAAAATGAATAAATGTTAAAAAAATCAAAAACATAGGTCCACATAAAGACCTGTACATAGATGTTCATAGCAACTTTATTTGTAAGGGCCAAAGACTAAATTGGGAAGTGACCCAAATGTCCATCAACAGGTAGACTGGTCAAGAAATTGTGGTTCGTTCCTGCAATAAATGTACATAGTCTGCAATAAACACCACTCAGCAATAAATAACCAAGTATTCGTGCAACAACATGGATGATCTCAAGAGCATTATATTTGCTGAAGAAAGCCTGACTCATAAGGCGGGTGCATTAGTCTTCCAGAGTTGCCGTGATAAAATCTCAGAGACTGGGTGACTGAGACCACGGAAATGCATTTATTTTCTCACAGTTCTAGAAGCCAGAAGTCCAAGATCAAAGAGTCAGCAAGGTTGGTTTCTGGGGAGAGCTCTCTTCCTGGCTTGCTCACAGCTACCTTCTGGCTGTGTCCCTACATGGCCTTTTCGTGTGTGTGTGTGTGTGTGTGTGTGTGTGTGGAGAGAGATTTCTATTGTTGCTTCTTATAAGGACAGCAAACACTGGATTTGGGTCCACTCAAATGACCTCATTTAACCTTAATTATCTTGTGAGAGGCCCTATCTCCAAATATAGTCATATTCTAAGGTCCTTGGGATTAGGATTTCAATATATGAATTTGGGGAAAAAAACACAATTCAGTCCATAATAGCTGGTAATGGTATAATTTCATTTATCTGATGCCAATTGTATGACCTTCTAGAGAAGGAAAAAGGAGAGGAACAAAACACAAATTGGTAGTTGCTCTGGGCTGGGGGCCAGGGTTAGAGGAGGGAACTGACTGCCAGGGGGCCAAAAGGAACTTCCTGGGGTGAAGAAACTGTTCTCTGTCTTTCTCTTTTTTTTTAAAGTTTATTTATTTTGACAGAGACAGAGAGCAAGGGGGAAGGGGCAGAGACCGAGGGAGACAGGATCTGAAGTTGGCCCGGCGCTGAGAGCAGAGAGCCCGATGCAGGGCTCCGACTCACAAACTGCCAAAGTCAGACGCTAAACCAACTGAGCTGCCCAGGTGCCCCAAGAAACTGTTCTCTGTCTTGAGGGTATTGGTATCACGTAGCTCTCTACTTTTGTCAAGACTCACAGAACCTACATCCAAAAGGGGTGAATTTTACTGTATGTAAATTATGCCTCCATAAGCCTGACTTCAAAAAACCACACAATCAAGCAGTCGGATCCCTCCCTCCCCCCAAAGTCAGACCCCCCACTTGGGTCCCGCTTGGTCCACAGGGTCCCCAAGATTTGATCATTCTTGTCACTTGCGCTTTTGACAGTAACAGATGTGTTTTCTAGACTTTTTCCGCCAAGACCTCTGTAGTGGAGGATCCATTTACAGGTGCAGTTACCGGGAAGAAGGCTCTGTGTCTTTATGATCCCTACAACTCCAGATAAGGATTTAGAATTAATCCAGACTATATTTCATTGCCCGTGTAGGCGAGTCTTAAACACAAACAACAACAAAAAACCCAAAAAGCAAAACTAAAAACAAACAAAAAACCCAAAAAACGAGAAACAAAAACAAGAACAAAAAACAAAAAACAACACCTTTATTTCATCTTAGATCTTTAGTTTTCCTATATTTTACCAGAAACCAGTGGCTGAATTCTCTAAAGTAAGGACGCGTCAGCTGCCATCCTCAGAAGTGCTGACAACGGAGACGACAGAAAACAAACACACACTCATCCCAGACCTCTCTGGCAGCAGTTACTAACCTTCTTGGTGTGGAGACGAGCATTTCTCAGCAAGATTGGGAACAGCACGCGCCTAAGGCGCTCCTGCCTCGGCTTGCTGTTCCAGGCCTCCCACACGGCTGAGTGCAATTCAGAAAACGCCCTAGGATTGAAGACTCCTCAATCCTAATGCTCTACCTGGATACCCAAGCAACTGCAAGAAGTCACAGCCCGCTGGATTATGTTTAGCTGGCCGCTTGCCAAGAGTGGAGTAAACAAATGGAAGAAAGAGCTGATGCGTCAGACTGTTGATCATAATTAGCCTTTCAAAGACATTTCCAGAGAATTCTTTCACTTTGGGTCATTTATGCTATCATATATCATTGAGTCGAGGACACCACAGATTGTAAGGAGGGGGAAAAATTGCAAATTAAACTGTGTCACCCTGATTTCTTATTTCTTAGGGACTGCATTGTGTACTTATTCAAGAAGCTTTTAAACTTCAGACTTTTTTTTTTAGCCCATATCACCCATGAGCCAATAAAAATATATATGCAAAGAAAATTGGTCAGTTAGGGTGTTTCTCAAACCTATTCAGTCCAATTTTCTTGAATCGCATTTCAAATCAAAGTCGTCAAATTCCGTGTTTTGCCAGACTATCGTCTGCTAGGCCAAGGTTAGCAAACTCTGCAAAAGGCCAGAAGATAGCAAATAATTTGGGCCTTGGAGGCCATACACCAACTCAACACTGCTGTGACGCACAAACGGCCATCGGTGATA
The DNA here is from genome assembly GCF_023721935.1 of Panthera uncia. Classification (NCBI taxonomy): domain Eukaryota; kingdom Metazoa; phylum Chordata; class Mammalia; order Carnivora; family Felidae; genus Panthera; species Panthera uncia. The sequence continues at coordinate 9,344,816 of NW_026057584.1, forward strand.
CTTAAATGAATGAGCACGGATGTGGTCCAAAAAAATCTTTATGGACACAGGAATTTGAACTTCATATAATTTTCACATGTCATGAAATATTCTTCATCTTCGGTTTTTTTTCAACTATTTAAAAATATAAAAACCATTCTTTTAAAATTTTTTAAAATGTTTTTATTTATTTTTGAGGGGCAGAGACAGAGCACAAGTGGGGGAGGGGCAGAGAGCGAGGGAGACACAGAATCCAAAGCAGGCTTCAGGCTCTGAGCTGTCCGCACAGAGCCCGACAGGGGGCTCGAACCGGTGAGCCACGAGATCATGACCTAAGCTGAAGTCAGATGCTTAACCAGCTGAGCTACCCAGATGCCCCCAAAACCATTCTTATTTACTGGCTATCCAATAGTAGACAGTGGACTAGATTTGGTCTATGGGCCATAGTTTGCCAACCCCTGCTCCATAGTGAAGGGAGCATCGGGAGCACTGGTAATGCAGTCTATCTTTTTTTTTTTTTTTTTCATCAATGTTTATTTATTTATTTTTGAGAGAGAGAGAGAGAGAGAGCACAAGCAGGAGAGAGGTGGAAAGAGTAGATTATACAGAATCTGAAGGAGGCTCCAGGCTCCGAGCTTCAGCACAGAGCCCAAACACAGGACTCAAACCCACGAACTATGAGATCATGACCTGATCCGAAGTCAGACGCCCAACCGACTGATCCACCAGGTGCCCCCAGTCTATCTTTTTAAATCATGAACTCTAGTCTCCAGGATTGTCCTTGAACAACCCATTTTGCAAATTTGGATGCTGGGGAAGGAATGCTGGTCAGGATAGATGGGGTTATGATGCAGTAACTCCAAAATCTCAGTGGTTCAAAACAACAAAGGTTTATTTCTCACTCATGCAAGGTCCTTCGAAATGTCAGGGCTACTTTCTAGGGCAACTGTCCCCCATGCAGTGACTCAGCTTTATTCCTCCGTATCAACACATGTCCCCTCGATATTGGCAAGGGACAAGCATGTGGAAAATCACACACCAGCTCTTAAAGGTTTCCCTCCAGAAGCGACATATTTCACTTTTCATTGGCAAAACCAGTCACGTCGCATGATGGCTTTTAAATACATCTACAAATTCATGGACACTGCCACCTCCAAAAGGTGGAGCCTAATTTCCCTTCCCTTGCAGGTGACTAGACTAGGCACCTTGATGCTGACATGGGGAACGTTGTAGAGGCTGTGCTGTGTGACTTTCGAGGCTAGGTGTCTTATCCCATTTGGGCTGCGAGAACAAGTTAGCCCAGGCTGGGAGCCTTCAACACAAGAGAAATTGATTGCCCACAGATCTGAAGGTTGGACATCTGAGATCTAAGGTGCCAGCATGGTTGGATGAGGGCCCTCTTCCAGGTCACAGTCTTCTCACTGTGTCCTCACATGGCAGAAGTGGGAAGGGAGCTCCCTGGGGTCTCTTTCATAAGGGCACTAATCCCATTCATGAGGGTTCCCCCATCATGTCCTAAGCACCTGCCAAGGTTCTACCTCCAAAGACAACATTGAGGGTTAGGTTTCAACATAGGAATTTTAAGGAGACATAACATTCGGTCTAGAGCAAATGATTGAGCGATATTTCTGAACTTAAAAAAAAATGTTAATGCAACATAAACTATAGGTATAATGATATCACTGGGGTCAATCTGACCTTAAGTCATTGAAGTATACCAGATCCAACTGCCCAAGAATGGTCCTGTCACTTTACATGTACACAGAAATATAAATTTCTCTCCATACACACACACACACACACACACACACACACACACACACACACGTAGCCTTACGTAATGTTTATACCTATATGTCATAGCTAGAAATGAAATTTCCTTTAAAATTTGCTTTTAACAAGTCCTTAATAATGAACACTGGCCTTGTTTATAGTTAACTGGTAACCGTTATATCACAATAGCAGGACGTGATAGGATACGAGCAGGAAACAACTCGATTCTTTTTCCCAGGGCCCATTCAAACCACATTTGTGGATTCAACTTTTATCTCCCCTGAAGTGAAAACTTTACTGAGGTTTTGGATCCCATACTTCTTTCACTCTTTTTTTTAAGGTGGTTAAAAGACGCATAACATCAAATTTACCATCTAAACCATTTTTAAGTATAGTTTGGTAAATGTCAAGTAGAGTCACATTATGGTGAAACAGATCTCCAGAACTTTTTCATCTGAAAAAAAAAAAAGGTCATTTCAAACTCTTTACCCATTAAACAAAAACTCCCATTTTCCTCCTTTTCCCGGCCCCAGCTTCCCACCATGAACCACCCCTTTATTCTCCGTTTCTATGAATTTGACTACCGTAGATGCTTCTTATAAGTAGAATCAAACAGCATTTGTCTTTTTGTGACTGGCTTATTTCACGTAGCACAATGACCTCAAGGTTCATTCATGTTGTAGCATGTGATGGCACTTCCTTTGTTTTGAAGGCTGAATGATATTCCAGTGTGTGTAGAGACAACATTTTGTTTATCTATTCATCCACCAATGGACATCTGGATTGCTCCCACCTTTTGGCTGTTGTGAATAGTGCCGTGAACATGGCTATGCAAATATCTCTTCTGGACCCTGCTTTCCAAAGTATGGGATCCAGTGGAATGACTAGACCATATGGTGGCTCTAGTTTTGATTTTTTGAGGAAACTTCAAACTGTTTTCTGTTGTGGTTGTGCCATTTAGCAATCTCACCAACAGCGCCCAAGAGTTCTGGTGTCTCTACACTCTTACTAACACTTGTTATTTTCTGTGTTTTCAATAGTAGCCATCCCAACGGGTGGGAGGTTTTATTTCACTGTGCTTTGAATTTACATTTTGTTTAGCCACTCTTAAACAATAAAAAGTCCTTTGGTCTGTTTCAGCTCCAAAGGACAATCTCATTTTAGCAAATATGGTAGGCAGAATAGCACCCCTAACACAAAAGATACCCTAATCCCCGGAACCTATGGATATGTTTTGTTACAAGGGAGAATTAAGGTTTCTGGTCACCTTCCCTGACGTCCCCAGACCAGAGGCTGGGAGGACATGAAAGGGGCAGGAGAGACCATCCTTACCAAAGGCAGATATAGAACGATGTTTGCATCTTCTGGGTGAGGCAGTTTCCCAGTGATGATTCCTTCTCTTCAACAGCACTTTGTGGAATCCTCACCAAAGTCACTCCCTGGGGACCCTGGGGCCATTCTGGTCTCTGGCCAAGTGCTTCTCATCCAATCTTCATCCTCTGTAGCCAGTGATACCTTCCAGCCTCTTTTTGCTGATGGCCTTTGTCCTTTGGCAAGAAGCCTTCAAAGATAAGTGTTTTACAACGACCCCAAGGCCAGATCCTTCCACAAGTCCTCTTGGCTCATAAGAACACTCTGGCATCCCACAGGGGCACCTGGGCGGCTTAACTGGTTAAGTGTCAAATTCCTGGTTTCGGCTCAGGTCATGATTTCACGGTTCGTGGGTTCAAGCCCCACATCAGGCTCTGTGTGATTGGTGAGAAGCCTGCTTTGGCTTCCCTCTCACTCCATCTCTCTCTGCCCTTCCCCCACTTTCTCTCTCTCAAACAAACAAACAAAAAAAACCACTCTGGCATCCTTTCCCTTCCCCCGTCAGGGGAAAATGCAGTTTTCTCTCCATCACATATATATCTTTGTTTGGCCATCAACAGGGCAGTTCTAGCCATAGCCATTGACCTTCTCAGAGAAAAAAAAATGCTTAAAAATTCATTAATATAGCTGCTTATACAGTCTTTAACTTCTAAACAATGGCCAGGATCCATTCAACATTTTCTTATCGTGAGTATTATGAACCACTTTTCTGTTCTTGCTTTTAGAGACTTTGCCCAAGTTCATTCTTAGCCAATATACGTATGAACCAGCAATAATTTCATGCATTAATAATACACTTGTAGTCATGGTAAATACAATGTTCATAAGAACTTAGGAATCTTGAGATAATTCGCATCTTATCCTTAAGTAAGTTATTTTCATAGAGCTATTTGCAGAGTGTGTGTTCTCTGAACATTTCCTCCAAACTGGCACCCTTTCTGACTTTAAATTCAATATCATTGCACCATTTCCATAGAGGAAAGGGACACATTACGGGAACTCCCCATTAATTACAAGTGGCTTTAACTACCCCTTCATCTCTCCCCTTCCCTTCCACATCTTATCCAAGTTTAAGTTTCTCTAATGAGTGCAAAGGATTTTTGCATCATGAAAAAGATTATTGCTGATGTCATATGACCTCAACTCTCATTCTAAAAACCAGTTTAGACAACTTTGCAATCCAAGACCAGGATATTGAGACCAAAATGACCTTACAAATTCTTAGTAATTAGTTCTTTGTAGATCACCTCTTAAGGAAAGCACAAGAAGCTAATAACAGTTGTTGACTCTTAGAAGAGAACAAGGGATCTGGAAAAAAAAAAGGGGAGGAGAAGAACTTACATTTCACTAAGTGCCATCTTTAACCTTTTGAGTTTTGTACTATATCTTCCCAACTCAATTTTTTTTAATTTTGAAAACAGTAATTTGCATTTGAAAGTATAAAACTACTTTTCTACCAATGGTGTAAGTAAAAGTCACCTTTTTATATAATAAAATAGTTTTAGGGGCACCTGGGTGACTCGGTTGGGCATCTGACTTTGGCTCAGGGCATGATCTCACGGTTCCTGAGTTTGAGCCCCACGTGGGGCTCTGTGCGGACAGCTTGGAGCCCGGAGCCTGCTTCGGACTCTGTGTCTCCCTTTCTCTCCCCTCCCCTGCTCATGATCTATGTCTCTCTCTCTCTCAAAAAAAACAGTAAAAAAAATTAAAAAAAATAGTTTTAGAAGTTTTAAGATTAATAAGATTTCATTCATATTAAGATTAATAGATTTCATTATGGGGAGTCTAAAAAACAAAATAAACAAACAAACAAAACAAACGGACTCTTAAATACAGAGAACAAACGTGGTTGCCAGAGGGAGGTGGGTCAGGGAATGGGTGAAACGGGTGAAGGGGATTAAAAGGTACAAACTTCCAGTTATAAAATAAGTAAGACACAGAAATGAAAAGGACAGCATAGAGAATATAGTCAATAATATTGTAATATTGCTTTATGATGACAGATGGTGACAACACTGCACTGGATAATGCGTAGGATTGTCAAACAAGTATGGTGGACACCTAAAAACAATATAACAGTGTATGTTTACTATATTTCAATTAAAAAAAAATACCCCCAAAAAGAGGGAAAAAAAGAAAAGTTTTAAGAATAAATTTGTGTATATTAGATCTAGGACTTATAATTGAGCTAACTTTGGTAACTTTTTTGAGTTTTTATTGCACTCTCAGCTCCCAAATTGTTTAATATTTCAGACAGCTTGGGTTTCGTGGGGAGGGAGTTTATAAAAAGGGCACGTTTTACTGACCACATGAGTCCATTACATCACTTGTGAAGAGCCTGCCATCTACCAGGCACTGTGTTGGGTGCCAGGACACGAAGGTACTCAGCCATGGCAATCTCTGCTGCCCCGAAGACACTTGCATATTGCAGAAGAGAAGCTCAGGCTTTGAAATCCCAGAGTTGAGGATGGAAGAAGAGAGAAGGCAGACTGAACACCCAGAGAAGGAGGAGTTGGAGCCAAAATGGAGTCTAGACATGATACAGAAGCCGCTAGAATCTGAAAACAGGCTGGGGGATCTCAGGATGGGAGAGGGTAGTCAAAGCAACGGATGAAAAAGAGGCTCTTTTCCAGAAGGCAGGTGTCCACACCCAAAGCACAGTGGAGAACTGAGGCCCAGATTTCCCAAGCAATTGGTCCACCTCTCAACAGCAATAAAATCATCACCTTTGGCCAAGTCATATAAATGGCAAATCTGAAAGGGAAGTTCCTGACCTAAGCTCCTGCAAGGCTTTTCTAAGCCTCAGCTTTTCTCATTCGTAAATCAGGAATAATAATACCTACATATACCTGTTATGAGAATTGATGATGATATATATATATATATATATATATATATATATATATATAGTTAGGTGCCCCTAAATATATATATATATATAATGTAAAATTATATATATATATATATATATATATATAATGGTTTGCATTGTGCCAGGAGCATAATAGTTGCTCAACAGTGAGCAACTATTTTGCTTCTGTCGTTATCACCTGTAAATAATACTAAACGTCCTAATGGTGGATCCCGTGGATGCACTCTTTCAGTTCTCGGTTCACCCCCATTTGGGGACAACTTCCTGTACTGTAACTTCCTGTTCCTGTGAAACTAGGAACTACATTTCCCAGACTTCTTTACTCTTAGGGTCTGGAGGCCAGATGGGTTCCACCAGTTAGAGACAATCACTTGAGATTTGAAAGACGGAAGGAGGTGGAGGCCATCTGCCAGCTGCTCTTTCTTTTGGAAATTCACTATATTAAGGGGGGGGTCTCGGGTGGGGGCGGGGGGCAGTGGTGGAAGCAGCTGCTTGATCTCCAGATCCCGGCTGCAATGGTTTTCTCTTGACGCCAACAAGTGGTGGCTCCTGATTTCCCCTCCCCCAGTCCTGCCAGAGACTTTGTAAGCATCTAATTCCTGTATTAAATCCCATCCTACAGTGATGATTCCTGTTTCCACAACTGAATCCTGACTTGCTTAGAAGTGGATGTTTCATCTAAAGAAATCTCATATGTAAACTGTGAAAGACTTTGTTTTGTGTTGCTGCCTCAAAATGGCTCAGGTTCAAGTCATGAGTTAATTGCCATGTTTAAAGCAGCTCAATGTTCTTCTCGATGCCGATGCCGTTCCCTTTGAGAACTGTTAACATTATACAATTAAAGTGTTCTGGGATCTTGAACAGTTAACTCCAAATATCACACTGAAAGGCAGAGTATAGTTTTGTAACGATTATAACCCATCCGTTATCTTTCTTTATACTTTATTTGGCTGAAAGGAAAATGGTCCCCGAAATAATTTTGCCTCCTAATAGCCATTCTTCCTTCCTGTCTTAGGATCAAGAACCCCAATGTTTAGCCAGGGACTCTACTACCCAGCTAAAATTCATTCCCATTCTCTCTTAAAGCCAGGCATAGGCGTATGAGTAAATTTTGGCCAGTTAGATAGAAGAAAAAGTATTTTGTGTAACTTCTAAAAAGTGTCTGTAGAAGGAGGGTATAGGGGTGCCTGGGTGGCTCAGTTGGTTGTACTTCCAATTTTGGCACGGGTCATGATCTCACGGTTCATGGGTTCGAGCCCTGCGTCAGGCTCTGCGCTGACGGCTCAAACCTGGAGGCTGTTTCAGATTCTGTGTCTCCATCTCTCTCTGCCCCTCCCCTGCTCACTCTCTCTCTCTCTCTCTCTCAAAAACAAATAAACATTGAAATTTATTTATTTTTTTTTTAAAAAGGAGAATATAGACCTTCCTTTGCCCCTTACTCCTTCCTGTTGGCTGGAGTATGAACATGATGACAGGAACAGTAACAGCCATTTTGGGCCATGAGGTAGCATAATAAGCATATCAGAGTAGAACAGAATGAACCTGTTGTTTGCAGAGCTGTGATATAAGACTGCATTGTCTACCTCCAGATTTCTTTTACATCAGAAAAAAATCTCAAACTTTACAAAATCACTGTTATTTGGTTTCTGCTTTGTTACTACATGCAGCGAAGCCTACCCCTAATGAATAGAAGAGGAACGGCCAAACTTCTCTTCCTATCAACCATGGACTATTTCTCCATTTCTAAAAACAAGTGCGTTCTCAAAAGCTGCCTGACTACTGAAACACAGTAGGGCATGCCGCCAAAAATGTTGATCTGGGTTTAGAATTAAAGATATAAAACGATTTCCGTGAGGCCAGTTCAACGCACACAGCAACGAAGTTTGCAAGCCAGATGAATAGCTTTGACTTACTCCTATCGCTTCCAGAATCAAACCAAGACACCAATTTTAGGTTGCGTAAAAGGCAAGTCCTCAAGCCTGGCTGATGGTCCGCTAGGGCTAGAGTCATTGATTCCAAGTGGCTGAGTTCCAGATTAAACTGGCTCTCTGTCGTTCATAATGTGACCACACCACAGCTGACAGCACATCCAGTGGTATAATCCGCTTTGCAGCTCTCTGTTCCAGAGCCCATAGATCAGGGGGTTAAGACACTGTGCAAATGCAAAGACTCCAAAAAGTACCAGGTTTAAAGCAAAGAAAAACACCCCACACATCTTTCCCAAACCTATGAATATCAGGATTGGTATTACATGCAAACTCATCTGCACTAAATGAATAAGGACTGTTTTTTTTGCTTTGATATTTGATCTGTTAAAATGGCCAGCCCGTTTGCCTTCTCGGTAGATCAGAAAGTAACTTATAAGAATGATGGACAGAAGAAAGAAAAGGAAAACCATGCCAACGGCTCTGGCAGGAGGGCCGTTCAAGATCACAGGGCACAGGGGTTCAGATTTAAAAACGGCAACTCGAGGGGGGTTAGCGCTTTCTATGAGGAATAAGCAAACATTCTTGAATATGATGATTACCCAAGACCCAGCCAAGATCCTGTACTTAACCGAATCTACCAAGGACAGAGATTTCAAAGGCCAGCAAATAGCCAGGTAAGTGTTGACCGCCATCAAGGCCAGCGTAAAGAGGATCCCTTCTCCAACACTTAGCTGGACCCCAAATACCACCCAGCATACCAGCACGGGGCTGTTGGCCAGCAGAGCCCGCATCCCTTGGAAAACCACCCCGAGGCCACAGTAGGAGGAGATGCATAGCAGATGGTGGCACAGGAGGATGTGTCGGACCTCTTTCCTCAGCTTCGAATTCTGTAACACTATTGTGATGATGACGACGGTGACGAATGTGGCAAAGAAGAAGGCCACCACATACACAGAGGCCTTCACTGTTGCTTCCAGCCTCAGCCAATCCGATATGTTGCAGTGGTCAGAAGACAAGTTCATGATCTTCAGGGCAACTTGGCTCCTGAGGGATTAAAGCACCAGAAAGAGTGAATCACGAAGCATCTTGGGTGGTTTTCCAACTCTGTGACCTTGTAAATCTCAAGGAACACATTGCATGTTTTTTGGTATAGAGGATGAAAATTTTAGATGTATGGACATGAACCAAAGAAACTAGAGAAATCAGGGGTGCCTGGGTGGCTCAGTTGGTTGAGCATCCTACTTCGGCTCGGGTCATGACCTTATGGCCTGTGAGTTCGAGCCCCGCATCTGTGCTGACAGCTCGGAGCCTGGAGCCTGCTTCGGATTCTGTGTCTTTCCCTCGCTCTCTGCCCCTCTCTCACTCATCCTCTGTCTCTCTCTGTCTCAGAAATAAATAAACATTTTTAAAAATTAAAAAAAAAAGAAACTAGAGAAATCATTTGGGGGTCTTCTCTTTATTTCAGGAGAGGGGCACATACTCAAACCATCCAAAAGGAAGGTCTGAAAGGTGGACTCTCAGTACTCAGCAAATTGCTCAAAATCAGGTCAAGGTTCCACCCTCTGTGCATCCTTTTCCATCTTTGATTGTGAGAACTTTTTCAACTTGGAGCCACAAAGCACAACAGTGTAAAACTCAGTTGATTGATCACCAAGCACTAGTTAACAGCATGTGCAAAGATCTGGGGAATGGATTAGGGCAAGAGCTGTAAAGGATGTGAGGAAGCTATTGACTCAGAGGCTGGAATTCATTTGGGTCCATAAGACATGACAAAGATATTAACAAAAATGATAGCAATCATCGGTGACATTTACCCAGTACTTTCTAGGGATCAAAACTGTTTTTAGAGCATATTGTTCTAACCCTGGGGTATGGTTTATGTTTCACCGAGTGGTTTTATTATGCACTTTTTTGCAAATGGGGAAATAGACTTAAGGAGGCTAAGTAACCTACTCAGGGCCATATAGTTATTGGGGAGAGGGGCCACGATTTGAATTTCAGAGTACAACGCCAGCACCCATTCTCTCAACCACTACAAGGAAGTTCATGTCAAATGCAAGGTCACTTTTAAAAAAAGGGGGGGCTGGGGGAGAAGGGCGCCTGGGTGGCTCAGTGGGTTAAATGTCAGACTCTTGATTTTAGCTCAGGTCCTGATCTCGTGGTGAGATCAAGCCCCACATCAGGCTCTGCATTGACAGCACAGAGCCTGCTTGGGATTCTCTCTCTCCCTCTCTCTCTACCCCTCCCCCAGTTGCCTGCGTTCTCTCTCTCTCTCTCTCTCTCTCTCTCTCTCTCTCTCTCCTCTCTCTCTCAAAATAAATAAATAAACTTCAAAAGAAATCCAACGTCGAATGCATGTTCCGAGTTCTTCTCGGGTCAATGTCGTGTGACCAACCCAACTGGACCCCGTTTGTAGAAATACCATTTCTGTGGTTCAGCTGGAAGACCATCCATCCTAGAAGGTGCTGGGACCTTAGGATTACTGAGGAACTGTGGCCACTGAAATGATAAGATGTGTGTAATAGCCTCATGGAATCTTCTCAAGCCTGCACAGCAATGAACAGCGCACTGTGCCACAGCCTGGGGAACCCCGGAATTTCTGGATCTCTGTCTCTGAAAGTCTATGGCAGAGATGCCAACTGTTGCCTCCCCGCTACTAGCTTTCCTTACTTCCCCACCACCTCAGTGTTGTGTGGAACTAGGGGTAGCTATCTGACGCAGGGAGAATTATTCCGGAGACGGTGCTGAATCCACTGGTGTCTGCCTCTTAAACATCCAACTGCAAAGTTCTCACAGAGAATGTGGCCCAAGTATGATGTCATGTCATTGGCCTGCCAGTAATGGTGGAATGTGGGTGAGTGAAGAAAGTGACAGCGAAGGGCAAGAGGAGAGCAGAGGGAACGACAAGGTCCCCGAGAGTCTACAAAGGCCCTCGCAAGACAAAGAGAACAGCATGGGCTCCTGAATTTCTTTTCTTTAAATGTTTATTTATTGTTGCGAGAGAAAGTGGGGGAGGGGAAGAGAGAGAGGAAGACTGACGATGCAAAGAAGGCTCCAAGCTCTGAGCTGACAGCAGAGAGCCCGACGTGGGGCTTGAACTCCAAGCAACGAGATCATGACCTGAGCCAAAGTTGGACGTTTAACTGACTAAGCCACCCTGGTGCCTCTGGGTTCCTGAATTTCTGATTCCATTGAGGTTGCTCTGCATTTTCTGTCCTTGGGTCCTAAAAATATAACACACCGCTCTATTATTTGAGCTAGCTTAAATGGGTTTCCATTCCCTTATATAAGCCCCTCGCGTGGTAAGTATATAAAGTGGACTTTAAAGAGGCACAGTATATTACATTGATTTCCTAAAGGGCGTGTCACCGTGGAGACAGCTACCGCAAGCTGCTGAGAATCTAAGATGCCACAGCTCCTTATGCAATCCCTGCCAAAGGCACCGTTTTCCCTCGCATATTGCGTTGTCACCCTTTGTGGAGAATTTCCCCTGCTGGGATGGATTTTTGTGCCATTGTCATGCGGCCAAACTCCAGGCATTTATTTCTCTACTCCCCGGCTCTCCAGAGGGGAATAGAAATTGTAATGGTCAGGGGAGCCTGAGTGGCTCAGTCGGTTGAGCACTGGACTTCGGCTCAGGTCATGATCTCGCAGTTTGTGAGTTCAAGCCCCACATCGGGCTCTGTGTTGACAGCTCAGAGCCCGGGGCCTGCTTCAGATTCTGTGTGTGTGTCCCTCTCTGGTTCTCCCCCGTTCATGCTTGCACTCTCTCTCTCAAAAATAAATAAACATTAAAAGAAATGTCTTAATACAAAGAAATTGAAATGGTCATTGTCATTGTCAAACTCATCATCAAGCTTTCTTTTAGCTACAGCTTTTTCGGTCAAAATCTTACTCCAGAACCCTTCAACGATCGATAGAAAAACGCATATCTGCCCGCATTAAATGCCTCCTCATGGCTCTCTCCCAGAGGACATTCTTGTAACTGTCCTCAGGACACCACCACGGACACCGAGGGCTCCAGTGGAGATGGGGCAAAGTTAGGGGTTTATTATAGCTGCAGCTACAGTCATTCAGGTGGAAAAAAGGAGGTTGTAAAATTTTTTTTCCAAAGGAAGTACAATGAGAGTCACTCAGGCTCTGTGTAGGGTTTCAAGTCTTAGAACACAGCCAGGCCAAGCCCCGCCCGTTGCTATTGGGGAGGAGCTATCAGATGAACTAGACAGGTGTGCAGGGGCCGCCAGGCGGAATCACAAGGACTGGGCTTTAAACCTAGGTCTGCTGCCAATGAGGAGTGGGATTTTGGACACTAAAGTCACTTCCCTTCTCTGGTCCTTCGTTCCTGACATCACAGCCACATAGGATTGCAAACTCCACATCCTTTCTCTCTCTGTCCACAAGGTCATCTTCACTCATATCCACAGCAGCCAGCTCTTATCTGGGACTTTTCCTTATTTTTGAGACAAGATTGGCCCTGTCCTCGATGCAGAATGTCCTCATCTGATTCCCCATGGCTGAGCCTTGAATAGAATCACCAGCTCTCTAGGACAGGTCTAGACCCCTCCCAGGATCTAAAACCCAGCCTCCGAGTCCCAGTATTAGGGGGGTCACTCCTGCCAGGCTCTTCTATGGTCCACCTGGGCCTCCCACCAATGCCCACTCCTGGGCTCATTGTTACCTGGTTTGACCTACCTAATGCGCTATAACTCGCCCCCCTTTATTCAATCTTGCTCTCACCCCTCATTCTGCCCAGAATCCTCGTCTTCTCTGTAGCTTCCCTGTTGGATTCCTCATTTCTGCTCACCAGGACTACCTTGCACCTGCATTGCCCCCCATCGGCCCCTGCACACCTGTCTAGTTCATCTGATAGCACCTCCCCAATAGCAACGGGCGGGGCTTGGCCTGGCTGTGTTCTAAGACTTGAAACCCTACACAGAGCCTGAGTGACTCTCATTGTACTTCCTTTGGAAAAAAAATTTTACAACCTCCTTTTTTCCACCTGAATGACTGTAGCTGCAGCTATAATAAACCCCTCTCCCTCCCAATCTGATACGGTTTCAGGGAACTATTTACTATTGAGAGCAAGCAAGAACTAGTCTCTGTAGTTTTCTAATACGTTTAACACTCTGATCAACACGGCACGATGTCACATGATTGTACTCCACAATCTTCCTTGTGCGTCGAAACATACAATGAATATCCAATACAATGGAAAACAGTGAGGTTACAGGTGGTAAAACACAGGCGCTGACATACAGAAGCTTCTCACCCAGGGGAAGAGGCAGAATACAATATAACTGGGTAGTCATAACCAGAAACATCATGTGTCGTTTCACTCATTTGCCAACTGAGGAAGAAGGTTGGGTGTCTCTTGTGGGGGTGGGGGTTGGGGGGAGCAGGGGGACGTTGTTCAGAATGGAAGGGGTCACAGAGGCAGTGAGAGAAAGCTCGTTGGAAGAGGTGAGACTTGAATCCAGCCTTTCCAGGTTGAAAACTAGAGCAAAGCAGGGGCAAAGGTGGATAGAGACGAGAAGAAGTGCAGATTGTAGCCAACAGAAAGCAGCAAAAGCCAAGGTGGGAACCATGAGCAGATTGAATTTGGTGGAGTGGAGGCTTATTCAGAGGACAAAGTCCAGGACCACTTTTCAAGGGCCTCGATACCTTTCCGAAGGTTAAACTTCACTTCGTAGGCAATGAGGAGACTTGCATGATCAGAATTAGAAGTAGCACATGCCACAGGTTAAGAGGCAACATGGGATGCCCACCCTTGCTTGCGTAGTGGTGTCTTATAGGAGCTCTGACGAGCAGGAGCCCGGCAAAGGACAAATGTGCACAGTGAAGACGCTGCTATGACAGCAGGTGGCTTAAAACTCTTTTTATAGACAGGAACGTTGCAAATCTGCAAAATCAACGAGGGCAAGTTTTATTGCCTTTAATTTATTTATGAGAGCTCAGAAAGATGAGTAATTTATTCAGGATCATGCAGCCAGACAGACGCTCCCAGTCTCCAAGTTCATATTCCGTCGCAGAGGTATATTTGCATATCAAGAGCTCATGGCAACAAAACCCATGTAATAAATCCTCATCTATACGCACCACCTCCACTTATGGATAATTCCTAGAGCGTTTTTCTTCCGAAATCGTAAAATGGGAATACCTGTTTTCTTCTGGCCCCAAATGTTCCTTTGGCTTCAGCTCTGAAAGACAACCCTGGAGGCTAACAAATTTCAGCAGAGAGTTACATTCTGGCCACAACTGCCCCGCAAAAAACGGGCACCACCACTCCCTGCGAAAATCCTGTGGGAAGCAGACGTGTGGGAAGGGCTGCGTGGGCACCTAAGAACGTCAGGGAAGCAACTGGTCTCATCCTAAGAACGCTGCTCGGGGCAACCCCCTGAGGACGACGTGCTGCCCGTGAGAGACGGAATATATCAACGGATAAGGCCATATTTAAAAATTAAACTCTGATCCACAACCTGCAACCACCTGCCAGGAACCCAAGCCGTCCTCCACAGTCACCAGCCCAGGGGGGCAACCTGCTGTCTCTTGTGACAGTCCAGCCAGCCAATCAACAGCCTCTGTAACAACTGGCCCCAAATGGCCAGGACTCGATTAATCACGGACAGCATCCCTGATTTTTGTCCCTGCTTCCAACTTAGGACCAACCAGAGAGAGCCACGTACGTCCTCCCGAACAGTCACATAGACACCCACAGCTAAGGAACGGGTAACGACACAAACTGAACAGTGGCTAATTCGCGCTGATGACTCACTACGAGACGGCTCTGGTGAGAGATGCCTCCTTCCATCAGCACACCAGCCCAGGAAGGTGGCACAATTATTATTTGCATTTTTCCGAAGAGAGAGCTGAGAGATAGAGGCAGGAGGGAACTCAGCCAGGGTTAATTAGCTGGTGACAGGGACGCTGGAGCTTGGAGCAGGCAGTCCCCCTGCAGGTGTGATCTCTAAGCCACTGGGCCAGGTGTTCCCCTCCCGCCCGGACCCCGCTCCCCACATCAGGGAAAGACTCCACGTACATAAAAGTTGTGAGGGGCTCCACACACCTCTCAGGGAGTTGCCGGTTAATGGTGAAATCTGGCTTCAAACCCAATTCTCCTGATTTCTGAGATGACATTTTGTTAATGTTGTTTGTTAAGGTTTTTCCTAACAGTACTGGTGCGGGTGGGTTGAATTCTTTTGTAAAAAGAAAAAAAAGGAAAACTTAGCAGGTGTTGTGATCCGAATTGTGTCCCGCTCAAGTTCATATGTCGAAGCCGTAACCTCCAGAACCTCCAGTATCTGCATCTGGAGACTGGGTCTTTAAAGAGGGAATTACGTTAGAATGAGGGCGGGAGGGTGGGCTGTGATTTCATCTGATTGGTGCCCTTGTGTCCTTGTAAGAAAAGGAGATTAGGGGGGCGCCTGGGTGGCGCAGTCGGTTAAGCGTCCGACTTCAGCCAGGTCACAATCTTGCGGTCCGTGAGTTCGAGCCCCGCGTCGGGCTCTGGGCTGATGGCTCGGAGCCTGGAGCCTGTTTCCGATTCTGTGTCTCCCTCTCTCTCTGCCCCTCCCCCGTTCATGCTCTGTCTCTCTCTGTCCCAAAAATAAATAAAAAACGTTGAAAAAAAAATTAAAAAAAAAAAAAAAAAGGAGATTAGGGGACTGGGTGGCTCAGTAGGTTGAGCATCCATCTGACTTCGGTTCAGGTCATGATCTCGAGGTCCGTGGGTTCGAGTCCCACATCGGGCTCACTGCTGTCAGCACAGAGCCTGCTTCGGATCCTCTGTCCCCCTCTCTGTGCCCCTCCCCTACTTGCGCTCTCCCCCAAAATAAATAAATTTAGGAAGAAAAGAAAAGAAAAGAAAAGAAAAGAAAAGAAAGGAAAAGGAGATTAGGAAACCCAGAGAGCCTCCAGATGCGTGTGCACAGAGAAAAGACCATGTAAAGAGGCGTCAAGAGAAGACAGTCATCTGTAATCCAAGGAGAGAGACCTCAGAGAAAATCAACCCTGCCAGCACCTGGATCTTGGACTCCCAGCCTCCAAAACTGTGAGAAATTAAGTTTCTGTTGTTTAAGTCACCCCGTCTGTGGTATTTTGTCTTGGCAGCCCGAATAGACTGATTCCATGGGGCAGAGCAGCTCCCGGCTCCCACCTTATTTCCAGGTAGCTGAGAAGGTCTTCCCACGGGTCTCTCCAGACTCTCCCCACCCCCAGAACCTATGCCCTCTAAGAGGGAGGAGGGCCGTTCCTTCCTGGGCCTCGCGGTCAGTCAGGCAGTGGACGCCAAGGTTAGGGCCAGTATCTGACTTACCACCAGCAGAAAGGACTCATCAGCTGAGAAAAGACTTCAGGAATGATTTCATGTGCTCTGTAGCTGCTGGCAGAAGGCCAATAAGATGAAGTGGATACTTCCAGAATAGCTCTTAGAACCCTCCCCGGATGATCAGAACTTCTCCTCTCCCACGACAGACACGCCCTCCCCACGTTAAACATTTAGTCTTCCCCTTTGCTCTAATTGTGGCCTTACTTCTCTGGTATTTGAAAAACACCACTCCAGTCTGGGAAGCTTTGGTGATCTCCACTGTTATTCTCCTCAAAGCGGGCAGGAAGGAAGGGAGGAGACCGGTGTCTACTGAGCACCAGTCACTCAACGTCGAGGACAAGCACTTAGTAAATATTAGCTATGACTGTTAATCATCTGAGAACAGCTCTGGAGGTGACGTGGGAACTGGATGAAATCACAAAGCCTCTGAAGGTGTATCCTGTGACCTCTGAAGGCAGAGAAATCACACATTTTTCTGAGTGCTTTTCTAGGCAGTTAACTTTTTAACTTTGAACTTGCCTTTTCTTTTTTTTTTTAATTTTTTTTTTCAACGTCTTTTATTTATTTTTGAGACAGAGAGAGACAGAGCATGAACGGGGGAGGGGCAGAGAGAGAGGGAGACACAGAATCGGAAACAGGCTCCAGGCTCCGAGCCATCAGCCCAGAGCCCGACGCGGGGCTTGAACTCACGGACCGCGAGATCGTGACCTGGCTGAAGTCGGACGCTCAACCGACTGCGCCACCCAGGCGCCCCTGAACTTGCCTTTTCATATATAAAGGGAAATTCTCTAGCTTCCCTCCCCAGTTTTGTTCTGACCACAATTTTGATGCACAGATATTCTTTGAAGTACTCACAGGATTCATTAATCCAGAGATCTGCCACCTGGCTTTAATAGAAACTTGGCCTTTTCTAAACTATTTAATGCGTAAAAACACATCTTGCAAAACAACGTGCACACACATGTTTACTTGAGATTTTTGAAACACCAGGCTGCTCACAAACAAGGGTAGGGTGAGAAAAATTCCCCAAAACCTGGAATATAAATAAATATTAAATAATGAAGTATTGAAAAGAAGGTAGCTCATAAGAATGGTGACAAAGCACTTTTCATTTTATAACCTAAATAATAGTAAGTGTGTGATCTAACATTACAGTCACCGTGATAACAAAAAGTACACAATTTAAGGACACATTTCGCTGTCCCATATATATCTGCAGATAGAAATAGACATAGGAGCCATTCTAGGATTTCAGAAAAGGATTGTGCATTACTAACTCTAAGAAGATCACATGTAACGACATTTTCCGTGAATCTTAATATAAACTTAAGTAATGAGTTTATACAAAATTATGGTCCACTGGCTAAAAGCAGAGCCATTCAACTCTGCTTGGAAGGAGCCCTCTGCATTGGCAGGGGACTAACCAAGAACAAAAGTGGCAGTCCCAGCTGACAGACATCTATTCTATCAGTTGGTGAATTCCAGCTATAGGTATCATCCACCTTTCGAAAGGTCGTGTTTCACCGCTTTGCTTTTGAGAAAGATCTACGTCAGTTTCTGTTTTTACTAACTGCAAGAAATAAAGAGGATTTTTGTTTTTACAAAAAAAAAAAAAAAAAAAAGGCAAAAAGCCACCATAGCATCCCGCATGTGTTTTGCAGGGAGCCACGATAGAGGCAGCACGCGTCCCGAGCAGCGAGAGCGGCCCCACCACCTGCTTCCCCGGAACCGTGCTCAGCATCTCGTCTTCAGGCTGCCAGAGTTTTGAGCTGTGTCTATGAGTTTTACCTCGATTTATTTTGTGTATCCATTAGCAAGATGTGTCCTGTGGTATCAGAAAAGTCTATGAGAGGTAATTTGGGGGTTTGGGAACGCTTACAAGTTTCCCATTACAATTAATGGTAATTGCTTCTTCGCTTGATGTCGTTCTGGTTTACGAAAGGTTTCATAGGAACACTGGGCTTTCAAGTAGCAGGGTAAACCCGTCTATGTGGGCCCACCAACACGGATCTAATCGGTGGAGACAGCACAGTAACTAAAACACGCCAGGTGTCCGACACCATGGAGCTTCCGTGGTCCTGAGCCCCTGACGGTAACCAGGCAGGCAGTAAGCAGACGGTATTTTTCTCCCTTCCTCCCTATCTGTCCAGATGCCAAAGGTCAGTATGATGTCTATAAACCACAAAAAGCAAACAGTAATCTGTATGTTGCTAAGCATGTGATTCACTGCTGATACCATTTCCCAGACTCTGAGAGGATTTTGTCTTCGGTCTGTTGGTTTGTCTCTATCGAGTTGGATTTAGTTTTGAAACCCACTGAAGCTATTTTACTGTTGGATTATTGAAATTACTAAGCTATTCAAGAATTAGTTACCTGCGTATCACTTCAACATTATGAAAGCTTACAAATCAACAATAGCTGCCAAGATAGTGAATTTTGTGTTCTGCTGGTAGGCAGGCAATCCTCCACACCACAGCCAATGGGTTTGTTTCGTTGCACAAAGAGTTGGCCCATCCCAAGCGTCAGGACATACCGTTTCTGCCTCAACAGACCACACCTGGCTTTAGCCATAAAGCAGATGTTTTCTTGGTATGATCTCGGCAAAGCTGGAATCAGCAGTTTCCATGAAGCTCTTTGGCTTTCTCTCTCTGACTCAGCATTGGGGATTGCTGTAAACTTTCTGTCAGGTTTAATCCTATTTCCCCCAACTAAGGTCCATTTGTATTATAGCTATTCTTACTAGCCTTTTTTACATGCTATGATTTGTTTCGCTGATGAAAAGAACTCCCTTAGTTTTGAAATCCACATATAATATACATTACTTGTCAAATTCTCTTACCTGTATTAGGTATCTTTGAGTAAAATATATATTATGCTTGATTATATATGTCATACAAAGTCGACTCTCTAGACCTGAAAACTATGATTTAAATAATTGAAAGTAAAACCCGTGGAATGCCTTAACCATGGCCTTCTCTGAAAACTTTTACTTAGCACATAGTTATTAACTTTTGATTTCTCTCGGTTTTCAGAAGCGTATATATTTACAGAGTTTCTTTGGCAGGGATATAAGCCCACGGTCACAGTGAAATCTATTACCATATGAATGGACTTGCATTTTTCCGTATTAAAGTCCACTTATACCAAGTTATTAATGCTCTTGCTTATTTTCACTAGCATTTATATTTGCCTTTTAGGAGTGGCATAGAATTTTGAATCATATTTATAGAGCAAATGGCTATTTCAATATTTATCCTTGTGATAATCTTAAAATATGACCACTATATTGATCTCTTTATTTAATAGACTTATTCCCAAGTAAAGAAACATCATTGTTATCAGTGTTATTTTGCAAACATGATCTGTAATTATATTTTGTATTTTTCAACAGGAATTACATTCTAAGTATTGGTGACAAAGAAAACTATTAATGTCAAAAACCCCAGCTATGTTATCATTCAACCACTTTTGAATGATCAAAAAAATTTATAATTTGAATTTTAAAATTCACACCCATGTCCCATTTTCTCCACTTATGTGTTCACTCACTCATTCATTCATTCAATAAACATGTATTGTGTACCCACCTTGTAACAGGCACTGTGCTAAATGCTGAGCTTGCAGAGAAGAACGAGATATGGTCTTCGTCCTCAAGAGATTTACTTCACGAGTTTGGAAGTAAGAGCAGGTATGCACACTGGTGTAGTGTTTGAGAGAGATGGCAAAAACATAGATCAATTTCACACATTTTGAATTGGAGAAAACTTATGAAAACCCACAAACCTTTGGTTGGACAGATGTGTGTTTTTCTTCTCCTTTTCCCAAGAAGAGGATCTGGGGAAGGTATTCTTTTTCTTGCATGAAAAACCAGGGCAGGAAATGATGAGATGAATCCCGGACGGTAGAGACATGGGGCTAGCAGGAGGAACTCACTGGAAAGAGCAAGAATACCAGAACGTTTAGTAAGGCTGACGGAAGAAGACAGAATAAAGAAGCCCTCTAGAAAACCACAACTGGGCAAAAAAGGCTGGCACTGTGGATAGGAAATGGGGACCAATGATAAAGGCTGACTTGTCAATGATGCACGCAGAAGGCAAACAGCCATGAAATGATCGAATTTAAGGAAAGGTGTGTTTGAGAGGTATAGATAGCTAGGCCTACATACTGGCCAACTTCTGGTTTTGACCCAAATGACTTTCAAAGCCAACAGAATGCAGACATATAATGAAGCTGCCCCCTCAAAGAATAATGACCGGTCACCACAGGGATTCTCAGTGTACAACTGGATGGATCCAGGCGACAAAACAAGGATGCAAGGCCTCCTGGGAGATGAGGGTGGGCTTTAGATAGGAGAGCAACGGCTGATGTACATATCCCAGCAGTGTGTACCCCACAAATGTACATCTGTGTCATTCTGGCCTTTGAGATTTGCTCCCCTACGCCGAGAACCTTCCCAAAGAACTATAAATTTCCTGCCTTCTTTTTCACCACCTCCTTGGCCGCTTAAACCATCCACATCCATGAGCTCAGCCTCCCGCAAACTAACAGCAGATATGGAACCCTTGGCTGTAGCAAAGTCCATGAATCAGGCTTATATCATGAGTCTCTGGTTATCGCCAATTTCACCTAACCTGAGCACCTACCCCGTTTCGGACTTTCAGCCTACCCTGATCTTAAATGTGTGGTTGCCATTTAGTCTATGTTTTGACTTCCTAAATGTGTGGTCTCAAAACATTGAATATTATTTCTGGACGATCCAGGACTGGAGCCGCGTGAGGACATTTGCTCTTCCAGAGTTGTCAGAGTAGTACCATGCAAATCCCCACCTGACCCCAAAGGAAATGTGACCTGGTCAGAAGGCAAGTGCACTAATGAGAGGAAGTGCAGTCTCCAGACAGAGGACCATGGGTGATAAAAGGGATGAGCCAAAAGTGAGTGGGGACCAGTTTGGGGACTTTAGTTTGTGTGAGCAGAGAAGTAAGAATCCATATAACCAAAGAGGGATGCGCTGTCTCTAGATGGTATTAATGCATGCTATTTTAAGACTTAGAGATGGTTTACTTGTGAGGTTAAGGTGCCTCTTTGTACCACGTCAGGAGGTGACTAGTTTGATCCTGGAAATGTAATCTATGGAAACCATTCAGTATATTTGTAGGTTCAACAGAAAGGAATTGAAATAGCAGCTGAAAATAGAAGGATGTTTGTTCCCTTGGAAGCAATGAAAAGCAAAGAGTAAGAAGTTAATAATGCATCACCATTGAAAAAGCAAAGGGGTCCCGAGTAATGCAATATCCTGATCTACTTAATAAGCATATCCCATAAGCTGAGAGATACTCATGAGGTTGCCACAGTGTTATTATTTTATTCTGCTATGTGCTAGAGTACTCTGAAGTATCTATAGTTAGTTAAATGGAAAAATAAGGCAGGATCCCTGCATTTGTGGAGCCCGCAATCTTTTAGAGAAGATAGATGAGCAAGCAAATAGTTTCGATTCTGTAATTTAAGTGCTTAATTCCAAGTGCCATGGAAACCAGACGAGGGAGTCTAATCTTCCTAAAAGAGTCAAGGAAAACTTCTCATGGGACAGTGACTCCAGAAAGTAAGAAACATTCATCCATACAGCTAGCCAGCCTCTTAGTACTCAACAGCCAGTTGAGTACCTTCAACTGTTCTAGATGAGGTGGATGCAAATTTGAAGAAGACAGACAAGGTCCTTCCTTGAGTGACATTTACATTCTGGTGGAGGTTAGATGACATCACTAGGAGAAACACAGAATGGCGCCTTAAGACCCTCTAATATCCACTTTCAGGCCTCATTTCTTCACCCACAGGTATTCTCCTACTGAGACCAGGGTGCCTCGACCGCTCAAACTGGAGCATTTGCATCCTATGGGCTTAGTTCTCATCATGAAACCAAAATGCCAGTGTATTGCTTATCATCAAAATGGGATAATTCCAGAATGGCATGTGCAGATAAAATCAAGTTTCCGAAAATGCAGAGCTGAGGGTCAATGCCAAGCAGAAATAAAAGCGAGAAACGAGATGCCCAGACATGAGAACTCCTCACCTTGCATTACGAGTGGAAGTCTTTTCTGCCAGTGGGAAACTGAGTAGTCTTCTCCAGGAAAAAAGTATGTGGAAGAGTAGCAGGAGTTTCTCCATGAATCCTGGGAAGAACCCCCAATACCCAGCATCTAACAGAAGTGAGTCAAGGGAAGTGCCTCACTTCACATTCTCCCAGGCTCCTGAGCCTTCAGACCCAGAGCCCCTTCCCTGGGACCACAGCCAGTTTCACACCGTGATTCCCAAGAGCTGCAGGCTCTCAGAGGAAGCGGGGACTTTTTGTGCTAGCCACTTCTTGAAAGAACACCCTGCTCCTTCTGTCCAAGAAAGAAATGGGGGAACCTGAGGCCAGTGCTTCCCCTTCTGGAGTTGGGACCCACTTCATGGTGTTTCAAGCTGACAAGTGAAAATGTCTCTAGAGAGAGCTAAAAAGTTTCATCACCCCACCACGAGGGAAAGACTCAAGCCACTGGAACCAATGGTTTTAGGCCAGGCTAGCCTTCAAAAATCTCATGGTACAGCTATAGAAATGACCACAGTTTCATACAGAGGCAAGAGAAAGGCAGTCAGAAGCTTCTCCAAGGCACAGTTGGTGCCGTTCTGAAAATTCAGATTTCCTGTTTGCCAACATGTCTGCTTTAAGTCTCTCAATCTGTTAATTACATCGCAAGTGTTATACACCAACTTTTTCTCATATTTATAGCCTTCGTTTCTTTTTAAACTTTTTCAAGTAATATGTTTGTTGTCAAAAATGTAAAATTAGCAAAAAAAAAAAAAAGAAAAAGTGTAAAATAACAGGCATAAATAAGAAAAATGAAAATCCCCCATAATTCCACTTGAAGATAACTGCCGTTGGTATACAT
The DNA here is from genome assembly GCF_023721935.1 of Panthera uncia. Classification (NCBI taxonomy): domain Eukaryota; kingdom Metazoa; phylum Chordata; class Mammalia; order Carnivora; family Felidae; genus Panthera; species Panthera uncia. The sequence continues at coordinate 9,367,988 of NW_026057584.1, forward strand.
CCTTCCAGGCTGTTTTCTGCACTGAGGGTGAGCTTTTCAACATCCATGCCACTTCACACCATTGTAGAATATCCATGCAGATTTGTTGGGATTTACCCCATGTCTACCTCCTTTATAGAGACTGATTTGGCTAAACTAAATTACAATAATCTTATGCCCTTGCCAACAGTGTTTGTTTTAGGAACCAGTACCCAATCCAGACCTAAGCCAATCAATACAAAGCATTCTTCTGGAAACGCCACACAATCAGGGTGGTCCAGTCAGAAGGAAGCCGAGGGCTCCCGCTAGAGACCTGGGGAGAAACACTCCCTTCTCTGCGGTTGGACAACCGGAAGCTGTTGGAGGCTAGCTTGCCTCCGTGACACAAACCAACTTTCAGCCGAAGCAGGCTCTACAGAAGGCAAAAAAGAGATATAAAAAGAAATTGGGTTTTTAAGGAGCTTTCTGAGCTGCTAAATTCAGCTGACATTAAAATCTTTCTTACTTCTGGAGTTTCTACTTATATGAACAAATAAATTTGCTTGTTGAAGTGAGTTTAAAGTGAATTTTCTATTGCTTATGAGTTGCATCCTAAATGACTCATGTAGATACTTTTATTAAAATGGGGCTGTCTTGTACACACTGTTTATGCTTTCCTGCCTAAAAATACATAATAACCACCTCTCCTTTTTTACGATAAATATACTTTTACAAAATTGTTAATTTCGTCAGAGTAGTCCATTATATGGACAGACATTAAATTACTTCTCCAATTCCTTTTTGAGGGGCATTTTACATTGTTTCTGGATTTTTCTATATTTTGTAAACAATTCTGTGTCGAGTTTTCTAAATATTAGAGAACATACGTTTTCCTTAGGACGCATTTCTACTGTAGGATGTCTGAGTCAAAGTATGTACTTTTTCAAGGGTTTTGATTCATATTGCCAAAAGGCCCTCCCAAAGATTTATTTCAATTATATCCCAAGCAACAGACCACAAGAATGCTCAAAAAGCCTCTCTTCCTCCTCCCAGCCAGGAACTCGATACAAAGTTTCAACACATATAAAGTTTCAACACATATAAAGGAACTCATATATAAAGTTTCAACACATATAAAGTTTCAACACAAGTAGTCCCTATCTATGTGTTAAATGGTGCATACCCTTTGTTGCTTAATTTGCACTTAAAAAATCATATAGCATGCTTATAATGTTTATTTTTCATATATCTATTTGCTTGTTGTATTTCTCTTTTTCTAAATTGCCACTGGCATCCTTTGCCCATTTTTAATTGAGGCACTGACTTCTTACAGATTTGCAACAGTTGTTAATATGTAAGATTATTACGCACCTGGCACCTGCATATTATACATGTTGCGAATCATTTTCACGGCACGCCGCCACGTGCCCTTTAATTTGCACACAGTACTTTTCACCGTTCTGAAGTTTTAAATTTTAATTAAGTCGATCAATCTTTTCATTTTACTTTTTTCCTGCCCTTTCTGTGTCATTCTCTAACCAGAGAAGTCACAGCAGCAACAAACCAATGCTCGGGACGCCCGAGACTGAGCCGTAGGGAGGCAGCCTGGAGTTGTCTGGACCCTTCCACCCCTGACTACTTCTCCCCGGCCTCCCCTGCAGTGAGATGTGGTTTGTGATTAAATGATAGCCAGTGGGATGAGAGCGGTTACGTGCAACTCCCTGGTTGTGCTCTTTAAAGGGAAATGCCTTCCCCTGGATTTTCACTCCCTCCTTGGGTGGGAGTGAAGAAATGGTGGTAATCTTGTAGATGAGCAAGATACCTGGGGATGACAGCACAAGCCAGAAGGACCCTGTGTCACTGACACTGTGATAAGTCCATACCTCCTAGACTGCTTATAACTGGACTCTTTCATGAGCAAGAAATAAACTTCTCTCCTGTGAGAGCCACTGTTATTTTGGGGCTTTATCATGGATTCAAACCTGTATCCTAACTTAAAGAGTAACGTATGATTCCATTCTACACGCACACACACACACCAGCATAAAAGAAGATAAAGAAAATTATTAATGTTAATTAATTCAGGGAATGGGATTGCAGGAGTTTAGGAGGAAATAATGAACATTTCTTTTTTTTTTTTAATTTTTTTTTTTAATGTTTATTTTTGAGACAGAGAGAGACAGAGCATGAACGGGGGAGGGGCAGAGAGAGAGGGAGACACAGAATCGGAAGCAGGCTCCAGGCTCCGAGCCATCAGCCCAGAGCCCGACGCGGGGCTCGAACTCACGGACCGCGAGATCGTGTCCTGAGCTGAAGTCGGACGCTTAACCGACTGAGCCACCCAGGTGCCCCTGAACATTTCTTTTAATATTGACTTTAGTTTTTTAGTCCAGGTAGCTCTTACTCATGCAGTCATATTATCCAACATGGTGAAACACTTTTTTTTTTTACTAGCCCCTTCACTTAAAGTCACAGCCCTAGACTTTACGGGTGGAAGAAAAGTGTGCTGGAGGCAACAGAACAAGCATCACAACAGGTGGAAGAGTGTAATTTTAACAACACTGGCTGTGTCGTCCACGGTGAGTGTGTACTTTATAACTACCATCAACCAGCATTCAATGGCATCAGCGTATTTCTTTTCAGATAAACATTTTTATCTTTTTTTAAAGGTTGCCAGAAAATTATTGCAGGACTCTCTAGTGGATTGTGAGCTATAATATATAATGCGTATCTCAATATGTTTTTCCCATAAAAGGAAAAATATTTAGAATAATTTCAATACACCTAAGGCAAAAGTTCTTCTGTTTTTTTTTTAAAGCCCTTGTAAATTTAAATATTCATTCACCTGTGCCTCTAAATATCCAAATAAGTTATGTTTTTAACATATACTGATATATGTCCCTTTCACTCATAGAAAAAGATCCAGAAGGATGCACAACACATTGACAATAATGGTTATTTTCCAGAAAGGGTATTGGGTTAGCTTGGGGGAAAGGGAAGGCTGGAGGAAAACTTTGGCTTTTTATATTAATCAGGTGTGTATAGTTTGTATCTTTACAATGAGACTAAATTCATATATTGAATTCGTAAATTTTAAAAAAGCAACATGCAGGAGCCCCTAGGTGGCTCGGTCAGTTAAGCATCTGACTTTGGCTCAGGTCATGATCTCACGGCTTGGGAGTTCGAGCCCCACATCGGGCTCTGTGTTGACAGCTGGGAGCCTGGAGCCTGCTTTGAATTGGGTCTCTCTCTCTCTCTCTCTCTGCCCTTCCCCTACTCACACTCTGTCTCTGTCTTTCAAAAATAAGTAAACATTAAAAAAAATTTTAATACATAAAAATAAAAATAAATAAAAAACAATGTGCACATTTTAAATAAACAGTGGGAACATAAACTAAAAATATTTTTAAGTGGAAAATCTATAGCCTGTGATTTTTCAGGAATGTGTTGCAGCTGATAAGACTGGACATGTTAGATAAGATGATTCCTGCTACACATAACAGAAAACCCCAACTCTTACGGACTTGAGCTGTCATGCAAATCTTTTTCTCCTATAACAAGGAAGGTCGTGTAGGCTCCAAGGTTGATTATTTCCTTGGCTTCGCGCGATCATCAAGGTCTAGGGCCTCTCTGTCTTTTCGATTTGTCATCTTTTGCAAGCTGTTTGCCCTCGTTCTGATTCCCCTCACAGATGACCGCAACAATTCCTGCTGTCATATCTAGACATTACAACATGCAGAGAAAGAAAAGGGCCTCTCTTCCGGAGTCTTCTTAAGACAGAAATATCTTCCCCAGAACTCTTCCTCCGGCCTATTGGCCAGAACTGAGTCACAAGCCCATTCCTGAACCAACCTTGGCAAGAAGAGGGGTACGGTCACTTTGGACTTAGACTAATTGTCAATCATGAGCAATAAACATATAGGAACTGAGCAAAACAATGAGACTTTCCAAACATTATCTCTTCAAAGAGATACGCATAAATCAGAAAACTCAATATTGTTAAATTGTCAGTTCTCTCCAAACTGATCTAGACATTCAATGCAAAACCCTAGGAGGCTTTAAAAAAAAAAAAAAAGAAAGAAATTAACAAGCTGATTCTAAAATTTGTACATAGAAACAAAGGACCTAGAATACATAAAACAACTTGGATAAAGAAGAACAAAGTTGGAGGAATAACACAACCGAATTTTAAGATTTACCATAAGAGCTACAATAACTAAGACACTGTGATATTGGTTATGGAGAGACCTGTACTAATGATAGTGTCTAGAAAAAGATGTCATGGTAAATCAACAGTCAATGGAGAATATTTTCAACAAATAGTGCTAAAACAATTATATTTATTTTTTCATTTATATTTATATATTTTTAAAGATGAACCTTGATGTGTACTTTGAATCATATACAAAATTCAACTTGAATGGATCATAGACCCGAATGTAAAACCAACAACTATACAGCTTTTAGGGAAGAAAAACAAAATAGGAGAAAAATCTTTACAACCTCAGGTCAGGCAAATATTGATTATATAGGACACAAAAAGCTCAAACCGTCAAATAAAAAGTGTATAATTTTTTCCATATTCAAAAAGCGTATTCAATTTTGTCCATATTATATAGGACACAAAAAGCTCAAACCGTCAAATAAAAAGTGTATAATTTTTTCCCACTTTTGGATTCATAACTTAATAATGAAAAGACAGATAACACAGTTTTTTAAAGAGCCCAGTATTTGAATAGACATGTCTCCAAAGAAGACATACAAACTGCCAAGAAGACATGAAAAGATGCTTATCATCACTAGGCATTAGGGAAAGATAGATTGAAGCCACAATGAAATACCACTTCATACCCACTAGGAGAGCTAAAATCAAAAGGAAAGACAAAAACCAGTGCTGGAGATGATGTGGAGAAACTGGAACCCTCGTACACTGTCGGTGGGAATGTAAATGAAGCAGCTACTTTGGAAAACAATTGGCAATGTCTCAAAAGGCAAACATAGAATTACCATATGTCCCACCAATTTCATACCAGCTAGATACCCTCAAAATGAAAACGTACATCCACACTAAAACATGTACACAAATGTTCAGAACAACGTTGTGTATAATAGCCAAAAAGTGAAAACAACCCAAGTGTCCATCAACTGATATGTAGATAAACAAAGTGGGGTTTACCCATAGAGTGGAATATTATTCAACCATGAAAAAGGAGTGATATGTGCTCCAACAGGCATGAATCTCGAATACATTATGTTAAGTAAAAGAAACAAACAAACAAAAAACCCCGCATATTATATGATTCCATTTACATGAAATGTCCAGAACAGGCAAATCTATAGAGACATAAATTAGATGAGTGGCTACCAGGGTCTAGGGGGAGGAGAGAATGGGATGTAACTGCTAATGGTTATGGAGTTTCTTTGCAGGGAGAAGAAAATGATCTGGAATTGGACAGTGTTAGTGGTTGCACAACTTTGGAAAACAGTTTGGCAGTTTCTTCAAAAGTTTCTACGGTTACCATGTGACCCAGCCTTTCTACTCCTACGTATTTACCCAAGAGAAATGACTACATACGTTCATACAAAAACCTGTGCACAAATGTTCATAGCATAATTATGCATAATAGCCAAAAAATAGAAACAATCCAAATGCCCATTAACTGGTGAACAAACAAATCTTGGTATGTTGATACCTAGAATACTATTCAGCAATAGAAAGGAATGGTTAAGCTATACTCACACACACTGACACACACAATATGGGTAAACCCCAGAAGAAACAAAACCCAAAAAGATACCAAATGCATAATTCCATTTACACCATATTCTGGAAAAGCCGAAACTGTAGAGACAGAAATCAGATCGATGGTTGCCAAGAGTTAGGGATGGAGAAAGGGATGACTACAGAGAGGCAGAAGGGAAGTTTTTTGTTTTGATGGAATTGTTCTAAGTCTTGAATGATACAACGGCAAACATTTGTTAAAATTCAAAGAACTGTGGGGCGCCTGGGTGGCTCAGTTGGTTGAGCGGCCAACTTCGGCTCAGGTCATGATCTCATGGTCCGTGAGTTCGAGCCCCGCGTCGGGCTCTGTGCTGACAGCTCAGAGCCTGGAGCCTGTTTCAGATTCTGTGTCTCCCTCTCTCTGACCCTCCCCCGTTCATGCTCTGTTTCTCTCTGTCTCAAAAATAAATAAACGTTAAAAAAAAAAGAGAATAAATAAAAAAAAAAACTCAAAGAACTGTAGGATTCAAAGGGTGATTTTTTTTTTGCTGTATGTAAATTATACCCCAATAAATCCAATTAAAAAAAGTAAACTACATTACCTTCATCCACCTCCTCTCTCCAAAACAAAAACAAAAACAAAAAACTATATTGAAACTTGAATAGACAAGTTTAAATTTAAATTTAAATTTAAATTTATTTAAATGTCAGAGATTCTTGTAAAGAGGAAGAAAAGCCAAGTGCATTTACTTCCTCAAAAGCATGTATCCTCCATTTTCCAAAACACAGTTAAACACCTGTGAATACCCACACGTCGCCAGCTTCGTAAAAACTTTTAGCAATCGACTACTTACTTTTCTGAGAAAGAAATCAGCTTGGCCAAGACTGTCTGTCCCTGTTTCTCCAACCTGGTCACACTTGTTTTCAGCTGGCAGCCGGCTGCTGGTTAGGAGGATGTTTCGTTTCGAGCGTTTTCACTTCCTCCAGAAGGAGGTTACTGTGGGCAACAGTGGATAAAATTGAGAGTGATAAAATTGGATCCAATCTGCTCACATGAGAGGTGTGGCGGGTAGAACCCATGCTCTGCCCACGTCCCCTCGGATCTCTTTTCCATTTCCCCTAGTTGTATGCTTTCCCTCCCAGAAGTCAGCATCCGCTTCTCTCTGTTGGAGGACCACCCTCAGGCCGTGCAGATCCACCCCCCTGCTGCATTTGGTAAACCAGTAATCCTGGGAAGAATTCACCCTCATGGCAGCAGTCCCTAACTAGTGACTTTGGCGGATAGTCTATCTAAGCTCCTTTGTACCCGATGAAGACAAGTCCAAGGTATATTTTATACCACTGCTTCTCATACTTTTACGCTGGTATGAAGTGGCTGGGAATTGAGTTCAAATGTAGGTTCTGAGAGGCGCCTGGGTGGCTCAGTCGGTTAAGCATCTGACTTCAACTCAGATCATGATCTCATGGTTCACGAGTTCGAGCCCCGCATCAGGCTCTGTGCTGACAGCTCGGAGCCTGGAGCCTGCTTCGGATTCTGTGTCTCCCTCTCTCTCTGCCCCTCTCCCGCTCACACTCTGTCTCGCTCTCTGTCCCTCAAAAATAAATATTAAATTTTTTTAAAAAAAAAGATTCTCTCTCTCTCTCTCTCCCTCTACCACTCGTGTGCACCCTCTCTGTCTCAAAACAAAACACAAAAACAAACAAACAAAATAAATGTAGGTTCTGATGGAGGAGGTCTTTGAGGCTCCAGTTCCAACAAGCTCCCGGGTGATGAACAGCTTCCACCCACAGATCACTTTAAGCAGCGAGGGTCTCCTGTCAGAGCTCCCTATAGAATCTAGCCAAAACCAATAGGCATCTACACTTTTTTTGGTGTATGACAGCAAGAGGAAATACCCCAGGGACAAAATGTGGATAAGATGGGTAAGACGTGGATCCAGAGGCAGGTTATTGAAGGGCTCCTCTCCAGAATTTCCAGAAGCACACCAGGATGTAGGACTTCAGCTGACATGCCTATAATAGACGTGTGTTTGTGGGCTGAAAGGCAGAAGAAATTTCTGCCCACCTGACCACTCAGAGGCAGCGAGCCGTGTCCTGTCTTTGACATGGAGAAGGGGCCATGCTCAAGGGAAATCGGGAGCCATGAGCACACACAGTGAGGTTGTGAAGGATACAGCCGCGCCTGACAGCAGGGGAGCCGAGGTGGGTTTTAGACCATTTCAAGAATGTTTTAAAAAGGGAAAAAAATGATTGTTGGCATTAAGACTAGTGCGCTTTTAGCTCTGTCAATAGATTGCTCTGTTAGACCATGTCACAGAGCATATAAGGGCTGTTCATCAATCTAGTCCATATGACAGCTCAGGAAGCAATTACCTGATAAAGTATCAAGGTTATGAGGCTGGAAAATGTCCTCTCCTCTGGGCTCCCACAACACTCTTTAAAACCACTGCTGGAAAACTCACTTCTCCCTTTCATTGTCATTCGATAAATATTCACTGGGTGCCAATACGTTTCCCGCAGTATTTTAGGCACTGGGGATCCAAGGATAATCAACACAGAAAAGTGTTCACAGAATTTATATGACAAGTGGGAAATATAAATAATGAACACGGCAACAAACACATACGAAATGTACCAAATAACTACCACGGAGATAATTAAAAAGAGGTGGAGTCATAGCAAGGGACTTGGAAGCTACTTTAGAATGAATGGTGAGGGAGGATGTCTTACTCCTTTCAGGCCGATATAAAGAAATGCCACAGCTCCCTCTATCCCCGCCCCTCCCCTGCTTATGCTCTGTCTCTGTCTCTGTCTCTGTCTCTCTCTCTCTCTCTCTCTCAAAAATAAATAAGTATTTTAAAAAGGAGGGGACACCTGGGTGGCTCAGTTGGTTAAGTGCGCGACTTCAGCTCAGGTCATGATCTCGCAGCTGGTGAGTTTTAGCTGAAACTCAGAGCCTGGAGCCTGCATCAGATTCTGGGTCTCCCTCTCTCTCTCTCTCTGCCCCTCGTGCTCATGCTCTGTGTCTCTCTGTCTCCCAAAAACAAATAAATGTAAAACAAATTTTTTTTAATTATTTACTTTTATTTATTCATTCATGTCTTTGTTCATCACAAATAGGAACTGATTTTCTCATGGTTCTGGAGGCCAGAAGTAGGCCGTCAGTAGCGTTGGGCCAAGACTCAGCTGTGTCTCCCAGCTTCTGATGGCGACTGGCATTCCTCGGCTCATGGCTGCGTCACTGGTGACCTCTCTGCCTCTGTCTTCATATCGCCTTCTTGTCTCCGTGTGCCAAAGCTCCCTCTGCCGCTGTCTTATTATAAGGACACCTGGCACTGCATTTAGGGCCCACCCTGATGATCGAGGATAACGTCTCCTCTCAGGTCTCTTCACCTAATCGTATCCGCAAAGACCCTTTTCCAAATAAGGTAATGCTTACAGATTTCCAAGAATAGGACCTGATGTCTTTGGGATATCTTATTCAACTCGCCCCATGGGCCCAGAGGACCATTGACAGCCTGTGCCCACGTCCAGGCAAGACGTCTATGTCCTGGACCAGAGTGGTGGTAGGGAAGAAAGGGCAGTAGACAGATTCAAGGTCATTGCTAATAGATTTAATGGTGGGGTTGGAGGGCAATGGGAGGTATAGGAGGAGGGCAAGTAATCAAAGAACCTCCTGGAGACTGTCTAGTACCCCACTAATCTCCACTAATCGGGTTGTCAACCCCTTGAGAGCCCAAAGCCTTTCATTATATATCATCACCCCTGGGACCCAGCCTAGGGCTCTTCTTATAGGCATCTACACAATTTTTTAACAGAACTGAAAAGATACATGGGGGTCAGAGCATCACTTAGCCTCTTTGCCAGAGCATAGCGATGTGCAGAAATGCCAGAAAAGCTCTGTTTGGGGTTGTTCTTTGAATGCTCATTACCGAGTCTGAACTTCTCAACAGAACCTTGTTCTTAACTCAGGGGTCCTGCTTCCCCTCTGTCTGACCTGGGTGACTGCAGTAAGGAGTCTGGAGAAATCTCTGAAAAAGATATTTTACAAACAAAGCAAAAGCATTTTTTTAAGTTTATATGTTTATTTTGAGAGGGGGAGAGAGAGAGGGCACACACGTGGAAGAGGGAGAGGGTAAGAGAGGGAGAGAGAGGGAGAGAGAGAATCCCAAGCAGGCTCCATGCTGTTAGCACAGAGCCCAATGCGGGGTTTGAACTCACGAACTGTGAGATCATGACCTGAGCGGAAATCAAGAGTCGTGTGCTTAACCCACTGAGCCACCCAGGCACCCCATGCAAAAGCAATTTATGTTTGTTTGTTTACTTTCTCTTTTAAACAGTCTTCAGTACTGTTATGTTTAAATTCATCTGGTTTTACTGATTGCTTTAAGACCAACAGCTGACAGGCTGTGAAAAGCACTGATAAGCATATGATTTCCTGATAACTTTATCTTTAGTATAAATATAACTAGGGGCCCTCATCCATTTTTATACCTTAAACAAAGAATCTAAGACCAAAAAAAGAAAAAAAAAATCTTTGAAGCCAGTACAAACAATGCTCAGCCACAGCCACATTCTGTGAAATACAGATGTCAGATACATTCTACCAATGAAATCAACCTTCAAAAGACTGCCAATTATTAGACTTTATCTTATCAACTAGTATTGTTTGCTTTCCTTGGCTCTTCTTAAAATAACCCTGAAGAAAGAAATGAGTATCTATTTCCACTTATTTACTCATTGCAAAGACGGATACCAAAGAGATTTGCTGCATTCAAAACAAGTCTCCCTCCCCGGTTCTCTCTAGCTGGGACATCAGATCTTCCTTGCCAGCCGCACACAGCTCCGTCTTCCGGTGGCTCTGCAAAGCCTGGAGGGACACAGAGCCTCAGAGGGATGTTCCTGCCTTTCCCAGCCTCAGGCAAAATTTGGCATGCCTACCAAGTGCCAGTCCCCTAAAATAGCCCCACCCAACCACAGAAGAGCGTGAAGGGAATGAGATCACCCCTGCTGGAGATACACCCGCTGCAGATTTCATACACATCAACAATCCTGTTCCTTCTATCTGTTCCTACCCCTCCCTGATTCTTCCTGGTCCTGGCTCTTATCTCACCACTGCTACTCGCCCTGGCTCTTACTGGCTCTCAAGATCCGTTGTGGACACCAGCTTGACCCCAGGAGTACTCCTGAGACCCAATTCAGGGTTTCCCTCTCCAACACTGGGATCTGAGGCTTCAGGTTAGAGATACCCGGGTTTTCCTTTGGATCTTGGGGTGGCTTCCTCCCTGGAACAGGGGATGGGAACCGTAGAGAACAGGAATTAGGCGCGAATCATTCAGCAAACACTGAAGTCTACCACTTGCCTGATCACGTCTGATGCACTGGGGATTCAGTGGTGAACCAGCCATGATCTCTGCCCTGGAAGAGTTTACCGTTCAGTAGGGGAATGAGTGGAGACGGATGCATGACTCACTCTGAGAACAGATGATAGGCACCCAATTCAGAATCGGGAGGGGAGGAAATACGGGACTCGGGGATGCGATTGCTAGATGCAGTAAATAGTAATACAGGATGCTCTGTTAAATTTGAATTTCAGTTAAAAAACAAAATAATTGTTTGGGGTAAGCATATCCCATGAAATATTGGGGGCACATACTTCCATAAAAAAGTATTCATTGTTTATCTGAAATTCAAATGTAACTGGGCATCCTGTGTTTTTATTTCCGCCTCCAAAAGCTGATTTGACTCAGCCTACAAGACCGAATCCCCAGATTTTCAAGAGTAGACCCTGCAAGTGGGCAGAAAAGAGGTGAATACCTATGTCATGAGGTTTGAAAGAAAGCTTTTTTTTTTTTTTAAGTTTATTTATATTTATTTTTAGAGAGAGAGAGAGAGCAGGAAAGGGGCAGGGAGAAAGGGAGAGAGAATCCCAAGAGAATCCCACTTGGGCCTTGAACTCACCAACCATGAGATCATGACCTGAGCTGAAATCAAGATTCAGACGCTTGGGGTGCCTGGGTGGCTCAGTCAGTTGAGCATCTGACTTTGGCTCAGGTCATGATCTCACAGTTCCAGAGTCCGAATCCCACACTGGGCTCGCTGTCGTTAGCATGGAGCCCTGCTTCGGATCCTCTGTCCCCTTCTCTTTGCTCCTCCTCCGCTTATGCTGTCTCTCCCTCTCTGTCAAAAATAAATAAATATTTTGAAAAAGAGTCAGATGCTTAACCCACTGAGCCCCTGGTGCCCCTGAAAGACAGTTGCTTCCAAAGCCCTCTTTTTTTTTTTTTTCCTCATTTCCACCTATTTGTAAAGGTGTTTGTAATTCTACCAACAGAAATTAGCTCTTTGGGGTTATCGGAGTTTTTAGTTTTCCGGTAAAGTAGTAGAAAGAAGACAACCAAGAAAGTTAATGCAGCTGAACATAAGAAGGAACCAGAAGAACTGGTGAGTATTAGGAAGTGAGCTGTTAAGGTGCTCAAGTACTGGTCAAACGAAAGGACGGTAGGCAGGGTTAGGTTGGATCAGATGTTGCTTGGTTTGTAAAGGAGTAAATGGTAAATACGTTTGGCTTTGTGGGCCATGTGGTCTCTGTCACAACTGCTCAACAATGCAAGTGTTGCCATTTTGTAGCACAAAATAATGTAGAAATACACGGGCATTGTATTCCAATAAAACTTAATTTTCCAAAAATGGGCATCAAGGTAGTTTGGGTCCAATTGGCTGACCCCTAGCTTAGATAATCTCCACCATCTTGTCCAAGCCTCAGAGTCTCTGATAAGTTAAAACTTTCAAAATGCCAACACCCCCCAGTGGTGGTCCCTTAACAATTTGAAATTGAGTCTGGAATGAGTTTTCAATTGAGGCTCGTGAGAAGGGACATGGGCGGGCCCCAGGATGGTCAGGAAGAGGTCAGTGTGCAGAGGAGGGGAAGGGGTGGAGGAAAAATGGTCCTGTTGACCTTCAGAGTGTAGAGGACCCAAAATCAGAGAGGGTCCCTACATGGCCAGCTTCTGTTGGAGCCCATCTTCCTACCGCCCCCACCCCCACCAGCAGATGGAGATCAGGAACGAGGGGGAGTGTTGCTTGCTTCAACCATCCACGTGTTCAAATGAATGACATGAAAACATGTTCATAGCAAGAGTGGAGGAAAGGCCATTTTATCATCTTAGTGGTGAGCAGGTTAAAAGCCAATGCCTGCCCGTCCACAGCAGAGGCCTCTGTTCAACGAGGAGATCCTGCTCTCAAAAAGGCATGGAGGAGTCAGACAAGCCCTCAAGGGGTTAATAACAAGGAAAACAATTAAGAGAACTTTAGCATTTTTTCCTTGGCCTTTTTAAAATGCATTCCATCTACTACCTTCATTTTAGGTCATTCTAAAATCATCCAAGACTTGAGAGAGAGTTTTGTTCCCAAATGCCCCAAATACTAGGAAGCTCTCCTTGAGTCATGTTGGCCCGTTTTCCTGCTGCCAGTTCAAGCACCACCACCCTGTAAACTCTGCCACCCATCACCAAGGCTCTGTCACACTGCCACCACCCCTGAAAAAGCTTCAGTCCTCACTCAGACCCTGAGAATTCGGTTCCAGTGCCCTCTCCCATGGGTTAACTCCTTGGGTGGCTTTATTCTTCCACTCACTCGGGCACTCTGGGACCTCCGGATCTCCAGATGGGAGAACCACATGGCACCTGCTCCTTCAGCTGCTCTGTGGCTCTGCAGGACGAGGGCTCCGCTTGGTCCTCCAGAAAAGAGAGGGCACAGAGGAGATCTGTCTGGGCTTAGTTATTACAGCGTTCCTTTTTGTCTTTCCTCTGCTGTTTCTCTTCACTTATGGAAATGGGAGACTGAAGCAGGCAAGCATCTGGGCTTTTGTGGGTGAAGTGGGTCAGCATGGCGGTCGTGGGTGTCTCCTACATGCTATCTAGCCCAGCATGCAGACTTTATCAGATCATTTACACATAACAGACACTCAGAAATTTTGGATTTGTAACAAATGGTTTAACTCGATACCTTTAAATGTCTACATGCATACATAATAAAGAATAATAGCTAAGCTGTGCAGCATTCTTAGGTATCAAAACATTTCATATCTGTAAAGCAAGTGTACCCACCAATCAGAATGGACGAGGAAGTGATTATTTTCCTATTTAACAACCATGATAGAAATGTGTCAACATTTTTTTTGTTTTTTTTTTTTTTCACGTTTGTTTATTATCAAGAGACAGAAAGAGAGCATGAGCATGGGAGGGGCAGAGAGAGGGAGACACAGAATCTGAAGCAGGCTCCAGGCTCTGAACTGTCAGCACAGAGCCCGACGCGGGGCTCGAACTCACAAACCGCGAGATCATGGTCTGAGCCAAAGTCGGACTCTTAACAGACTGAGCCACCCAGGCGCCCCATCGTTTTTTTAAATTACAATATAGTTAATATGCAGTGTTATATTAGTTTCAGGTGTGCAAAATAGTGGTTCAACAATTTTCTGCATTACTCAGTGTTCATCAAGATAAATGTACTCTTAATCCCCTTCACCTATTTCACCCCTGCCCCTGCCCACCTCCCCTCTGGTAACCATCTATTTGTTCTCCATAGTTAAGAATCTGTTTCCGGGGAGCGCGTGGATGGCTCAGTTGGTTAAGTGTCTGGCTCACGATCTCACGGTTCATGAATTTGAGCCCCATGTCGGGCTCTCTGCTATCAGTGTGGAACCTGGTGGGACCCCAACTCGCAAACTGCGAAATCATGACCTGAGCTGACATTGGACACTTAACCGACTGAGCCACCGAGGCTCTTATAGGCAGCATATAGATGAGTCTTGTTTTTTTATCCCCTATGTCTTCTGACTGAAGTGTTTAGTCCATTCACATTCAAAGTAATTATTGATAAGTATGAACTTATTGCCATTTTGTTACTCGTTTTATGGTTATTTTTGTGGTTCTTCTTTGTTCTTCTCTTGCTCTCTTCTCTCAGTTTGCTGGCTTTCTCTAGTGATACACTTGGATTCCTTTCTCTTCTTTTCATATCTGTTACTGGTTTTTGATTTGTGGTTACCGTTAGGTTTGCATATAACATCTCATGCATATAGCAGTCTATATTAAGTTGATAGTCACTTAAGTTTGAATCAATTCTTTATTCCTTTCCCCTACCCCCATGTTTTAGGTATATGGTATCATACTTTACCTCCTTTGTGAATGTATTTTGTGAATCCATTGATTGGTTTTTATAGATATACTTCATTGTACTGCTTTTTTGCTTCCTATTTTTCTTACTCCTGTTTATGGTCTCTCCTTTTCACTCAAAGAGTCTACTTTAACATTTCTTGCAGAGCTGTTCTAGTGGCCATGGATTCCTTTCACTTTTGTTTGTCTAGGAAACTCTTTATCTCTCCTTCTATTCTGAATGATAGCCTTGCTGGATAGAGTATTCTTGGCTGTGGATTTTTTTCTCTCAGCACTTTGAATCATACCGCTCCCTTCTGGCTTGTACAGTTTCTGCCGAAAAATCAGCTGATAGCCTTGTGGGGTTTCCCTTTATGTAACCATTTCTTTTTCTTTCGAGGCTTTTAAAATTCTCTCTTTATCACTACTATTTTACCATTGTAGTTACTATGTATCTTAGTGTTGACCTCCTTGGGTTCCTTTTTTTTTAGTGGCACACCATGCCTCCTAAATCTGGATTTCTGTTTCCTTCCCTAGATTCAAGAAGTGTTCGACTACCATTTCTTTAAATACATTTTCTGCCACCTTTTCTAGCTCTTCTCCTTCTAGAATCCCCGTAATGTGAATGTTATCATGTTTGATGGTGTCTCTGAGTTCTGTAAAATCTATTTTCAGTTTGTATTATTTTTTTTCTCATGCCTGTTCAGCTTGATTGCTTCCTATTACTCTGTTCTTGAGGCCACTGGTCCATTCTTCTGCTTCCTCTAGTCTATTCTTTATCCCATCTTATACATTGTTAATATAAGTTATTGAGTTCTTCATCTCTGATCGGTCCTTTTTAATGTTTCCTGTCTCTTTGTTAAGGGTCTCACGGAGGCCTTCCACTCTCTTCTCAAGTCCAGGGAGTATCTTTAAGACCATTACTTTAAATTCTCTATCAGGCATATTACATATCTCCTTTTTGTTTAACTCTCTTGCTGTGATTTTTGTCCTGTCCTTTCATTTGGGACATATTCCTCCATCTCTTCATTTTGTCTAACTCTCTGTGTCTATTTCTATATGTTTGGAAAGTCAGCTATATTTCCTGCTCTTGAAAGTAGCGACCTTAAAAAAAAAGAAAAGAAAAAAAGAAAAGAAAAGAAAAGAAAAGAAAAGAAAAGAAAAGAAAGTAGTGGCCTTATGAGGAAGAGGTCCTGTGGTACCCTCTGATCGTTTCTGTTCACCAGGACTTGCACTTCAGGAGTGTCTCCTATGTGTGTTTCATGCACCCTGCCGCTGTGGCCGAACTACTTTTGCCTTTAGCCTATTCATCTGCACTGGCTCTCATTGCCTGTTGTAGGCAAACTTTGGTCCCTGTGTTGTTAGTTAGTGTTAGGCCCCAGTCTGGGGCCACCTGGGGCTTCAGTTGAGTCAGACCAGGTGTTTACCAGAGATACGGTATCACTGAACTGCAATGCACTTTCCTGGTGTTGTACCTTGAAAACCTTTCACTGACTTGCAGTCACACCAGATGTCTGCCCCCAGTCCACTGCTGCAGTCAGACTGGTGTGTGTGTGTGTGTGTGTGTGTGTGTGTGGTTATCTTCCCCTTTCCCCAGGGTAGGAGTCACTTTGGGGTGATGCTGGCCCCTGTTGGGACTGTTTGCACACTGCCAGGCTTACGGCACTGCTTTGGATGAGCTCCAGCCAATGGCTTATTAGAAGGGGGCAGGGACTCTGGAGCCAGACAACCTTGATCCAAATCCCAGATGTGTGAATGTAGCAAGTTCCTTAACCTGTCTTTGCCTCTGTCTACTCACCTATAAAGAAGAAAATAATAGCATTTTCCCTTTGGAGTAGAGTAAAATAGTACATAAAGATCTGGGAACAGTGCCAGGCTCACTGCAGGCACTGTGATTATTCTTATTAAACAGCACACACCAATGGCAGGCCAGTTGAGTGGTACCACCTACGAACTACCACTGCTGTGTGACCTACTTAATTCAGGATCGAACCAACCCCTCCAATTCCAACTCCAAAACCCACTTCTTAAAACTCAATTAACTGAACAGGTGTAGATTTGGACTTCCTTCCTCTACTCCTTTGTTAGAAAGCTGATTAGAAGTGCCGTGTTCGTGGGCAGATTCAAGTGTGACAAAGGAGATGTGTTTCACTGGTTACTATTGGGTTCAAAGCCAACTTCTTCCTGGGTACCACCAAAACATCATTATTTGCAAATCATTTTTTCCTGAGATCATTCAGTTTCTCCAGGGAAGGAGCTCCCAGGCTCCTCTTTGGGGAATATAAGCCAGACTCCTTGCGTCTGGAAGAGCCAGTCAGGTGAGAGGTGCTGAGGGTCTCAGCATTCACCAAGCAGACTTCACTCAATCCTCCAGCTCTCTGTCTGGATCCACGGCCCCACCTTCTGCCCTGCCTGATATCTGAGTCTGCACCCTGTCTAGTTCATATCTCCAGAAAAGAAACCCCCTATGGGTTTGGAGGATGGGTAATCGCTTGACGAATTGCTCTGATGCCCCTGGTCTGGAGTGTGGCTTGACTGGAAGGACTCCCCGGGTGATTCTAATGCTCAGCCAAAGTTAGAAACCACTGCCTTAAAGTATTTGCCTACCATCTTGCTGAACAATTATTTACTTACAATATTCTTTAAATAAAATCAGATTTTAACTTAAGTTTTATTTTAAAAGGAGATGTCATTTCATTAGTGGAAACAGAAAGCAAGTCTACCCCTTGTCAAGGCAAGCCTTGACCTTATAAAAGAATAAAACAACCCTCTCCTCACTCCCTTCAGCCTCCTTAGTTTTACTTTGTAACACTTGTCACCACCTGAAATATTTCATGTTTCATTCTGTCTTGGAATGCATCCTCCAGGGGTGCATGGGCTCCATCAGCTTTGTCCCATGTGGTAGTCTCACCTGTCACGTGGTAAATTCTCAATAACTACTGTCAAATACATGAGCAAGTAAAGGAATCCACAAATAAATAGAGGAACATAAAACAATGTTATTAAATTCTAACCAGATAGGGCTACTTGTTGGATGCCTCTAAGCTTGAAGCCCGATTTCTCCTTTAATAAATTAGAGAGGTGCTAAAGACTTTTCCACTCCTAACAGACTTTCTCACTGACTATTCAAAAGACTAAAAAAGAATTAGACATACGTGTGTTTATTGCTGATCTCACTCTCTGGGAGATAGTGCCTCAAATCGTGCTGACACGGTCCTAATACCCAAGAAGTACACCCTCCTACTTTTGCAAGCAACACAATATCTAGGAATGACACCTCTCTCACTCCTCTCAAGTGTATACAGATTGAGGGGAGCCAAACCATTTTCCATCCTTCCCATTGGCAAACATCTCTCCATTAAGATTTAAAACCACATTCACTCGGTCCACTCACCCCAACGTAGAAGTCACCAAGTGTTGGTTCAAGGTTTAGCCATCCATGCATGGCAAGGTTTTGAAAGGTAGCTCTCTTGCCCTTATCTGGCCACATCGGTCCCTTCAGAGTTATCCACACGAGGAATTGGGGACCAACATATGGCTTGGGTAGGTAGGCATTTTTATTTAACACCCCTCCTTCATATACCACTTGATTAGCTCATCCTATGGGGGAAGAGAGGACCATGGTAAAGCACTTAAAGATCTCTGGGGAATATTCTTCTCTACAAATGTCCCACTCCCCTTGGACAAGCTGCCCTCCCAGTGCCTGGTAGCAGGGATCCTCTACTGAGGCAGATGAGTCGATCCACTCCATTTTGTTCCAGGCACCCCAGGTAGGTTCACCTTCCATAGTCCAAATGCACTGAACTGAACTACAAGAGGCATGGAGAGAGATAGAGAGGGCAGGAGGAACCAAGAGGAATGGAGAAACGTTAAGTCTGCAAAGAAAACTCACTGTAGCTTTTCTATATTTTCTGAGACTGCATAAGATCCAAAATCAAAGGCTGAGAAACAGGAAAAGTAAAAGCAGTCAGATTAGCCAGTTCCCTACAACATTGTTAATGAAGGCCACAATGGGCACTGTTTGACGCTAAGTGGATTTTGGCACCGGAAAGAATTCAGTTAGCAAATAACTAAAAGTTCAGTTAGCAAAGAACAGGGGACACTCCTGTCCTGCTAAGTGCCAGGCATTGTTCCAAGGACTTCCCATATTTTTAAAATTCTTCTTCACTCCCAGATACTTCAGGGAGCGTTTCCTAAAAACGAGGGCATTCTCTCACATAACCAAAGGACAACTTCCAAAATCAAAAATGTAACAACATCATAATACTATAACCTAATCTCCAGAGGTAAGTCTGATTTAGCTCGACAATTGTGTAGCGCAATCCAGGATCCCACATTATATTTAGTTGTCATGTCTCTCTCGGCTCCTTTCATCTGGACTGCTCCCGAATCTTTCTCTTTCCTGACACTCCCCTTCTTGAAGAGTACAGGGAAGTTATGCTTTGGAAAAGCCCTAATTCGGGTTTGTCTGATGTTTCCTCATGACGAGACTTAGCTTATGTATTTTCTGTCAAGAGTCTCACGGAAGGGGGGCGCCTGGGTGGCTCAGTCGGTTAAGCGTCCGACTTCGGCTCAGGTCATGATCTCACACTCTGGGAGTTCGAGCCCCGCGTCGGGCTCTGTGCTGACAGCTCAGAGCCTGGTGCCTGCTTCGGATTCTGTGTCTCCCGCCCTCTCTGCCCCTCCCCTGCTCATGCTCTGTCACTCTTTCTTTCAAAAATAAATAAACATTAAAAAATTAAAAAAAAAAAAAAAGAGTCTCACAGAAGGAATGCTCCCTCTTTCTCAGTGCCTCACATTGGGAGCCAGATGTCACTTGACTTTATATGCTCTAAATCATTTACACCTCACAACAACCCAAGAAAGACACCACCTTCTTCTCCTCCTCACTCTCCCCTTTCTTCTCCTCCTCCTCCAACTCTTTCTTCGTCCTCCTTCTTCCCCTTCCTGTTCTTTCCTTCCCCTTCTTCTTCTTCTTCTTCTTCTTCTTCTTCTTCTTCTTCCCTTTCTGTTCCTTCTCCTTCTCCTTCTTCTTTCCATTTTACAGAAGATGACACTGAGCTATAAATAAGCTAAGTAACCTCATTAAGAGGTTAAAAAAATAAAAGTGAATATTGGGATTTGGATCCAGGCAATAAGGTTCCAGAGTTTATGGATTTTTTTTTTGATGTTTATTTATTTATTTTGAGAGAGAAAGAGAGAGACAGAATCCCAAGCAGGCTCCACAATCAGCACAGAACCCAATGTGGGGCTCGATCCCACAAACCGCGAGCTCATGACCTGAGCTGAGGTCAGGAGTCAGACACTTAACCAACTGAGCCGCCCAGGCGCCCCTGTAGGGTTTATGCTCTTAACCACTATTTTATGTTGCCTCTCAAAAGTGCCACTATAAGGCCATTTTCTCTCTGAAATGGAATGGATCTAGACGACACCATTTTCACTATGTTAAAATGAAGTCCCCTACTTACATGCGAAGTATGTGCTTTGCACGCATTATCCTACTTAACCTTCACAATAACCCTTTGATGCGGCCCTGTCATCACGTCTACTCTAGGGCCAATGACCAGGCCACATAAACACCGAAGGGAAGAACAGGGTCCAGCTCAGGTCTGGCTGACCTCACAACCTAAATACCTAAGCACTGTGTGCTCTTGGCTTCTGGCACACATTTCTGCTGCCTTGCATCCAGGAAGAGGATAGCTCTTTGCTTTTCATAATCACTCGTTACACAGTCCTAGGAGTTTCCTAATGCTGGCCTCTGGCCTTCACAATATATTGAAATCAACTGATCTTCTCTCACAGAGGAGCCTATGTAGGCCCAGCTGGGGGACTGGCCTGCTGAGCAAGGTTACAGAAACCATCTGGGGCTGGAAGATCCACTGGTGTCCCAGAGAGAGAGCACTGGAGGTCCAGTTTGCCATCAAGGTGACGAGGAAAACTGGAAACCTCAGACAGAAGGTCAAGTCAACATGAGCAAGAGTCAGGCAGAAAAGAGAGTGGAGAAAGGCCCAATGGCAGGACAGAACGAAGAGGTCCACAAACACTGCCACAACGGGCTGAAGAGGTGCAGCCTATCCTGACCTCTCGCTAATGGGTTTCCTAAGTTTGTCTGTCCAGCTGGAAGGTACAGGGGTAGAAGCAAAAGAAATCCACTGAAAGTGATCATAAAAAACAGAGTCAAAGGGGGTGCCCGTGGCTCAGTCGGTTAAGCGTCCGACCTCGACGCAAGTCATGATCTCACAGTTCGTGAGTTCGAGCCCTGCGTCGGGCTCTGTGCTGACAGCTCAGAGCCTGGAGCCTGCTTCAGATTCTGTGTCTCCCTCACCCCCTGCCCCTTTCCCGCTCGCACTCTATCTCTCAAAAATAAAGGGATGTTAAAAACAACAACAACAACAACAACAGAAAACAGAATTGTAGAACAAAGAGCCATCTTCCTCCTATGTAAAGTAAAAGAACCTGCTACTGATTCTCCCTTAAAAGACACATTGTCCTACAGCAGTTTGTGTCACTTCCTGGAGAACACACTTGTCCCACAAGTAGGGAATGTCAAGTGCTCCCATCCAAACTCTTTTCCTCTTCGGATCACAGCATCCATCTCATCGCTTCACCCGGTTTCATCGGAAACATTTGCTCCTGCAAATAAAGGCTGAGGTCATGACTGACAAGAGAAAATGCTAGGTCTTTCTCATCTGGGTTCCTGGAGTCCCAGATTCAGTCCTATTCATTAGTGACCTTCTCAAAGGAATATGATGTGGAGTTGACTTTTGAGCACAGAGCATGAATGTTTAATGACAATGATCCGTTTTTAAACACTGAGAATATTTTAAAAATAGTAGAAGTTACAAGTATACTCTGCTTTAAGGGAAATAATAAAGTTTAAATCTGAACCTATAAAACAATGAAGTTGGTACGTAAATACATCAGCATATGAGTGTTCTTCTAACCTCAGAAGGATTCATTGGGCATTTCCATTAGTGAACGCCCTGAGAGCATTTAAAATAAGATTTGATCTACAAGCAACTATTCAGGACAACGGATATTGAATAAAAGAAGAAAAACTATAGCTGCAAGAAAAATGTTTAATGATGTGCTTACTAACATCACTGATTTCACAGAAGTCTTTAAAACTCGGGTAATGATATTAACCAACAAAACTATCATACAATGCCCATGAACTGAGCATTACTTCTTTTAAGACACACGCGTGAGAAAGTGTTTAATTTCCAAGTTAGCGGCAGCACTGGCATTTTTAGAGCTTCTACTCTTACGGAATCCCATGCTACTTCATAAGGATATTGATTATTTTTATCAGAAAGGAAAATGCAAGAAAATTGGAAGACTAATGTAAAGACAGAAACATGTTGCTGATTTTGCTACATTTCACTCTGATCTGTTCTTGAACTTGAATTCATGGTAAAGGTAAGCTTGAAACCACCTGGGGCACAGGCCGTGGTGGTGCTTTGGGATCAAGTGTCCGAGGACGTCCTACATCAGGAAGAAAATTCCGCCCTGAGCGCTTGGGATTGCTCTCACGTCCTTGCTTATAACACCCTCTTGGAAAAGCAAATGGCCTTCTGGCTCGTGAACCAGACTTTCAGGCAAACACTGGGCTCTGCCTGTCATATCAGACAGGTATGTGCGGACAGTGAGAGAAAAGGGGGGTGTTGCAGGAAACACAGAGCAAGACACAGGCTGACGAGCTTTAAAATAATTAGGCTTTTAGGGGCGCCTGGGTCGCTCAGTCGGTTAAGCGTCCAACTCTTGGTTTCAGCTCAGGACATGGTCTCACGGTTTTGTGAGTTCAAGCCCCGCGTTGGGCTCTGTGCCGACAGAACGAAGCTTGCTTGGGATTCTCTGTCTCTCTCCCTCTCTCTGCCCCTCTCCCATTCATGCTCTCTCTGTCTCTCTCGGGATAAAGCTAAAAAAAAATTTGTCTTAATTTAAATCAGTAGGCTTTTCCAATGATATGCATTAGACAAATATATTACTAGGACGTCACAACCATGATTCCATGGATATTGTTGCTGAAGATGAGGTTAAAGAAGGTACTTAAAGAACAGAGTTATTTAATTAATTGTATCTTGGACTTTAGGTACATAGCCCGCCAAATCGTACACGTTTATACGGAGGCTTTAACTGGGTTCAGTCACATATACTGTGCAGGTGTTCTCAACACCACCTACTGTCTGAAGGCTGTGTCCTCAGAGCAGCCTCTGGGAGTGGGAAAAGCAAGCAGAACCCACATTTCAAGGACAGGGGAGGGGATGAGGGGTCTCCGAGTGCCCAGGTCCAGCTCACGGATCGACGGGTCGTCTCATCTCCTCGATGACCTCCCCAACTCTCCACCCCTTGTCGTGACCAGCTCTTACAATTCATACGCACCCCTCTTCTGCAGTGGCACTGAGCGGTCAGCCAGGTGGCTGACCTTGGCTCATTTGTCGTCCGCCTGGCTGCAGGAGGCAGATCCCACAGCAACGATACAGCGCGTGTGAGGGAAAACCCAGATCAAGGCAAGGATTCCCAAAATCGGTGACAACCTTTTCGACTAAGAGCCCCAGGGTCCGAACCACTGATGTATCAAGTCTCCTAAGCTTGGCGTTCACTTGAGTCCCCGTGTGATTTAATAAAAATGATACGGTAGCCGACTCATCAGGTACGAACACACAACTTTCTGTCTGGATAATGACACCAGTGCCTCCTTGTAGTAATGGCTAAGGCCATTCTATTTTGGAGGACAGCTTTCTCCTCAGGGACATTTCAGTGTTCAGTAAGGACAGGCTTTGTTGAGTCTTGCCAGGTAAACTTAATAAGGACTTTGGTATAAGCTGTGACATTTTCCAAGCCAGTGGAGGGAACAGAGACACTGTCAAACGATCATACCAGTGAAAGACAGAATATGCCCATCTGCCCTTGAGGAGAGGGAGGTTGGCCAATTGGGAAAGGTGACCTGGCTGCACATACTAGACGTGTTGGCCAGGGGAGACGGCACACGAGGCGATGCACTGGGGACAGGACGCCCCCTTCTTCCCCTCTCTTGATGGCAGGTGTTCCGTTTTGCACACGGTACATTTTCACAGGTCCGGCTCGCTTCAGGACAATGGGATCCCAATGGAGATCGAGTACTCCACCCTACCACCACCCAGGGGTGCAAACTCATTCACCGTCCCTAACTCACCGTCCCAGTAGCACATCCCAGTGCAAATTTCAGTCGATGACTCCTTTCCAGGTGTGCTGGGCTTGGTGTTCTCAGCGTCAGAGCGGCTCGATCTCGGGGAGAGTCAGGCAACGGCTGTCTGACTTCCCCGCCTCCACCGTGTCGGATGCCTTTCTTGTGTTAGATGCCTCGGCAGAGGTCCCTAGCCTGGCATGTGGGACAATAGGCCCTATTGGTTGGTCATTTGAATGTATTTCAGCCTGGGACAATACTTTAGTCCACTCGGCCAAGGTGGTTTTACCTGGTAACAGTTTCTTCTGCTACTCTAATATTCCATTTGTTCTTTCTACCTACTCCGCTGTTAGTGGGTTAGGGGGGGAGTTAAAATCTCCATTCAGTGTCACGTTTTATTGCCCAGTCTGCCCACCATGACCCTTAACAGGTGCTCCCTGACCGCCATCTATTCAACAAGGGTACTTGTACAGAGTACTCAGTCTCTCTAGTCCCCTGACAGTGGCAGCTTGGTTTGCATGGCAACAGGGAAAGTTGGAGGCAGGCCAGATGTAGTTGTCCCTACAAACCAAGGCATATTTAGAACGCTCATTCAGAGGGAAGGGACCACCATAATCAATTCGCCAATCCCTCCCTGGCTGGGAACTCCGGCGAGTGGCCCCAGATTCTTCTGGTATTTGCCCTGGGCATTATTCAGAACATACGGAACATGCTGTTCCTGCATTAACCAAGTCACTATCCTTTAAAAGCAATCCAGCATCCTTGGCAAAACGCCATTTTATTTGGGCACTGTGGTGGCCATTCTTTTCTTTGCACCCAATCTGCTGCATCGACTAGGGCTCTGACTCTTGCCAGGTCATCAGCTTCCTAATTGCCCTGAGTGTCAGTGCCTCATGAGCTGGGACATGAAAAACAGCGAGGGCTGCCTTAGGCTCTTACAGATGTACCAAAAGTCTTTCCAGGACTCATGAGTAATCACCAGGCAGACATGCTCTGAGCTCAGCCTACTGGCTGCTGTGAGAGAGGCTTCACCCAGAGGAACACCGCATCCACTGCTCTGCGGGAGGACATTGGGCTTCTGCCTCCTTCCAGAGCTGGAACCAAAATCCTAGGGCCCCCCACCACTTTGTTGTCTCTGCCACAGTGTCTGACCATCCCTCCTGGGGTCACTAACACATCTAACTCTAACTTGAGGGATGCCCAGAGTGTCAATGTGTTTCATCAGGCTTTTTTGCTGTTTCTGTTTGTTTTTGCCTTCTCAAAGGTGGCTTATAGGTCTGATCCCCAGTCCCATATATGTCCTTTCTTTGCCAGGTGGCAGAAGGGACGGAGGCACTGTGCCAGGTGGGGAATGAGAGTTCTCTGACACCCCAAATTCCTACAAAAGCATGTACCTCTTTCACATTCTCAGGGGCTGAATAAGCTTGCACCTTATCAATCACAGCTTTGGGGACAAGGGGGGTCTTCCCCAACCAGATGACTCTCAACACCTTATGGTGGTACCCAGGCCTGGATTTGTCTGTGGGTTCACTGCTCATTCTCTGCTTCACAGGCGCTCCAATAAAGCCTCTGTCCTGCAACACAGGCAAGTCTTTATATGTTAACATTGTGTCAGCAATGTAATGAGCCCATTTCACTGATGTGGGGAAAGAGAACAGGGACAAGTGTCCAGCTACCATCCCATGACGTATCTGGGGGCCAGGCAGGTAGCCTTCAGGAAGCACTTGAAAGGCTCACCGTTGTTGCTCCCATGTGAAGGCACATTATCTTAGTTATCAGAAACTGTCAAAGCCTTTTCCATGAATTTCCTTGAAGACGAAGCACTTTTGCCAAAGCATCAGAGTAAAACAATCGTCTGCAATGCAAAAGACTTCAAAATGGCCATGGTGAAAGATCTGATGAGAGTCGGTTCAGTCGGCTAAGCGTCTGACTTCAGCTCAGGTCATGATCTGTGGGTTCGACCCCACGTCGGGCTCTGTGCTGACAGCTCGGAGCCTGGAGCCTGCTTTGGATTCTGTGTCTCTCTCTCTCTCTCTGTCTGCCCTTCCCCCACTCACGCTCTGTTTCTCTCCCTCTCTCAGAAATAAACAAACATTAAAAAAAATTTTTTTTTAATTTTCCTTTGTTTTAGGGGTCAGAAGGCACAGGGGATTTCCTCTGTTTTCCTGTCACTCACCATGACCTCCTCTTCTTCATTTCCATCACTTTCTCAGAGATTCCAACCCTCAGTGTCCTCACCTGGCTCTGTCATAAGTGCCCGGACCTGAATCTGTGACACCTTGTGCCCTCCTAGCTTTGAAGAAAGGCACACCGGGGTGTTTAATTTAGGATCCTGCTTTCCCACCCCAAAACCAACAGAGTTGCGGGCACTTGAACATCCTTCTCTAACCGGAGCCCTTCTTCTAACTTCCTGACTCAAGCTTCAGCCACTAGCCAGGGGCCCGTTGAACTGCCCGCAGTAGAGGCCAGCCCACCGCACAGCCACGCGTTTTTCTTTCTTGTCCCAGTGTGCTCTGCGCAGTGCCTCCAACAAGCGCATTAGACCAGCTGGGGTTTTCGGGGCGCCCCTGTACTCACTTGGCAGTCCACAAGCACCTGACATACAGGCCACTCCTCCCTGCACAGAGTTCCCTGGCCCACTCCAGATTCCCCCCTAAGAGCCTTTTCCCAAGGCCCATTTCTCTGGTCTCCTTGGCTGGCTCTCCAATTGGTTCATAGCTCTTCTGGGAGCTTCCCTGGTAAAACCTGAAACTAGCCCCCCCACCCCACCCCCTGCTCTCAGAGAGCAGGGAGAGACCAAAGAAAGAAGCAGGCCACTCCAGGTTGTAGATGGCGGCTTTAAGGAGCAAGGGAACTCACATATGAGGCTTGTCCTGGGCACCAGAAAGGCAAGTGGGTCCCTGTACCACCCACCACATCTTAAAAGTTTAGATAGAGACCTTAACTAGGTTGGGTCACATTTCCCAGGCAGGTGTTCTCAACACCACATCGCCATCTCAAGGTTTTGTCCTTGGAGCACTTCTGGGAATGGGAAAGGCAAGTGGACCCCGCATTCCAAGGACAGGTGCAGGGGTGGGGAGCCTCTGAGCGTCCAGGTCCCGGTCACGGGTCAAGTCACGGTCACGTCTTTTCCATGACCTTCCCCAACACTAGTTTATATATGGCCCACTCTAGTCAGTTTGGGGGAGGGGGATTTTTTTTTTTTTTTACTGGTTTTGGGTTTTGTTTTTACAATTCAACAGTCTTTAGTTTTATACACAGTCTTGCACAACCATCACCAAAATCACTTTTAGAATGGTTTCATCCCTCCCTGCCCCCACAAGGAGCACTGTCCCCATCAGCAGACGCTCTCCATTTCCTCCTCCCCAACATCTCCAGCCCGAGGCAACCACTAACCCACTTTCTCTCTCTGCAGCGGTGCCCATTCTGGACATTCCCTATAAATGGAACCAGACAACATGTAATCTTTTGTGACTCGCCTCTTCTGCTTAACATTTTCGAGACGCGTCCGTGTGGTGACAGGTGTTAGTACTTCTTTTTATTACTGAATGACGTTCCATTTGACAGATTTCACGCATTTCATGTAGCCATTCATCAGCTGATAGTCATTTGGGTTGTTTCCACCTCTGTTATGAATAATGCTGCTGTGAACATCCAAGCCCAAGTTTGCGCGTGGACATATGTTCTCCTCACTCTGGGGTGTATACGGAGGCGTGGACCGCGGAGCCATTTGGTGATTCCTTGCTTAAACGTTGGAGGGACGGCCACACTCTTCCGCGGCAGCTACGCTATGTTACATTCCCACCAATAGATGCGAGGGTTCTGACGTCTCCACGCCCTCACCAGCACTTGTTGGTCAGGCTGACACAAAAGGAACCATCAGAGTCTCCTCGCCGTAAACCTGGAGGGGTGTGGGTAGGGCTGCCTTCCACCCCGAGGGATGGACGGAACAACGTCCCCGGGGCCAACGATGTAGTGTCTGCGTCAAAACCTTCAATATTTTGTGCTAGCGACTTCCCTAAAAGCTGATTTTCTTTCCCAATCTATGAGTAATTCACACCATTAAGCCACCAAAATTAAGTCACAGAATGTCCAAGTGCTTATTTCCACCCCAACTCCAATGTGGAGTTATGAAATCAGTTGAATGTATGATTAAAACCAAGAGAGGGGAGCCTGGGTGGCTCAGTCGGTTAAGCGTCCGACTCTTGGTTTTGGCTCAGGTCCTGACCTCTGGCTTTGTGAGTTCGAGCCCCGCATTGGGCCTGCTGCTTGGGATTCTCTCTCTCCCCCTCTCTCTCTTCCCCTCACCACAGAGGAAAAGGTAACTACGTGAAGGGATGGATGCGTTCATTAACTTGATTGAGGCAACCATTTCACAATGTACATGGTGTATAAGTCATCACATCGTACACTTACGACACACACACTTTTATTCGTCAATTATACGTCAGTAAAGCTGGAAACAGAAAGAAAAGCAAAACCTTCTTTGGGCATTCCAGATGTGAACGACACATGGTCCAGAGTAGAAGCTCCTCGGAAAACAGATGACAGGTTGCCTGGGATGTGGGGACAGGGTGAGGCCTGGATTACCAAGGGCACAAGGAAAATCCTGGAGTTATTAGAGTGAGATGATATGGTTCCCCAGACTTAGGCTAAAACCCATCAAATTGCACATTTAAATACGTACAGCTCATACTGCATCACTTAGACCTCAATAAACGTATACGGTCTCAGAGGGGAAAAAAAACAGACTTAAAAATCTCACAGATCTCTTTTCAAACAAGACGGGTCACCTGCCCTTGAGGTACTTCCCAATCTTGACACGCTGGCAATAGCCTGCTTGAAGTGAGTGCTATCTGAGGACAGCCCAAAGTACCACACAAAACATCCGGTTGGCTCATGTTCTGATCAGCAATTTAAAACATTTAGAACGCATAAGCCTAGTGCCTCATCAAAACGTCCTCAGTTAGCCATAATTTCTCACAGTGTTCTCAATTATTTTCTAGTCAAGATTCGATATAAGAAATGGCGATGTGAAATACATGTGAATATTCTTTTTTGCAACAATAAGAAAATGAAACAAGAGACAAAGGAAAGAAGAAGGAAATCTGTGGTAGACAGAATAATGGTCCCGCAAAGACGTCCGCGTCCTAAACCCTAGAACCAGTGAATACAGCACCTGACGTAGCAGAAGAGGAATTAAGGTGGCAAGTGGCATTAAGATGGTTAATCAGCTGACCTTAAAACAGGGAGACGATTTGGATTATCCAGTAATCCAATTACCACCGGGGAAACCCAATGCAATCCCAAGAGCCCTTAAAAGCCGAGGAGGGGGGACAGAGGGTGATGTGACAGCATGATGCATTGCTGTTGCCTTTGAAGACAGAATGTGGCCTCGAGCCAAGGAATGTGGCACCCTCTGAACCTCCCGGCTCTTCCCTAGGGCTGCCAGAAGGAACAGAACTGGGTCCACACCTTGATTTTGCCCCGGTAAGACCCACTCAGACTTCTGACCTCCAGAACTGGAAGATCATAGACTTGTGTTTTCAGCCACTAAAGTTGTGGTAATTTATTACAACAGCAATAGAAAACGCCTACAAAGTCCTCCGGGGGAGGGTAAAACAGCACTGGCTTCATTGATTCACATTCTCTTAACAAATACTGCAAACTTCCCACGGGCAAAGAATTGTGTTGGCAACAGGGTACACACACGTGAAATGAAATGTGTGCCTGGTGCCCTTGAACGTGTAGCAGACAAAAAGGGCAGATCCTGGAGAAAGGGCGGTGAGGACGGGACCCGCAATGGGACAAAGAATTAGGGATTTTCAGTCCTCTTTGGCCAAGAACCCTGCGAGACCTGCTCGACTCTTCCATCCACAAACTGCCATATTTTGCGGCCCAGACTTGGGTGAGGGCTTTCTTCCTCGCTTCTCCGCTCTCTCGGTGAAAGGGAAGGTACTTCTCCCACGGGCGTGTTGGGTCAGGCTTCCAACCCTTTCCTCCGATTATAAATGTGCAGAGCATTCGCGAGCCTCAGCCAAAGCTATAAACTTCAACCGGCCACAAGAGTGTGCACGTGAGGTGACTGCAATTTTTTCCTGCCAAACCAGAATTAGCCGGTATAGGAATGAACGAGCGTGGAGATTTGAAATTGCACCGATTGGAAGAAAGCCCGAGTTAGGTTCGGGCACCTCCAAACGTACCCTTTTTAAAGCCACACGGACTGAGGCCTGGAGCTCGGAGCTCCACGACACGCTCACCTGGCCTGGCAGCGAGCGGCAGAGGGGCCCCGGGCGCCGGGCGCCGAGCGCACGGAGCCGGCCGGAGAGCCGAGCCGCAGCCCCCGGCATCTCCATCCAGGATGCTGGGCGACATTGCAACAAATCTCTACGCCCAGCCGCTCAGGGGGCTCCGAGGAAAACTGCAAGTTCGCGGATCCGGGCCGGGAGCCGAGTGAGGCCGCAGCCCCGCGGGCTGCGGGCGGTGAGTGTCCCGAGGCCGCGCCGCACCGGGGGCACCCTGGACTGCGGGGGACCGCTGCACCCCGGGGACCTCGGCGAGGCGCGGCGCAGGCCCGGGGCCGGGCCGGGAGGGCTGCCGGGGGGGGGGGTCGCGGGCAGGGCTGCTCCGAGGCGCGGGGTCGCGAGCTGCGGG
>NW_026057584.1:9399039-9456272 GCF_023721935.1 Panthera uncia
ACGCGGGGTCGCGAGCTGCGGGCGAGGCCACCGCGGGGTGGGCGGGGGGCCGCGGACCCGGGCGGAGCGCGGGGACGCGCGCCTCGCTCCCCCCTGCGGCCAGGGCCCCGCGCGCGTCCGGCAGGGCGCACGGGGCCCCCTGCACTCCGGCCCGGCCCCGCTCCCGCCTCCTCGAGGCCACCGTGGGAGTCGAACCGGGCAGTGGCGGAGCGGAGAGGGGGACCGGGGGCTGCGGCCGGGGGACGTTCGGGGATGTGTCCCCGCGCGGGCGGCCGGGACTGCGCTCGGCCCGCTTCCCCGCGGAGCTGGCGGGTTCCGAGCCCGCCGCTGGACGCGGCTGCGCGGGATGGGGGTCTCGGGGCGCGGGGGGGCGCGGGGCGAACGAGGAGCCCCCGAGCGGGGCGCGCAGGTGCTAGTCCCCCTCCGTGGGGAGGAAAGGGGGCTGGGGGAGACGGGGCGACGGGGCGAGGGGCCCGGCGCGGCCATCACCGGGCCAAACGCCGCCGAGGCCATTGGCGATGTTGAAGGAGCTGAACCCTGCTTACCAATTAACCCTTTTTCTTTCCGCGGAAAAGTTGATTCGGGTTAATTAGCAAGGGTGAGCGAGGATTATTGTCAAGGATTAGAAAGATTCCTTTTCGCCTTGTCTGACGTGTGTGTGTGTGTGTGTGTGTGTGTGTGTGTGTGGCAGGCAGAGAGACAGGGACAGAGACAGATGGTGGGGTGGATAAAACAGGTTTTGGAAACCCGCAGTCCTGGCTCCACTACCTGCTAGTTTGATCTCTAAGCTTCATCCTCCCCCCCCCCCCCCCCCACCATCGACAAATAGGCTCAGTTTCCTCATCTGTGAAATGGGGACATTGATGCCAACCGGACAGGATCGGTGTGGAGAAGCCACCTAGCACAGCCCCTGGCCCATAAAAGGCATTTATATGTTTAGTTCTCCCCAGGACAGCGCGAACCCACGCTGAAAGTTTCCATTTCTTCTGCGCCGCCCTCTCTGCACTCGCCCAGCTCCCCAACCGTCTCAGCCCCAAACCTCTTCAGCCTGTTGGGCTCAAGTGCGCCCCCTAAAGGCCCAAGAGTTACTGTGCACACCAGGGCTAGAGGGCGAAGAATCCCTAAGAGCCCAATTGGAGGGGCACGCACCATCATGCTCTGTCCACCTTTCCGGAAGGTTGTAATTTCCGTTTTAACGGGGCGCTGTCCCCTTTGCTTGTCGCTTATACAGAACTCACTGCATGCTAACATCATCACAGAAGCCAAATTAAAAGCGAAAGACTTGCTTATAAAACTTACTCCCGTAACAGAGTTGTAGAAAATGGAATTGTTTTAATCTCTGATACAGTCCAGCTGGCTGTAAATTGTTTTCACCTCAACCTGTGAACACACATATATGTAGCTGGCCTCCATTTTCATAGCCTTCCCTACGTTTATGATTAATTCTTCACCATTTGTGAACTCACATTGGGGGCAAATGGAAGGTTGACTATTGGTCCCATATCTTCCCACTGCCTGCCTTCACCTTCTTCGTTTCAAGACCCTCATGTTGTATGCTGACCTTCCAACAGGCCAGCCTAGAATGGGTTCCATCTTTCATGTTGATCCTTAGAGGAAGCCCCACACTCTATGCCTCCGTTTACCCCAGTGTGCCCCATGCATGTTGTTTTATGCATGTGTCAGGATGTGGACAAGGTGGGAGAGCTTGAAGGCCATGCGGTGTAGAAAGACGGGGAGCCTGGGAGACAGGGTGGTCCAGAACCTTCCCCAGTTCATTCTCCCTCTCTCCCTCTCTCCTCTCTCTCTCTCTCTCTCTCTCTCTCTCTCTCTCTCTCTCTCACTGGCTGTAGACTAGGATTATAATACTCAAATGGTTATTTTGTATCTTATAATGATATAAATGCTTAAAGCAAACTTGGGGGTGGAGGGAAATAGAAATACGTTTTTCTGTTGTCTTTTGTTTGTTTTAGTTAACGTGGTCGGACAGTAGGTTAACTGTGATTAGTCAAAACAGGAATTACTAACGGAGAGATTAGGATATGAAACTCAGATGACTCTGTTGCGTGGTAATTCCTTTAGGGACCTCTGAGGACTGAATAGGACTTCGTTTTGGCCCCTCACCCCCCACCAGTGCTCTCTATTTGACACTAACACCACATGCACCCTTACGTCTCTTGAATAAAACTTGGCAATTAAATGCTACTCACTGTCATTTATTTATGAACAAATAAACTGGAAATGTTGAGGCAGCTCAATGGCAACTGCATCTCTTAACCCATAAAATTAATAATTCAGTAAGACTCTAAAGTTCTTACCGTTGCTTAGGAAAATGCTTACTGTTTCAAGTCATGGGGTGAAAAACTACAACTCTTGTTGTATCATTATTTCAAGCTTTGTCGTAGATGCAAACGGACTTTCGGAAAATGCCAGGTTGTTTTGGCTTCCTGGACAGGGCTGAGCATTATCCCCCAGATTGAAAACGAGGGTGTTAGTCCTCATCTAGGCCAGTCGCACCCCTTGTCAGGCCACCTGATTCTTCTCTTTCTGGCCCCCTGAGATCCTGCATACAGGTAGCGGGGACAGAGGGAAGACAGCCACCCAACACCCCTTCTGATACCTTTGTAGGTTTATCTGCTGGGCCTTCTGCCAGGGCGGCTCTCTTCTGGCCTCTGAGCTTTGGGAAGCAAGGACTGCCTCATCACTTACCATCCTCTCGCTGCAGGGAGAGCAGGGTAGTGGCAGACTAGACTCCCCAGGGGAAGTGGCTCCCGAATCATCTGCTTTCTCTTTTACAGTCAGCCACTAATCTACAGCTGATCCCAGATAATGTTTATCATGGTTAGAAGATAGAGAGAGGGACTTTTATTGTGTTACCATAAAGTTAATATGTGTTTATTGTGATTTTTTTTTAACCAACGAGATAAATTAAAAGGAGAAAAATTACTTTAAGACCATCAGCCAAAGAACAACCTCCCTCCACATTTTTCTCTCACCATATCAAGGTTTGGCTCTTATAATTTAGGTGAATCTTGGAGGAACAGTAGAGGAACAGGAGGTTCGAAGGAGAGAAGTGGGTCCCCAAAAGTCAGATGAAGAGAAGGTCATGTCCTGAAGGTTGAGAGACTGTGCCAAGGTCAGGGAGGTGCTTTCTCAGGGCTGGAGCGCACAGGTCAAAGGTGGGGAGAGGGGAGCAGGGACCAGGGGACCAGGTGGCAGAAATCACATAGCAAGATAGCATTTTATCCCTCCCAGCTGTCTGCAAAACGAGGAGAAGAAAAAGGACCCAGGCAGAGAGGAATAATGTGGGCAGGAAGTGTTGTGGTTGAGAATTGGATGGGTGTTTAAGACCTGGGATCACTTAAAAGATAAAAATAATAATGAGAACGGGATGTGAGGGAAAAGGAAAGTCAAGATGAGCCCCAGGACAGATCCATGAAGCTGTTCTTCCACTGGCATCCTTGGTTTCCCAACACCCACTTCTTCCCAAGAAATTCTTAGCCAGAACCAAAGCCCCAGTCTGGCGAGCAGCCAGCTTTTCCTATAAAGGTCCAGAGAGTAAGTATTTTAAGTTTCATGGACCATAGAGCCTTTAAAAAAGGACAACTCTTAGCTCTGGGTCTACGTGTAGAGAAGGAGACTGTGGGCAGTGTGTGGTCCACCACAACCTACTTCTCCGTCCCCACCACCCTGTCCACACCAGGACACTGCTGAGAGAGCCCCACAATTGAAGGGACTCCTTGTGTATTTAGGATTATCGTTCGTTCCTCCTTCGTCCGTTACAGCAGAACAGTTAGTAATATCCATGTGGTGTGGTTCATAATGATCATTATTTCCTTATTTTTTCTTCTGTTTTAAAACAATTAATTGAGGGGCACGTGGCTGGCTCAGTAGGTAGAGCAAAGAGCGACTCTTTTTATCTTGGGTCATGAGTTTGAACCCCACGTTGGGTGTAGAGATTACCTAAATAAATAAATCTTAAAAAAAATAATAAAATAGGGGCGCCTGGGTGGCTCAGTCGGTTAAGCGTCCGACTTCGGCTCAGGTCATGATCTTGCGGTTTGTGAGTTCAAGCCCCGTGTCGGGCTCTGTGCTCACAGCTCAGAGCCTGGAGCCTGCTTCCGGTTCTGTGTCTCCCTCTCTCTCTGCCCCTCCCCTGTTCACATTCTGTCTCTTAATAATAAATAAACGTTAAAATTTAAAAAAAAAATAGTAAATAAAATAATAAAATAATCAGTTGAAAATGAATCGATGTCTGTTTTTTTATTTTTTTAATTAATTAATTAATTAATTAATTATTTAATTTACATCCAAGGTAGCATATAGTGCAACAATGATTTCAGGAGTAGATTCCTTAGTGCCCCTTACCCATTTGGCCCATCCCCCCTCCCGCAACCCCTCCAGGAACCCTGTTTGTTCTCTTACGTTTTGTCCCCCTCCCTGTTTTTCTATTTTTACTTCTCTTCCCTTATGTTCATCTGTTTTGTATCTTAAAGTCCTCATATGAGTGAAGTCATAGGATATTTGTCTTTCTCTGACTGACTGATTTCGCTTAGCATAATACCCTCTCGCTCCATCCACACAGTTGTGAATGGCAAGATTTCATTCTTTTTGATTGCCAAGTAATACTCCATTGTATCTGTATACCACATCTTCTTTATCCATTCATCCATCGATGGACACTTGGGCTCTTTCCATGCTGTTGGGCTGTTGTCGAGAGTGCTGCTATAAACATTGGGATGCATGTGTCCCTTCAAAACAGCACACTTGTATCCCTTGGATAAATGCCTAGTAGTGCAATTGCTGGGTCGTAGGGTAGTTCTAGTTTTATTTTTTTGAGGAACCCCCATCCTGCTTTCCGGAGTGGCTGCACCAGCTTGCATTCCCACCAGCAGTGCAAAAGAGATCCTCTTTCTCCGCATCCTTGTCAACATCCATCGTTGCCTGAATTGTTCATGTTGGCCATTCTGACAGGTGTGAGGTGGTATCTCATTGTGGTTTTGATTTGTATTTCCCTGATGTTGAGCATTTTTTCACGTGGTGGTTGGCCATCTGGATGTCTTCTTTGGAGAAGTGTCTATTCATGTCTTTTGCTCCTTTCTTCACTGGATTATTTGTTTTTTGGGTGTTGAGTTTGATAAGTTCTTTATAGATTTTGGATACTAACCCTTTATCTGATATGTCATTTGCAAATATCTTCTCCCATTCCTTTGGTTGCCTTTTAGTTTTGCTGATTGTTTCCTTCGCTGTGCAGAAGATTTTTATTTTGATGAGGTCCCAGTAG
Source organism: Panthera uncia (assembly GCF_023721935.1). Taxonomy (NCBI): domain Eukaryota; kingdom Metazoa; phylum Chordata; class Mammalia; order Carnivora; family Felidae; genus Panthera; species Panthera uncia. The sequence goes on from NW_026057584.1 coordinate 9,404,321, forward strand.
TTCATTTTTGCTTTTGTTTCCCTTGCCTCCGGAGACGTGTTGAGTAAGAAGTTGCTGTGGCCAAGATCGAAGAGGTTTTTGCCGGCTTTCTTCTTGAGCATTTTGACAGCTTCCTGTCTTACATTGAGGTCTTTCATCCATTTTGAGTTTATTTTTGTGTCTGGTGTAAGAAAGTGGTCCAGGTTCATTTTTCTTCATGCTGCTGTCCAGTTTTCCCAGCACCACTTGCTGAAGAGACTGTCTTTATTCCACTGGATATTCTTTCCTGCTTTGTCAAAGATTAGTTGTGGACCCATACATTTGTGGGTCCGTTTCTGGGTTCTCTATTCTGTTCCATTGATCTGAGTGTCTGCTTTTGTGCCAGTACCATACTGTCTTGATGATTACAGCTTTGTAATATATCTTGAAGTCTGGAATTGTGATGCCTCCAGCTTTGGTTTTCTTTTTCAAGATTGCTTTGGCTATTCGGGGTCTTTTCTGGTTCCATACAAATTTCAGGATTGTTTGTTCTAGCTCTGTGAAGAATGCTGGTGTTGTTTTGATAAGGATTGCATTGAATATATAGATTGCTTTGGGTAGTATCGACATTTTAACAATATTTGTTCTTCCGATCCAGGAGCATGGTCTTCTTCAATTTCTTTCATAAGCTGTCTATAGGTTTCAGTGTGTAGACTCTTCAACTCTTTGGTTAGGTTTATTCCTAGGTATTTTATGGGTTTTGGTGCAATCGTAAATGGGATAGATTCCTTGAATCTCTTTCTGTTGCTTTATTATTGGTGTATAAGAATGCAACCGATTTCTGTGCATTGATTTTATATCCTGCAACTTTGCTGAATTCCTAGATCAGTTCTAGCAGTTTTTTGGTGGAATCTTTTGGGTTTTCCATATAGAGTATCATGTCATCTGTGAAGAGCGGAAGTTTTACTTCCTCCTGGCCCATTTCGATGCCTTTTATTCCTTTGTGTGGTCTGATCGCTGAGGCTAAGACTTCCAAAGCATGTTGAATAACAGTGACGAGAGTGGACATCCCTGTTGTGTTCCTGACCTTAGAGGCAAAGCTCTCCATTTTTCCCCATTGAGGATGATATTAACGTTGGGTCGTTCATATGTGGCTTTTATGATCTCGAGTTATGCTCCTTCTATCCCTGCTTTCTTGAGGGTTTTTACCAAGAAAGGATGCTGGTTTTGGTCAAATGTTTTCTCTGCATTTGAGAGGATCATGTGGTTCTTGTCCTTTCTCTGCATTTATTGAGAGGATCATGTGGTTCTTGTCCTTTCTTTTATTGATGTGATGAATCACATTGATTGTTATGCAAATATTGAACCAGCCCTGCATCCCAGGTATAAATCCCACTTGGCTGTGGTGAATAATATTTTTAATGTATTGTTGGATCCGGTTGGCTAGTATCTAGTTGAGGATTTTTGCATCCATGTTCATCAGGGAAATTGGTCTGTAGTTCTCCTTTTTAGTGGGGTCTTTGGTTTTGGAATCAAGGTAATGCTGGCTTCATAGAATGAGTTTGGAAGTTTTCCTTCCATTTCTGTTTTTTTGGAACAGCATCAAAAGAATAGGTGTTAACTCTTCTTTAAATGTTCCAGGGGTAGAATTCCCCTGGAAGGCTATCCAGCCCTAGACTCTTGTTTTGGAGGAGATTTTTGATTACTAATTCTATTTCTTTGCTGGGAATCAATGTCTATTTTAAAGACATTATTTAAATTGAGTAAGACATTTCATGTATTGGCTGCAAATTTCACTTTCCAAAACAAAGGTTTTCATCTTGCACTCATGCACTTGCTATTTTACATTTGAAACAACATAAAATCTCCCAAGTAGGCGTAGAGAGTGACAGAAGTGAAGAACTCAAGTTCCGGTTCCTCATCTCTACGATAACCGTGCTGTCAGTTCATCTCGACCGTCCTGCTGAAGGTGGTGACATGTGGCATCACAGCAGCTGCAGACCTTCTCTGTGCCACAGAGAGATCCAACAATTCCGAACTCATAGGAACTTACTCTCAAAGCAGATGTGCGTAACTGGGGCCACCTGCGTGTCAGGGCCAACCGTATAACCAGGGGTCCTCTGAAATAGCTCCCTTGGATGATACAGTGCCTACGAAAGGATAAGTAACAGCACCATGCTGATTTGAAGCTTACAGACAGAAAATTCAAATGTAATTGTTTGAAACTTTGACCAGCAAAAGATCTTTGAGGAGAGGAGTATTTTATCAGTGATGTCGTCTGGATTTGCAGGCACATAGTGATCATAAAAAACAGACCAACTTTTAGTGGTTTGTTGTTTTAAAGTTCTCCCCTCATGACGCTCAATGATGCTCTAATTGCCAGCTTCCGGGGAGGTGCTTCCAGCGCTCTGTCCCTGGTGCTGCACTCCCGTGACTCTGCAGCGATGCCCTGCACGGCTCAGCTCCCCCTTCCAGACTCCCTGACAGTCATTGCCACTTGTTGTAGGCAACCTGTCTCTTCCATTTTCCTAAGCATTGATGCACCTTCATAACCACCATCCTCTTCATTGTCAGCCGGTGACCTAACTTCCTGCTTCACCCAAGAATTAGACCATCAGGTGTTACTTCTCATACCACTACTGAGCTTGTCATCTGCATATACCCTCTGCTTCTTCTGGTCTCAGGGGACTGACTGCTCCTCCTGGTCAAGACCAATTCTCCTGTCCCACCACCTCCACGATGACTGTCTCTGTCTGTCCTTCTTCTACTCTTTATCCTCAGTTCTCATACGTGCCCTCAATGATCATCGTAAAAAATAAAGATGAAACCAGAGTCCTCACCAGACCTGGCATCACAGCCCCCCTCTAGTTCCATCCAACCCCCAGGTCTCTCCTCCAAACATCTTGAGATGTATCTATGCAGAGCATGAGTCATCATGCCCGTTTCCCGTACAAACTCAGCGCTCAGCTTTCTAGTTTCCCAGGGAATGCTGGAATAGGGGTAGGCAGAATGGGTAAAAACATGTGTCTTGTGTATAAGACCTGGGTATCACTGTTATTAGAAAGCTATGTCTCCCATTGTAGAAATAATAAATTGGCCTTCTAGTTTACCAGTCTCTCCTGAGTTGGGTTCACATGAGTTGGTCTCCTGAGGCTAATCCACTCTGGCCGTACCAAACAAATGGAATGCTTGGACACGCAAAATGAGAACCAGATGCTTTGCCAAGGGCCCTACCAAGGCAAAACTACCCCGAAAGCCTGTTTAAGGCCAGATGTCTTCCTTCTGTGACATCTTTGTTGTCACTTGTCAGTCCCCATCTCAATAGTGGACACAAGGCATGGGCTTTAAGGTCAGGAATAGCTGAGTTTGATTCCTAGGTTCCTGTGTAGCCAGACTTACTGGCCGTGAGAACTTGGGAAAGGCATTTCCCTTCCCTGAGTCTATTTCCATTTCTTTAAAAAACGGAAAATAACACTGATATAAAGGACGATGGTAAAGATGAAACGGGTTTCACAAAAGTGCTTGGCAGTAAAAAAGTAAGGAGTGTTCCCAAATCTGCACAATGACAAATTGAATCTGAAGGTCTGATAGGATGAGGCCACTTTGGTTGCAAAAGGGGAGGTAGAGCTGTCCAAGGAAGATAAAGATACTTTTGGTTTGATGTACAAGGAAATTATCTGTCATGTGTATTTCAGAAAATCTTGGAAAATGTATACAAGTCACGAAGATATTGGGTATGATTTTGAAGACGACCCCAAAGATAAGAAGACGCTTAAGCCCCACCCAAACATTGACAGTGGGTGGGCTTGGATGGTGGTTCTTTCCTCCTTCTTCGTGCACATCCTCATCATGGGCTCCCAGATGGCCCTGGGAGTCCTCAACGTGGAGTGGCTTGAAGAATTCCACCAGAGCCGCGGGCTGACTGCATGGGTCAGCTCCCTCAGCATGGGCATCACCTTGATTGTGGGTACGTTCGTGTGTGAACTCTTATAAAACTGAATAATTATAAATTGACAGTTTTCCACTCTAAATACGTTTTTATACTGTTGAAACATTAGCTACTAGATGTTAATGAAGGCACTAATTTTTTTTTCTGGTGGCAAAATATATATAACATCAAATTGACCGTTTTTAACCACCTTTAGGTAGGGGCACCTGGGTGGCTCAGTTGGTTAAGCGCCCAACTGTTGATCTCAGCTCAGGTCATGACCTCTCGGTTCGTGAGATTGAGCCCCACATCAGGCTCTGCGTGGATAGAGAGGAGCCTGCTTGGGATTCTCTAGCTCCCTTTCTCTCTGCCTCTCACCCCTCCTTTCAAAATAAATAAATAAACCTTAAAAAATGTTGTTTAGCCACTTTTAGGTATACGGTTCATTGCCATTGAGTACATTCATCAACACCATCCATCTCCAGAATCTTTTCATCATCCGAAACTGAAACTCCGTACCCGTGAACCAGTAACTCCCCAGTCCCACCACCACTCTGTTTTCTGTCTCTATGACATGTAAGTTGAATCATACAGTATTTGTCATTTTGTCTGATATTACTATTTAAATATTATAAAAAGTTGGAGTGTCTTAAAAACTGATCATTTAAAAAATGTTGCTTCATTCAGGGCGCCTAGATGGCTCAGTCAGTTAAGCGTCCAATTTAGGCTCAGGTCATGATCTCACAGCTGGTGAGTTCGAGCTCCGCATCGGGCTCTGTGCCGACAACTCAGAGCCTGGATCCTGCTTCAGATTCTGTCTCTGTCTTTCTCTGCCCCTCCCCCACTCGTGCGCTGTCTCGCTCTCTAATACAAATAAACATTAAAAAATTTTGCTCCTAACTCTGTTTTCTTGACTGCTGTAATTCATTATACATCATTACAGATGTGATGATACTTAACTACTTTAATTCTTTAATACTTAATGAATATTTGTAAAAGAAAAAAAATTTAGAGAAAACACCATAAAATCAAGCAACAATCTTATTTCAGAGTTCCAATTATTTAATTTGAGATATCAATCCTATGCTGTTGAAAAATCTACTAAGCTCCTTTTAGAAAGGTTTCTGATCTAGCTAACAGGAAGGAATAATAATATATTTTCTAGTTAAACCTGAACGCACACCAATCTGTGAAAGCAATCCGTAGGCAGTTGGAGATACCAAGCTAGACAATTATCATAAATGTAACATGTTATTATGGCCCATGGGTTTCCTTTTGGGAACTAAACAATTTTTACTCTCAACTAATACTTAATAAGCATCTCTTCCCCTTGCCTTATCTTCCCCTTGCCTTATCTCTTGAAAGTAAAAGCCACACTTTTACATCAGATTTCTCTTTAGTTTCAAGTATTCACAATATATTTTATACTAGAAACATAAATGGCCTCAAATCTTTTTCTGGTTCTGTGAGAGTTTGGGTATGACAGGCATCTGTGTGTTTGATGGAAGCCTCCCTTTTCAGTGATCTCCACGTTGGTAATTAATCGCTTGAATCCGACTCAAAGATTTGTTGATCTTGGCTGGCATTCAGACAGTGTTATTGGATAATACAAACAACATTAATAATCATGGTAGTGCTAATAATGGAAAACAAGGACAAAGTGTTATTTCTCAAGATGTGTGTGGAGTAGGCATGTTTATCAAAGGGAATTAATACTAATCTTGCTTTAAAATTACATCAGGGCACCATTATGTGTGTGAGGGAATTACGGACACATCGTCTAGCCTGCAACATTAAGGAACTGACTCCTTCAACCCTGCACTGGCCTTATTAAAACAAGGACTGTCATCCGAAAAATGGAGGATGGTTTGCTTCAGTGTAGGGACAACGCTACATTTGTGTTGGATGTGATTCAGCCTTTTCAGTAGGTCACAGAAGGAAAACTGTGCTTCTAGCACACTTAACATCCGTTTTTCTTACTTTTTAAAAACTAAATCTTTAAGAGGTGCCTGGCCAGCTCAGTCCGTGGAGCATGCAACTTTTGACCTTGGGGTTGTGAGTTCGAGCCCCATGCTGGGTGTAATGACTACTTAAAAATAAAATCTTTACAAGAAACAAATCTTTAAGGGGTAGAACAAAACACTTACAGATTCAATCTAGGAAGTGCATACCCACCGCAAAAAAGAAGACTCCGCAAAAAGCCAGCATACGAAATGTCCCATTTCCAAATCATCCAATAAGGTTGTCTTAGGTACGATTTTGTGTTTCACAAGTTCTACAAAAGTAAGCAATGGAAGCCAGTCTTGAAATTATTGGAAATGATTTTGAATAGGACCCTCACAATAAGAACACCTAACTCAGAGCCATGGTGAGATGTGATTGTCCTCTTTTATTGGGAGGTAATTCAGAATTCTGTTGGAGAGTCCGTGAATTCCAGACAGCATAATTTCAGTGCGTAGACTAACCTTTCTACAGGAAGGGTGGGTGCCTGCCGGATAAATATCTTTTGCCTCGGAAATCATAACCCAGAAACATTCATAGTTATACAAATAAAAGGTCTGTTATCTTATCATCGTCTTAAACTGCCATTCATTATCTCAAGTTGCCTGATACGGGGTGGCTGCAGATATGTAGGGGTTTTTCCAAGCCAGAAGCCCAAAAGAACATCTCTCCTTTATGTAGCACTTCTTACATGCCAAACGCGCCTTATGTATATGATCTCGTTTGATCCCACAACAACGCTAGAGCCAGACCGTTGTCTCTATCTGACGTAGGAAGAACATGCAATGCTCACAGACTTTAAGCAACTAACCGAAGGTCGAACAGCCGACAAGTGTGAGGCAGGCTTCAGAGCTGGTCCACTGGACTCCAAAATCGTGTCTGCCACACCACACTGTCTGCCATTACGTGAAATGAGAACTGAAAATGGTTTTGAAGTGAATAAATATAAATTGTTTTCACTTTCTAACCATTAGAAGCATATTGGGTTTTCCCTTTTAAATTAGAAAAAACAAATCCATGGGACGCCTGGGTGGCTCAGTCGGTTGAGCTTCGAACTCTTGACTTCAGTCTCATGGTTCGTGGGTTCGAGCCCCACGTCAGGCTCTGCACTGTTACTGCTTGGGATTCTCTCTTTCTGTCTCTCTCTCTCTCTCTCTCACTTTGTCCCTCCCCTGCTCGCTCGCTCTAAATAAATAGATAGATAGATACCCATGAATTACGTTACAGAGTTGAAAGCCATCTCTCTCTTGGGCAGTAGCTTGCACATGGGAAATTCAATAATTTCATTCTTGTTTCCTTCTTTGCCAGCACAGACTTTGCCAGTTTCCTGCCGAAGGTCCCAATTTTTAACAAAATGTAATCACCTCAGTCGTATCTAGAGCAGCCTTAGTGATAGTCCTTGGAATAATTCTTGGTGGAAGCCATGTTGTTAGGGGAATCTACTGGCTGCAAAAGGTTACTTACTTGCTAAGTAGATCTGGAGCAGCAGTTGTCAATCCTGACTGCACATCGGATCCCCCTGGAGAGCTTTAAAATCCCTGCCACTCACGCTGCACCTAGACCATTAAATCATAACCTCTTGGGAGGGGACCCAAACATCAGGTCTTTTTTAAAGCCCTTAAGTGACGCCAATGCTCAGCCAAGGCGGGGTGTTATTGATTCAGAGGCTCTGGATGCTCTATTGCAGGGAGGGGTTACCCCAAGAGGCCAGGAGTTCAATGAATTACCTACTTTCATCCATGATTATATGCCAAGGTCACCTCAGATTGTTTCTCTCCTCACCTGAGCTTTTTCCAACCTATGAGATGCAGAGATGGGCAAGTAATTGTGACTTCCTCATTGTGTTCCCTGCAGCTTTATTACATGGGAAATGGGCCAAAATCAGATTCCTTCTGAAGAGGAGAGTCTGATACTGTGTAGAATTTCATTCCCAGAACACTGAATTTCTCCACAACAATGGGAATCATAGCCAGACGACCCACCAGCTCCTTTGCCCCTTGTCCTTAGACCACGTAGGGAGTTCTTTTCATTGCGGTGAAATGGTAATTTGAGCTTGGAGATTCCAGCTGGCCATCAGCAATCATTAGAAAATGGAAAGGAATCATGGGGCACCTGGGTGGCTCAGTGGGTAAAGTGTCCGACTTCAGCTCAGGTCAAGATCTCCCAGTCTGTGAGTTCGAGCTTTATGTCAGGCTCTGTGCTGACAGCTCAGAGCCTGGATTCTGCTTTGGATTCTGTGTCTCCCTCTCTCTCTCCCCCTCCCATGCTCGCACTCTGTCTCTCTCTCCCTCTCTCTGTCTCTCTCTCAAAAATAAATAAAGATTTAAAAAATTTTTGTTTTAAATGGAACGGAATCAGAAAGCTTGGGTCTGACTTCCTTTTTTTTTTTTTTTTTTTTGACTTATCTGTGTTTTGTAACCATGGAGGAATCACAACATTGCTGGGGCTGACTTTGCCCATCGCCAAGTCATATGGGACTAAACTCCGGCACAAGAGAGACGAACTGAAGGGGCAGACACTGTTACCAACTTACTGTCCTTATCAGTAAAGCAATTAATTCTATCTTTTTGATATAGGACATTCCTTCACACAGGACTGCCTGCTCTTGGGAATTCCCCTGCCCTCTTTTTCCCCAAATGCTTTCTCAATGCCGTGTTCCATAAACATGCAGTATCACAGAAAAACTTGCTTCTGGGACCTTCTGTTAAATGCAAAATATGATCATGCTCCTGAACTCCTGAACATGCTTTAAAATTTTTTTCTTTTAAATGTTTATTTATTTGAGAGAGAGAGAGAGAGAGAGCACGAGGGGGGGTGGGGCAGAGAGAGAGGGAGACAGAATCTGAAGTAGGCTCCAGGCTCCAAGCTGTCAGCACAGAGCCCAACATGGGGCTTGAACTCATGAACCATGAGATCATGACCTGAGCCAAAGTCACTTAACCAGCTGAACCACCCAGGCGCCCTCTGAACATACTTTTAATAGCTTAAAAGGCCTATTAACAGAAGACTGATGAATCGTGCATTTTTTCTCTTTTTTATCCACTTACCTGAGATTTGAGTGCTGAAGTGACTGTGAGTTTAGAAAAATAAAAATATTCGTGAAGAAATCAAAGACACAGCTTCAACTTATGGCTTCTGAATTTCAGAATTATTGCCCCCAATAATTCCCTCAGATGTTTATGTCAGTGTGTTTAGTTTATATATTATTTATACCGTGTGGTTATTTTATATAAAATATATGTACTACATTAAGTTTATTCTAAGAGGCTTATCTACTGGATTATTTCCTGTATTGTGCCAGAGTTAATTAAATTAATAAATCATTACCTTCATAATTTTTAGGATTAAGCCCTCTCACAATCATTAGACAAAAAGAATTCATTAGCAAACTATGCATCCAAATATGTACATGAATATAGTTAGAGGTTTAAAGGAAAATTTTATTTTGGTTTGGACTAAAAGGGGAAGCTCCTTAGAGTTCAACAAATTTTTTTTAAATTTTTGTGATGTTTATTTATTTTTGAGAGACAGAGCCTAAACAGGGGAGGGGCAGAGAGAGAGGAAGACACAGAATCCGATGCAGGCTCCAGGCTCCGAGCTGTCAGCACAGAGCCCGACACAGAACTTGAACCCACCAGCCGTGAGCTCATGACCTGAGCTGAAGTCGGACGCTTAATCGACTGAGCCACCCAGGAGCCCCGAGTTTAACAAATTTTTAACCTGAAATATTTCCACTGGAATATAGGTTTCCATAACTGTAAAAAGTAATAATGATCAAAAGTAAGATGATGTTTAAAATGTGCCATCTTACCAAATATTGAATGTAGCCTCACACCATAGAGCTAAAATACAGATTGCTTTTTGGATAAGGAATCACTGATCACAAGGCAAGCATTAAGCTTCTGTGACATCAGCAGTTACCACGACATCAGCAGTTACCACAAAAGCAGGAAGAAAACACAGGAGGTCAACAAAAGCTAGAGCGTCAATAGAAAGTAAGCAGTAAGGATGTGTCGCTCGATACAGTATCGCTGTGATCGTGGCGTCGGCTGTGCACGGAAGCGTCTTCCTGAATCTTCTTCACGGTGTCATAAATGCATAGCCTGCTGGGGCCGGTCTGGGACTGAGAGTCGGCGGGGGCTGAAGTACACTATGAAGCGATGAGTTCTTTTCAACGTGGTTTGCATCTGGGTGTCCTCATGAACACAATCTCTCAGCTGTTTGCTGGAAGCATGGGAGAACTGGGAACCCCTTCCTGTACCCCCCTTAGGGCTGGAGTCAAAAACTCAGATAACAGCTAATATAAATGAGGGCAGGAGGCCAAGCACAGGACTAACGGGAAGGGTGGTGACAGTGGCAAAGTCAAGTGTGGACACAGCTACGGAGCAGCCACAGCTGTCTTGGCTGTGTGGGAAGCTACTGGGTTCTGTGTTGCCATTGGATTTGTTGTGAATGCTCTTAATTTTTAAATGTTGACAACTGATCCAAACATCTTTTAAACTACGTTCTGGATTTTTTTTTTTTAACGTTTATTTATTTTTGAGACAGAGAGAGACAGAGCATGATTGGGGGAGGGTCAGAGAGAGGGAGACACAGAATCTGAAACAGGCTCCAGGCTCTGAGCTGTCAGCACAGAGCCTGACGCAGGGCTCGAACTCACAGATCGTGAGATCTGTGACCTGAGCCGAAGTCGTTCGCTCAACCGACTGAGCCACCCAGGCGCCCCTGGATTTTTTTTAAGTTTATTTTATTTTTTTATTTTGAGAGAGAGAGCAAGCAGGGGAGGGGCGGAGAGAGAGAGGGAGACGGGATCTCAAGCAGACTGTCAGCACAGAGTCCGATGACTTGGGCCTGAACTCCTGACCTGAGCCAAAACCAAGAGTCAGACGCTTAACAGACTGAGCCACCCAGGCATCCCTAAACTATGTTCTGGATTTTAAAAATGCATCCACAGGCTGAATAAGCCCATAGACCACTAGTTTAGGACCTTACCTCTGTTGTGGACCAGAGAATGAACTAACTTATTTGTCTATTTATTTCAGGTCTGTCTTCCTTCAAAACCTAGAACCTTGGTTTCATGAACCAATGCGGTTACTGACACCCACTTTGCATATGCAAAGCCTTTTGCATATAAAGCAATGGGGGGGGGTTGGTTCTTTGTATTTAACAGCCCTAGTAATGTTGTAGTCTTTGTCTTCAAGTGAGGATTGATTAAGAGAGCAGGAATGTAAAACACCATCGGTCAATTCCCTTTTCAATGTCAATCCCCTTTTCAATGTCAATTCCCTTTTCAATGTCAATTCCCTTTTCAATGTTCCACGACAGGACCTTTCATCGGCTTGTTTATTAACACCTGTGGGTGTCGCCGGACCGCAATAATTGGAGGGCTGGTGAACTCCCTTGGCTGGGTATTGAGTGCCTATGCAGCAAACGTGCATTATCTCTTTATCACCTTTGGAGTGACAGCTGGTAAGCATAGTGATCTTTTTTAAACTCGATTTTAAATATATCTGTTGGGCATTTTGGCAATGAATAGTTATGGAGAAAAGAGACCCATTGAAATATTGTGTCCTTCTGTCTCCTCCCCCCCACCCCACCGTATACGCCAGGAAACACTTTTTAATATAAGATATTAAATATGCCTTGAGTGTGGAAAAACAACCTAATGAGTGCACTTGGCCTTCCTATTAGAATCTCATTAAATTTCCCATGATTGGTTCTAAGTTGCCAGTCTTCTTTCTTATGAGGAGTAGGAAAGGGAAGGTGATAATACAATTCAAAATAATTCACATAGGTGAACAGACCAAATATGGAGAGAATTAATAACACAGTCTCACTTAATAACTGCAGAATGGAGCATGAATCATCGGATAATTATTTTCTCCTTCCGCCCCTTTCAAATGAGTGAAATTAGCAACAAAATCCACAGATATGTAGAGACTCTGAGAAGCAAGTCCAGAGCAGAGAGTGTCACTGCCCAGTGAATAGGTAAGAATTGGCCAGTAGGCAACGTGGTTTGCATATCCGTTCTGCAAAACACATTCCTGGCCGTAATTTCCTTTATCAACAGGTAGCAGAATTTGCAACAGATGAGTAGTTTCTTGTACAATTCTATTGCAGTGAACCAGATCTAGCCTGACTTTCCTTTTTGAGTACAGAGCTTCAATCCTGATAAATGACACCTTGATGACAGTGTTGGAAGAAGAGTTACACATTAGAATTTGGAAGTTTTGCTTTGTTTTTTTTTCCCCCCCCCCACTTATTATCTGTGTGACTTTGGGCAAATCACTTAACCTGCTTATGCCTCAGTTTACTTATCCGCTAAATGGGATAAGGAAGAGTGCTGGGTTTACAGGATTATTGAAATGATTGAGATAATCTGTAGAAAGCACTTGGCACAGCATTTGCTACAAAATAGAGTCCTCGGTAGGTGTTAGCTAATGTGTAATTGTTGTATAGAATGCAACATCTTTATTATAGTATAAGCTTAACTGTCTGCTTTATGATAGCAGGAGACCTGAACACAAAAACCTACCCTCCAAATAAGTTGGCAGGCTGGTTCTCTGTCAGTTACATCAATCTGCATAAAGCATCTCCGTGTCCTTCCAAGCATAGTTTGAAAACCACTGATCTGAAGGACTTGGTAACAGCTCTGAAAGAACAACTTAAGATGTTTTCCCTGAGTAGTTTAGCAACTTTCCCCCAAACGGTCCAATGAATAGAGCCAGCACTGGGATTCTGATACTATAGGTGAGGAAATAAACACTCCTGCTGAGATCAAGGAGCCACACTGGGGTCTCCGGGCAGACATATGGGGCCCCTGTAACTTGATGTGCTGGTATTTGGTTATACAGACTAGGACTTGATCCTAAAAACTGGGACTTGAGTTCATTCTCATCATTCAGAGATTTCTAGGACTAGGTTCTTTGTTTAAATGAACTCTATTTCTTGCAGTTAATTGCTTTTTGACCCTCAAATAATATTGTTGCCACATTCATTCATTCCCTTCTTCATTCACTTACATATTCAACAAATATTTCTGGGTCTAAAGAAGTAGAAGGAAAATCAGGAGGCTAATGAAAGAAAGTGTATCTTGAGCACTCTATGGCTCCCACTTTTTATACAGGAAACACCCAAAGAAAGTCCCTGAAAATAAATGTATCCACCTCACCCACAAATACATATCTAACTATACTTAACTAGAAAATCCTGCTAAATCAGTTAGCTTATATATATATATATATATATATACGTAAAACCCTGGGCTGTCATTACAATTTATGTTCGCTATCCTTCTTCATTCCAAAAAGTATTTGAGACAGATTTCTTTGTATCTCTCTCTTTTTCTGAACACCTAAACAATTAAAACCATGTAGGAATATCCTATTAGGCAGAAAAATAATGTCTGTCCGAGCAACCTTATTCAGCAGGGGGAGTCTGGACACATGTCTTCAGTTTACCAGTGCCCCATTTTCTTAGGTCTGTCTCCTGAAGACACGTTTTCCCCTATGCACACTGACCCAGGACCACAGGATTTTCTCTCCCCTTCTGGGCCTCTTTCCTCTACCCTGTTGGTAGGGCTGTAGCCCCTCCTCTGAACTTGAGTGTGGTAGAGAATTGTTCCAGGGCCCTGCCCAGGTCTGAACGTTAGCAGGGCCTTGCTTGACCCTTGGGCTCGAGCCACATATCCCTGTCCTGGGTAAGGCCTGTCCTATAAGCTTATGGAATACCCCTGCCCGTTACCGATGGCAAAGCCACCTTAGGAAAGGGGAGGATGCTGTTAACGGCATGAATAGCATAACAGGGAAATAGATATTTGCAACGTTGGGCCTGGAGGTTTTTTTCCCTCACACATGAGATTGTCTATTATGTACACCGAGGTAGAATTAGGGCTTATGCTTAGGTACTTCCGTTCTCTTCCTATTAATCATTTGATTCTGCTGGTGTTTAGAAATCCATAACCACATTACATTTAGGATGCTAGCTATTGTCAGAAACAAATCCATTTAAAAAAAAATTAAACTTGCTTTGTGCTCTCAGCAAAATCCAGACTATGACAAATTTCACAGGACAAATGACCCAGTTCTCTCAACAAATAAATTTCAAGGAAAAACCAGAGAAATTTCAAGAGGCTTAAAATTCATGCCAACAAATAGCACTGTGTGGGCCTTATTTGGACCCTGGTTAGATAAACAAGTTTTTAAAGAAAATGTAGTCATTTCTGAGACAATTAGAAATTCAAACACTTTCTGGATATGTCATGACAGCAAGAAATTCTTCATTTCGGGGCTGCCTGGGTGGCTCAGTCTGTTGAGCGTCCGACTTTGGCTCAGGTAATGATCTCACGGCTCGTGAGTTTGAGCCCCTCTGTGCTGACAGCTCGGAGCCTGGAGCCTGCTTCCGGTTCTGTGTCTCCCTCTCTCTCTGCCCCTCCCCCACTTGCATTGTCTCTTTCTCAAAAATAAACATTAAAAAAAGGAAAAAAGAAAAAAAGAAATTCTTCATTTTTTTTCAGATTAAGCTGGTTAAAGAATTCTTCTATTTAGAGATTTATACTAAAATATTTGCACACAAAATGATATATGCAGGATTTGCTTTACAGTCAGGGGGAGGAGGAATTGTGTTTATGGACTATTGGATATTTTTCTCTGCCTCTTTGAATGTTAGGATATGACAGATTCTGGGTGTTTTGTTTGTGGACTTAAACATCATAAAGATTAATCTAGAGTTTAGTTCAAAATTAAGGAGAGCCATTTTCTTCCTGCTCATTTCTCACATAATGCAAATTATTATTACCCTCATGGAGGCTTGCAAGGGGGCTTGGGGACCTGTTCCTACTTCTGCTGGGAATCAGTTGGAAGCTAGCTTAATTGTTCTTTTTTTTTTTTTTTTAAGTTTATTTATTTATTTTTGAGAGAGAGAGAGAGAGCGAGCATGAGCAGGGGAGGGACAGAGAGAGAGTCCCAAGCAGGCTCCATGCTGTCAGCACAGAGCCTGACATGGAGCTCTCTCCCACGAACTGTGAGATCAGGACCTGAGCCAAGATCAAGACGCTCGACCGACTGAGCCACCCACGCGCCCCAGCTTGTTTTTAAAACAAGGGTGTCCACCTGAAGACCGTTGAAGACCATTGCCTTCTGACAGTTGCTATAAATATCACTGCTCTCAGGTAAATAAAGGGGGCAGGTGGCTTCTTGAGGCTGGTTTTAGAAACTCAGGCTGAAGCAGGGGTGCCTGGGTGGCTCAGTCGGTTGAGCATCTGACCCTTGATTTGGGCTCAGGTCATGATCCCAGGGTCGTGGGATTGAGCCCCACGTCAAGCCCTGCTCCGAGCGGGGAGGCCGCTTGAGAATCTCCCTCTCTCTCTGCCCCTCCCCGGCTCACTCTTTCTCTTTCTCCCTCAAAAAAAAAAGGGGGGGGGCGGATGGGGGAGGCAACACCACAGCTAATTTCCAGGTTATTGTGAAAACCAAATCAAATAAAGCCTATAAAGCAACTGGCCCACTATTGGCTCTCAGTTAATGGTAGTTCGTATTGTATTTGCGTACATGACTGCTCTGGTCTTCTTTTAAGTTCAGGTAATTCTGAAACTATTAGACGACGCTGAACTAAGGAGACTTCAGCTCTGGGGAGCGACATCTGCCAAAGTCTCTTTCGTACTATCATGCCGCCATTCTCATGTCAGGACGTCTTAAGCATTATGGCGCATTAGCCCCATATATGGCACCCCGTGGTCATTGAAGTGGCTTTTGTGGTTTCCGCTGCACCTATAAGTTAAGAATGCAAACCACCACCTCCTGGCCAGCATTTTGTTTCATTTCATTTCATTTTTTAAAATCAAATTCACTTTTTAGAGCCGTTTTAGGTTTGTAGCAAGAGCGAGTAGAAAGCCCAGTGCTCTTATCCCCCCGCCCCCAACACACACAGTCTCCCCCACCAGCATTTTAATTTGGTCAATGGAAACACAAACTGTTCCAGTTTTCTGAGAAAGATAGCAGTAAAAATCAGAGATACAAGTAAGTATTCTGTGGTTCTCACGTCCGGTAGCTGGGTGTATTTATGGGTACATTCCTTTTATTCTTCCTATACATTTGTGAACAAATGGACCCATTTCTGAGGCTTCTCCAAATTGCCTGGAATTGCTCTGCGGCCGCTGGTACATAAATACTTTCCCGGGTACTTAGTGCAATTAGCGCTGACAGCAGGGTCCTTGGCATCCATTTATTTGTTCAGTCACCCATCTTTTCATGCCTGCGTCCGTTCGGATCTTCTGATGTGAGCATGCTGGCTTACTTCATTATTGGAGTAAGCTGTGCTGCAAAGCCTCATAGGGAAATGAGGGACTAGAAACTTCCACGGATGACCCGCTCCGGGCTTACCCACTGAGCTTCTTTGTTACGAACATTATTCTTTCTTTGTGTAAAAAAAAATAGCATAGCGGGGCGCCCGGGTGCCTCAGTCGGTTAAGCGCCCGACTTCGGCTCAGGTCACGATCTTGCGGTTTGCGAGTTCAAGCCCCGTGTCGGGCTCTGTGCTGACAGCTCGGAGCCTGGAGCCTGCTTCGGATTCTGTGTCTCCCTCTCTCTCTGCCCCTCCCCTGCTCACACTCTGTCTCTGTCTCTCTCCAAAATAAATAAACATTAAAAAAAAAAAGAAAAAAGTAAAACCGAATAGTATAGAGACTATGATAATGAAATGCTGCAAGGTCTGGAGACGGTCACTTACGTGGCGCTGTGTGCTTTTTCTCCCCATCCAACCCGCGCAGGCTTTGGAAGCGGGATGGCCTACCTGCCGGCTGTGGTCATGGTGGGAAGGTACTTTCAGAAGAGACGCGCCCTTGCCCAGGGCCTCAGCACCACCGGGACGGGGTTTGGCACCTTCCTCATGACGGTTTTGCTCAAGTACCTGTGCGCGGAGTACGGTTGGCGGAACGCGATGTTCATCCAAGGCGCTGTGTCCTTGAACTTGTGTGTTTGCGGGGCGCTCATGAGGCCCCTCTCTCCTGGGAAGGAGCTCAACGACGACGGTGGAGGGAAGGATCCACAGGTGGTCCCGGCTCAGTCCCCTGGATCCAAGTCAAGCGGACAGTTGGACGGAGCAGAAGAGAAGGGTGGCGGGCCCAGGAACGAGGAGACCCTCGGGGACCTCCCCGCCCAGGCGGGCCAAGAGAAGGCAGGGCACGGCCAGAACATGGGCGCCTTTCGGGTCCTGAAGACGGCGAGCCAGCTGACCAGGAGAGTCAAGAAGGGCTTCCGAGCCTGGTACTCGGGCTATTTTGGAGCAGCCTCGCTCTTCACTAATCGGATGTTTGTCGCCTTCGTTTTCTGGGCTCTGTTTGCCTACAGCAGCTTTGTCATCCCCTTCATCCACCTCCCAGAAATAGTCAATTTGTATAATTTATCCGAGCAAAACGATGTTTTCCCTCTGACCTCAATTATAGCAATAGTGCATATCTTTGCAAAAGTGATCCTGGGCGTTGTGGCCGACTTACCTTGCATCAGCGTCTGGAATGTCTTCCTGATGGCCAACTTCACCCTCGTCCTCAGTATTTTCATCCTGCCGCTGGTGCACACGTACGCCGGCCTGGCGGTCATCTGCGCCCTGATAGGGTTTTCCAGTGGTTATTTCTCCCTGATGCCCGTAGTGACTGAAGACTTGGTTGGGATCGAGCACCTGGCCAACGCCTACGGCATCATCATCTGTGCCAATGGCATTTCCGCGCTGCTCGGGCCACCGTTTGCAGGTAAACCATGAGAGGTTTTAAGAGCTTCGAGCACATGTAGAGAGCTGGGTGTGTTCTCATTTGTGTTTTGAAGTCCAAGAAAGAAGTTCCCGTTTGTGCACGTGCGTCTTTTTCTTCCCGTTCTGGGCCCCCCAGCTTCTCATTTGTAAACGTTAGCAAGGTAGCGGTCCTTCTTTCAGGTAGAATGAGATGAACTTTTGATCCGTATCCGCAAGATAAGCGGCCGGGCTAGTAAAGTTAAGTGGGCAGTGGAATCGCGCAGAAGCCCTACCCCATCTGGAGGAGGCAGCCTCCGCCCACCTCCAGCTGATCACGGTCACCAAGAAATTTGGAAAACTGTTGCCAGATCCTCTATCGTTAGTGTTGTTGCTGCCGCTGCTGTTTCCAAAGGAAAACTAGGACTTGAGCTCTTAGGTGACGTTTCCAGATTTGTCTTAATTAAATTTAACAATTTTTTTTTTGAGAGAGAGAGAGAGCATGAGCAGGGGAGAGGTGGAGAGAGAGAGAGAGAGAGAGAGAGAGAGAGAGAGAATCCCAAGCAGGCTCCGTGCCCAGTGTGGAGCCCGACGCCAGGTTCCATCTCACAACCGTGAGACCATGACCTGAGTCGAAATCGAGAGTTGGACGCTTAACCAACAGAGCCACCCAGACACCCCTATTTTATTTTAATTGAAGTATCGCTGACACACAACATTATATTAGTTTCGGGTGTATGACATAGTGCTTCCACAATTAGGTTCATTATGGGCTGCTCATCATGGTAAGCGTCATTATCGTGACATTTCCGGATGTTTAAGATACTGCGCGTAGGTCCCATGGGACACACCAAGGAGCTGGGTCTAGCCTGGTAGCAGTTTCTTGTCGCTGCTCTGATAACTGCCACGGACTTACGGGGTTAAAACATTACAGACTTACTACCTTATAGCTGTAGGGGTCAGAAGGCTAAATTGGATCCCAGCGGGCTACAGGCAAGGTGGCCGCGGAACCACCTTCTTTCTGGAAGCTGCGTGGAGGCACCCATTTTTTTCCCCCGTGGCAGCTTCTGGAGACTGCCTGCAGTTGTGGTTCTTAGCCCCTTCCTGCACCTTCTAAGCCGGCGACGCAGCTTCTCATCTTCCTCTGATTCTGACTCTCCTGCTTCCTTCCTTCACTTGGGTTGCATCAGCTCTGCTGGACAGTCCAGGATAATCCCCGTCGCGAGATCCTTAACTCAATCCCATCTGCCAAGTCTCTTTTGCCACGTAAGGTAACATTCACGGGTTCCAGGGACTAGGACGTGAGCAGCTGGGGAGACTTGGGGCATTCTGCCCGCCAGAGGCCCAGAGGCCACCAGTTGACAACATCCGGGGCCAGCTCTCTCCCACGTGTTCACCTGAGTTCAGTGAGGAACTTGCTTCCTGCAGTGGGTGTACCAGAAATCACGGGTACTCAGGAGTCCTAGGGCAGCCGGGGATCTCTCCGAACCTGTTGTTTGTGGAAAACGTATCAGCAGGTAGACTCAGCCCCCAAGAGGCCAGGTACTGGGCGAAGGTGACGAAGTCAACTCTCTGTCCAAAGAATTGGAGGCAGGAGCCCACATAGTGTGGCAGGGGCTGGGGCCAGACAACAACACATAGGTGCCACCTAGAGGTGGCTGACAGGGCTGCGAGGTCAGGGCCGGTAGCTGTCGTCAAAGCTGCCAGAGCTTTTGTGCAGTGATTTCAACTGACTTGGTAGAGCCTCACCCATTCGGGTGCCCCCACCCCCTGCTTGCCTGGCCCCTCCTGGCCCTTTATTCTCATATCCTCTGCAGGAATACCTCTACCAAAGAACCCCATGGCTGCAGGACAAAGCCCTCCCCACCCTTTCCTTCCTAGTCTCTCTAGGGATCATACAGTCATATCCTATCCTACGACCCCACTGGCAGAAGGCTTGTGTCAACACATTCATTTTTAAGTCCCCCACAGAATGTGAAATTCAAGAAATCATGGATTTTTGCCTAGACAGCTGATAGCACTGGCTGGTAAAGGTTTAAGACCCAAGACTCAGTTTAGGAAACCTACCGGCTACATGGGGGGCTGCTCCCGTTCTCTGTCCATACACAGACACGCGGGTGCAGCATTTCTAGGTAACAGTGATTAACAGGCAGTGTAGCAAACCAAACTGGTAGCTGAAAAGCTAGAACTTGCTCAGGGATCTCATGCAGAATTTCCTCTCAGGGATGCAGTTGGCTGTAAGAGAGCACCCCACCAATGGTAGCTTAAACAGAGATTTAGTTGTGTCGCATAATCAGAAATCTGTAACTCAGAGATACTGGATGGTATAGGGACAGCGTCTCCAAGATCCTTCTGGCCTTTTCCTTATGCTAATTGCCTCATGGCCGCACAATGACAGCTGCAGCTCCAGCCCCTACATCTTCATTTATAATAAGGAGGAGGATGGGAAGAAAGGCTCGGTTTCAGCAGACTTCCATTTCCATCTGACCGGCCAGAACTGTGTCACACAGCCAGTCCAAGCTTCGAGGGAACTGCATTTTGCTTTCTAGCCTCTGTAGTAGAGGAAGGAAAGGAGAAAAGAATTGAGGTTGGGGGTTGGATCAGGCAACCAATGATACTTCCTAGAGATGTTAAACCGAAATATCCATTAAAGGGATGGGGATATTATCAGTGGCTCACCCACTCTCTTGTTGAAAGTTCTTCAGATATATTGTATTTGGAAATGGAATCTGTCGTTGACGGTTCTTTTCATGATCCAGGTGTACTTTCTGCTTCTTTTTTTTTTTATTATTTAAACAAAAATTTTTTTTTTACATTTATTTATTTTTGAGAGACAGAGCACAAGCGGGATAGGGGCAGAGAGAGAGCGAGACACAGAATCCGAAGCAGGCTCCGGGCTCCGAGCTGTCACCCCAGAGCCCGACATGGGGCTCGAACCCACGAACGGCGAGATCATGACCTGAGCCAAAGTCGGACGCTTAGCCGACTGAGCCACCCGGGTGCCCCACGTACTTTCTGCTTCTAATGGTCAGTCTGGGGTTATTTTTATACTGATCCGCCAGATTTCAGTAGCAACACAACACAGCTGTGAGGTGTGGCACATGCAATTCATGATCAACGTTAACTAAAGCACCAAAGTTGGCCAGCATACTTTCTTTATCCCATTCTCATGGTCATGTCCTTCTCACTGATTTGCATTCCAGGGCACTTTTTGGAGTGGAATAGAAAGAAATTAGAACCAGAGCAGGGAGTTATACCCAACCCTCAAATCGTCATGTGTTATCTCTGCCTGCTTCAAGGTTCCCACCACGGATGGTAAAAACCGCTGCATTAATGATTAAGAATCATCTATGAATGGATGTCAAAGGCTGTCCTGGGGACTGTAAAATCAATGTTCTGCTGTGTGTCTCTAGGCCACCAACTGAAGGGGATTTTCTTTCTTTTTGTTTGTTTCTTCATCTTGCACCAAACTCATGCACTAAGGAATGCTGACAACATCATTGGCTAATTGCACTGTGTTTATTTAATCCATTAACTTTCCAGGCCAAGGAGCCAACATCGCAATGGGATGGAAGCCTAGTCTTCTGTGTATCATAGTTCAGAAGCGACTGGCAATATGAGTAACCAAATTACCACATGAAATTCTTGCTAGAAATTCAAGGTGGGCTAGAAATTATTACTGAGCTTGGTTTGCTACAGGAAACATTATTGTTCACATTACTTTTTTCTCTTTTAGTGGGTTCAGAAATGAATATGTTTCCCATTTGCCAAAGTGATTTCTACTGGCATTAAAAAATCTGGTACCACTTAGTAGCAGGTTAGACAATCACACAGTTCCATTTAGGAGAAAAATATACAATAAGATATTGAACAGACATTTCAGCCCTGGCATTTAGCAACATGAACTTTTTGATCTCATTCATTTCTAGCGTTGTTGGGCATTCAGTTCATCTCTTTGAAAGATGTAATAATAGTAGATACTTTTCTAGAAGTTTCCAATGTAAAATATAGCAAAACGTGGCCATCAGATTTGACTAAGAATCTGCACACACATACGTCCTCTGTTTGCCTAAAATATAGCAATTAACAGTGTTTTTCATCAAAAGCTGGGAACACCTATTTAATAAATAAGAAAAACATCTATCATTCCTCATTTGACAGACTCCAGTGAACAGTGAATGCAATTTAATAGGGAACCGGACTTTACCTGGAAGCTGTTGATTTGAATTGGCTGAATCAAGGTTGCCGAAGATGCCAGTCTCCAAACCGAGGAACCGAGATCAGACCTGTAGGGAGAGGTGGTGAAGGATGGATGAGGTGGGCAGCTTGTCAGAAACATCGTTTCTCTGCAGGGTTACGTCCCTGCGTGTTGAGGATCAAGGCACGTGGCAAAGCCCTGTCTCTCCTGACCTGCTTTGCATCTGACGCAGGGATGGATTAAATTCAAAGTGGCAGAAATGTTAAAACCAGCGCCAAAGAGAAACCGCAGGAGCCAGGGTCATTTAAAAATAAATCCTAAAGGTTGGGGCTCCCAGGTGGCTCAGTGGGTTAAGTGTCCAACTCTTGATTTCAGCTCAGGCCATGATCTTACAGTTCGTGGGTTCGAGCCCCTGCATCAGGCTTTGTGCTGACAGTGCGGAGCCTGCTTGGGATTCTCTCTCTCTCCCTCTTTCTCTCTGCCCCTCCGCTGCTTGCATGCATGTGCATGCGCTGGCTCGCTCTCTCTCAAAAGATAATTAAATAAATAAATAAGAAACTATAAAAACTTGAGTGTGGCTTGTGCTCGTGGTTAAGCTTGGGGCTACAGGGGAGCTAGGGGCCACATCACAGAGCCCTGGGAACTTATTTCAACCCCTTCAAACAAAAAAGTAAAGGAAGTAAATAGTCTGATCTGCATACAAATTGATTTTCCAATCAGTTAAGATCTCGTCCTGTTTCTGAGACCCATGTTCAGCAGCAGGGATGGGTCACCTCGTTCCAGCTGTCAGGCATTGGTCATTCTTTCTACCCTGTCACTCGGTCATATGAAAAGCACAGATTTACCCATTGAAATGACATGGTCACCATTCATAGGGGATGAGTGGAGTATGGGAACCTCATTTATGTTTTTACCGATTGTTTTTAACTGTAGCTTGTAGATGGTCCTGTCACATACTCCGTTTGTAGGGACAGGGTACGGCGTTATCTGCAAGCAGGCCCTTCATAGGTCACAGTGGCACACAGGTGTCAGGCGGTAACACAGAGCCAAGTTGGGTGCGGTCTCATTCACCTGTCCGTGTCAGAGTCCCTTCTGATTCCGTTGGAAGTCTCGTCTGTCTCTGGGGTATATGTTCAGTCTTCCCTTGTTCCTCTTGTCTCGGATCAGAAATTAAGAAAACCTGAGAGCATTTTACTAAGCTACATCTCAAGAGCCCGGTATTTTCTTCTTTCGTGTGTTTATATCAAAGAACAAACTCAAAAAAGTTGGTTAACTTGTAAAGTATATCGGAGCCCACGCTTTTGAGTGGTTACAATGTATCAATGTTTCATGCTGTGAAGTGTTTGCTTTCCTTATGACTACACAGGAGATACCATGAATGAAGAGATAAAGACAAGAGCCAGGAAGTCAGAAGCACTGCTTGTCGTAGCACTGCTTGTCGTATTGAGCAGTTGCTTTTGTGTAGCTATTTGTGGGTGGGAGAAGGTTTAGTTGCGTTTATGCATTCATTTGCCAGATAGTTTTGAAAAGATAGCTTTGAAAGGTGGTCACGAAGTACACCCTTTCATCATTAAATCATTTCTATCTTCCTTATGTCTTTGCTAATGTACGTGTGCGTCTGAAAAAAAAAGTGAATGTTCAAAATTTACGTTTTTACCATAAATGAAATTCTTGTGGATGGTTTAATCCTCTTAGCTTGCATGGTTTGCATGTCATGGGACCATGACGTGTGACTGATTCTTAGATTTAATCACTGGGGTGTAACTGTGTTTCCTAGTTTCTGAGACCTTTTTTTTTTTTCTTCCACATTTTAACATTTCTGAAATTGGAATACATTTTACAAAGCCCTGGGACATTGGGTCATATTTCAACTGACAAGGATATTTCTTTCTTGTTGCTACATAAGATAATGATGCATCATGCAATTCATGGTGTCTTAGAATCCATGAACTATAATAGCATTTTACAGAGTGCCTAGTATGATGAGCGTATGAAAGCTTTAGATTATAATATTAAAGTATGATTTCTTAAAAACTGAAAATCTAGTCACATATATATATACACACACATATATATATACACACACATATATATTATACATATATATACACATATATACACACATATATATATTATATAACATAGTTATATAATATATATATTAAAGTTTTATAGCTGTAAGTATGAATTTATAAAACATGGAAACTTGTATTCCTTATAGAATAGATGTTTACTCTCAAACACTCCACAGTGAATGAAGGTTCAAATGTCTCAGCCTTTTTTGATATACACCAGAAACTCCTTCAGAAGGGTTTTGAAAGTTTGAGAAAAGAGTGGTGGTTATATTTGTGAAAAAAAGAAAATCATTGGGTTCACTTTTCAACTGCTGGCTTTGTGCCAGCCTGAGAGAGCCTGAGAGCTGCACATCACATCCTCCCAAGGGTCAGCCAGCCACTGTTTCCAGGCCTTGAGTACTTTGTAAGGTGCCCTAGCAGCTTAGAGAAAAATGCCTGCCGTTCCCCGGCACCGAGAACTCTGGCTTGTGTAGCCTGG
Source organism: Panthera uncia (assembly GCF_023721935.1). Taxonomy (NCBI): domain Eukaryota; kingdom Metazoa; phylum Chordata; class Mammalia; order Carnivora; family Felidae; genus Panthera; species Panthera uncia. The sequence goes on from NW_026057584.1 coordinate 9,428,677, forward strand.
GCTTAAAAATAGCTAAATGAAGGGCACCTGGGTGACTCAGTCGGTGAAGTGTCCGATTTCTGCTTGGGTCATGATTTCACGGCTTGTGGGTTCGAGCCCCACGTCGGGCTCTGTGCTGACAGCTCAGAGCCTGGAACCTGCTTCAGATTCTGTGTCTCCCTCTTTCTCTGCCCCTCCCCTGTTCATGCTCTCTCTCTCTCTCTCTCAAAAATAAACATTCAAAAAAAAATCTTTAAAAAATGGCTAAATGAAATGTTTGGGGTATTACATGACCTATAACTAAATCCTTATAGAAATATTTATAGGAGCAGTAATTGTGTTCTTGACTTTCATCAGCTATGTTACACTGAATATATTCTTTTTTTGGTTTTGCAGGTTGGATCTATGACATCACAGAAAAATACGATTTTTCCTTCTATATATGTGGCTTACTCTACATGGTAGGAATACTCTTTTTACTTATTCAACCGTGTATTCAAATTATCGAACAATCCAGAAAAAAATACATGGATGGCACACGTGTTTAGTGTCATGTTATGTTGCCCGTAAGATTTCTCTGTGGTACCCACGCCTACCTCACATGATTGCTGTGAGGAGCCTGTGACATTGTGGGGAAGGGCTTTGGATGGTAACTGGCACTGTCATTTGTAAATGCCATAGTCGTGACTTCGTTCTAAAGCAGCACTGCCTTTCCGTTTGGGGAGAAGCAATGCTGGGAGGTATTAAAGCCTGCATATGTCTTAGAGAAGACAATGTCCTTCGAAGACACCCTATTAAATAGTCTGTAGAAATGCCCTTACAAAAACTATTCTCTCTCATCATCCCCTGGGACTAAGGTTTTAGCTACAGCTTTTGAAACAAACATGGGGAATAAAATCTTTTCAACTCAACTACTCTTTGTAAGGTGGAAATTAACCAAATGCTCTTGGAAAGCTTACAGAGGACTGGGTTTCAAGCACAAGAGTATAACTAGGTTTCAGAACTTGTTACAGGGAGCTGTTGATCTACTAGTGAAAAGCAGGCTCTAATTTCAAAAGTAATACCTTTAGTACAATCAGAGAAACACAGTTTATATTTTTATGAAAGAATCCTGCAGCTGGGGAGTACGGTTTCTAAATCTTCCTCTAAGAAAATCATCTGCCGTCAATCCTAATTCAATATCTAGCTATAAACTGAACCTTAAGACAAAACGTAGATAAATAATAATGATTTCCTTAGTGAGAGGTCGTATTTGTCACACAAACATTGAATCAAGGGCTATGATTCAAGCACTTTTATTCATATCATTGGCCTCTTCGTTTTGGGGGCATGATCTGGGGTTTATAAAAAAAAAATTTCTGGATTTCTCCCACCCAATAAATCAAGCAGAGAAGTAATTGCTGGCTGGTATCTAAAGCTGGCAGTTAATCATTTTTAAAGTGTGTTACTAATCCAAAATGTGAGACTATCAAATTGTGAGGTTCATAAACAGAATTCCCTTAGTCTAGATGTCTGTGCACCCGACAATGGAGTAGTGCTAACCAGTAGCCCTTCTCCAGAGTCTCTTGTTAGGGAGACAGTTCATTTGCCTGAGCTCGTCGAGGTTCCAAAAATAGTTCTCTTGACTGATTTCGTGCACAAAAGATAACTGTGGTCCATGACATCAAATAATGCTCTTCCTTTATCTGAGATGTTTATTTTTCTAAGCCAGAACAGTTTTCGGACTACAGAATGTTCTTCCCAGATTTTGAAATTTCTGGCCGCCTTATTTGTTTACACATATTTTAGAACCGTGTAAATTTCTACTTACAATTTGCTCCTCACACACGTAAAAATCCTTTAATATCATTGCCCAATGTCTTGGGTCAAATTTATCTAAAGTGAGCACAGGCCATTCTGTTATCCTTGGTAATTAGAAGCAGGGACAGTACTAACAATTGGAATCACAGAATGTTACCCCAAGTTTCGTTTTAGCCAATAGTTTCAGGTTTTTCCTCCACCAAACGCTTCAGAGCTGTTGACAAGGGATTACGGGGACAAATTTCCTTTTTGCTTTGTCTCCATTATTTCCTGTTCCGATGTCTCGTGGGAGGAGTTGTGTGATTAAAGGGACCACCAAAATCACAATAATAATAAAAGGCAGCTAATGGAAAGGAGAAACAAAAGCATAGTTAGTATGCACACTCAATATTACCTCTAATGACTCAAGAATCGCCTGTAAATTGTTATAGATAATAAATTGCATGCATACTTCATTTGGTTCAACACAACGACCTATTTGTTATCATTACAGCTTTGGCTGCTGTTTAAGAATCCAGCTGTCTATTTTGATAAAGGTATTCTTAAATCCTGAGGCAATGCTCTATCTCTCTATATGTATTTACTGTAATATCAGATAACTAGATTGAGAAAAAAAAAACAAAACTTGTTTTAAAACTGACTACAAGCCTTCCATTACTTTCATGTTCGGACAACACCAAATTAACAAGAGGCGGTGTTCAGTATTTTGAATGGTGCTATAAACCATGCATTTTGATGTTCACACTGCTGGCTGTGCATCATAAACATGAACTTTTTATCCAGTTCTCCGGCTTTTGTTACACCCGAGTTAGACCCGCTGAGGTGCAGTTCATACAGCTGTTCGTTGACTTTCTGCATTTGTGGAAGGGTGATTTCTACCAAATCAGAAGTTCCCATTTTACAAAAACAGTAAAACCTGCTTGTAGCATTCATGTGGACAACAGAATAAAAGAGAATGCCATGAAGAATTACAGCAAACATATTAACACTTCCTGTTTAAACTATGTTATTATTCACAGTTGACAATATTATAAATGGTTCATTGTATATTTATACCACGTGCTTTATAGTGTTCCCCCCCACACACACACATATCCAAGCGACTTTTATTTACATAAGATGAAATAAATTTTGTCCTCTTTAAAGATGGTCATTGTGTTTTTATGTAAAATCTCTATTGTCTTGGCTTTAGCAGGGTAAAGTCCTAAAATGTAACTGATGACCATCTCTTTTGGTTCTTTCCCCTGGAACAGTTTTTTCTCTAGATGTGGTCATAGAACCACCTGGAGAGAATCACATAAGGTGGTCGTTGGAAATGCCAAGCCCATGGGGTGCCTGGGTGGCTCAGTTGGTTGAGCTTCTGACTTCGGCTCAGGTCATGATCTCGCGGTCTGTGAGTTCGAGCCCTGCGTCGGGCTCTGTGCTGACAGCTCAGAGCCTGGAGCCTGCTTCTGAATCTGTGTCTCCCTCTCTCTCTCTGCCCCTCCCTCGCTTATGCTCTCTCTCTCTGCCAAGAATAAATAAAACATTAAAAAAAAAAAAAAAGAAATGCCAGGCGCAGCTATTAAATCTGAAATGTATATGCCTTTTAATCTAGCAATTGCATTTCTAAAAACTTTTCCTACAAATGAACAAAGACTTTTGAGTTGTTGTTTGTTATAGAAAAGACTGGAAACAATTTGAATGTCCATCAATAGGGAACTGTAAAATAAAGTGTGGTATTTATGCAACTATTTTTTTTAAAAAGCCCCATCTATAAAATTAGAAAACCTTATGCAAGATATATTGCTAACAGAAAAAGGCGAGATAAAATATGTTTAATGTGCTCCCAATTATGTTTTTGTTAATACCAAATAAACATTATTCATATGGCTTGTATATGTATATATAGAACATTTCTGGAAGGAAATGTAAGAAAACACCAACAGAGGTCAGCTCTGGGGAGGGAGGTTTGGGAACCGGTATGGGTATGACTTTGTTCCTCATCCACATAATGCTGTCTCAATTTAAAACTTGTATCCAAAATTATTTTTATTTATTTTATTTTAGAGAGCAAGCAAGAGAGAGAGAGAGAGAGAGAGTGGGGAGATGTGCAGAGGGTGAGAGAGAGAGAATCTTAAATAAGCTTCACACTCAGTCCCATGAATCTGGGATCATGACCTGAGCCCAAATAAAGAGTTGGATGCTTAATTGACTGAGCACGGAGGGGGGGGGGTGGGGGGGCTCAAAATTATTTCAAATGCAGATTCCTGGATTTTCTTTGAATCTAATGAATTAGAATCTTGTGGGATGAGGCCAATAAACCTACCTTTTATTTATTTTTTATAATGTATTTATTTATTTTCATGTTTATTTCTTTTGAGAGAGAAAGAGAGCAGCAGCAGAGGGGCAAAGAGAAAGAGAGAAAAAGAATCCCAAGTAGGGCTCCATGCTGTCAGCGAAGAGCCCGATGTGGGACTCAAACTCTCCAATCATGGGATCATGACCTGAGCCGAAGTCGGACAGTTAACCGACAGCCACACAAGCCCCCCGAAACCTGCCTTTTAGATAAGCTTACCAACTGATTATTATGCACGCTGAAATTGGAGACCCACTCTCACAGTATTTAAGATCAAAACCTTCTAGGGGCGCCTGGGTGGCTCAGTCGGTTAAGCATCCGACTTCGGCTCAGGTCATGATCTCACAGTCCGTGAGTTCAAGCCCTGCATCGGGCTCTGTGCTGACCACTCAGAGCCTGGAGCCTGTTTCAGATTCTGTGACTCCCTCTCTCTCTGCCCCTCCTCCTGTTCATGCTCTGTCTCTCTCTGTCTCAAAAATAAATAAACGTTAAAAAAAATTTTTTTTTTAATTAAAAAAAAGATCAAAACCTTCTAATCAATTTCATACACTTGTCCTGACTCTCGCATTATTTCCTTTTATACAACATTCTGGTCAATCACTATCTTTGGAGCACTCATACTGTGTAATATTTTAATTCTACTAAGTCTTTCTGTTTCCATGGTTCTCTTCCAATCAAGAAATGTAAACTAGGCTTTTATAAGAACAAGACAGGCGGATGTAAACCTCCTGCCCTTGAGTGGCCTGTGTGTAGAAAGAAGTTGCTGTTGCAAAGCACTGAATGTCCCAGTGTTATCACAAAGCTGGGGGAAATTGGATTCATGACCTGTTTAAATGAAACTGTAACTGAAAATAAAGATACAGAGGTTCAGTAAAGCTAAGTGTATCTACTTGGTCAAGTGAAAGATACAGACTACAAGTGTGGGGCTTAATCCTCAAACTCTTGGGTCTCAGGGCCCCCTGGCACTCCTAAAAACAAATCAACACCCAAAGATCCTTTGGGGGGGTTGGTATGTCTTACTGATATTTACCATGTTAGAAATGAAAAGTGAAACATTTTTGAGATATATTACTATATTACTTCATTTTGGAATAACAATAAGAAGCCTACTACGTTAATGTAAATAACACATTTTTATGGAAAGTGACCATATTTTCCCCTCTAAATTTTTTTTAGTAGGAATAGTGGCATTGTAATGGCGTCTGGGTGGCTTGGTTGAGCATCTGACTTCAGCTCAAGTCGTGATCTCACAGTTCGTGGGTTGGAGCCCTGCATCAGGCTTGCTGATGTCAGTGTGGAGCCCGCTTCGGATTCTCTGTCCCCCTCTCTCCCTGTCCCTCCCCCACTCACACTCTCTCTAAAAATAAAAAAGAATAGTGGCATTCTTTTACATTTTTGTGAATCTCTTTAATAGCTGGCTTCATAGAAGACAGCTGGATTCTCATATTTGCTTCTGCATTTGATCTGTCATGATATGTGGTTTTCATTGACATACATACATGAGGAAAGTTCAGCCTTCTACCAATATGTGGTTGGGAAGGGGAGGAGTATTTAATAGTCTCTTCAGATAATTGTAGGTTCTTTTTGAATACCATGCCAAAACTCAACAAGTGGTATTTTTTTTTTTAACGTTTATTTATTTTTTGAGACAGAGAGAGACAGAGCATGAACGGGGGAGGGTCAGAGAGAGGGAGACACAGAATCTGAAACAGGCTCCAGGCTCTGAGCTGTCAGCACAGAGCCCGACGCGGGGCTCGAACTCACGGACCGCGAGATCGTGACCTGAGCCGAAGTCGGCCGCTTAACCGACTGAGCCACCCAGACGCCCCAACAAGTGGTATTTCTTAAAGGTTAGTTGCAACGTGGAATCTGACATGGTGTCACGAACTTTTTGTGCCATGTTTACATTAGAAGCCGTTGACCTGCCTTGCATTTTGGATGGATCTTTTGCCCAGTTACAATTTTGTAACATAATGCTTTCGTCATTCGGAAAATATTGGTCCACTGGAGAGTTATGGATCTCCCAAATGTTTTTATATCTCATACAATATCTTTAAAACTCACGTGATCATTGTGTAATCCCATTTATATGAAATATCCAGAATAGGCAAAAATCTATAAAGACAGAAAGCATATTAACGGCTGCCTGAGGCTGGAAGGAAAGGGGTGTGTGGAGGGAGTGCCAGCGGGCACGGCTAATAGGGTATCTTTTTGGTGTGATGAAAATGTTCTGGAATTAGCTAATTGTTGCATAAGTTTGCAAATGTATAAAAACCACTGAATTATACACTTTAAAAGGGTAAGTTTTATGGTAGGTAAATTCTATCTCAATTGGCAAGTGGACAAGCTCATGGAGGTTGATATAAATTATCCGAAATTCTAATTTCCTTTCAAAAGCTTAAATATTATCATTGGCAACAAATACTGCACTTATTTTCCTTGAAGGGACAGCCTCACTTTTCAATAATGTGTCTGCCAAGTGTAAACACTGTATTTCATGGAAAAGGCAGTAAGTTCAGCTTGCAGCTTAGGTACAGACGTGCTTTTCCCCAAGACAACCACTGGACTTTGATTTCCAGCAGCTGTTCTTTGTGTAAACCGTCCCATTTTGTCACACAGGATATTAAAAAGATGTGGACTCAGGGTAAGGACTTCATAAATAACAGATAATAATTTTTACTGCTTCATCAAAGATATCCTTAAGTGAATCTGCCCATTATTCGACTGCAAGCACCTGGCAGTGGGAAATACAGTGGCTTCCAGCACATTCTGTTGTCACTCCTTTGACTTGTGCTAAGGCACTGGCCGCTGACCCACCATCGCTTTTGCACAGTCAGTGCAAGCATCAACACACTCGCTCCGGGATCAGCCATGAGAGTGAATAAAGCTGTTCAATATTTTGAATGTTGTAGCGCCATCTGAGTTTGTTTACAAGAATTCACATCAAAGAACATCTTGGGGGCCCCTGGGGGGCTCAGTTGGTTGAATGTCCGATTCTTGATTTTGGGCTCAGGTCGTGGTCCCAGGGTCATGGGATCGAGCCCTGTGTCGGGTTCCATGCTGAGTGTGGAGCCTGCTTGGGATTCTTTCTATATACCTCTGCCCCTCTCCCTTGCTTTCAGGCTCTCTCTTAAATAAAATTAAATTAAAATAAAATAAAATAAAGGAAAATAAAGGAAAAGAAGAGAAAAGAAAATAGTTGGTGTTGATACTGGATGAATACAAGCAAAATGGTGAGTCCGGCCACTTCTATTCATTTGTCCACGTGTAAGACAAAAGTCCAATTCTGCAGAGAAGATACTAACTCAGCCTTCATGTGTGCAGCTAAATCTCTAATTTGACAAGCTACCGTATCATTAGAAAGTGGCATTGCTGTGATTCCTTTTGCTGACTCTCCATCCAGAAGGCATCCAGCAGCGTCAGCTGCATGGGGCGTCTGTGCTGTCTCCAGACGGCTCAGCACAGTCACTTCCCCGCGCGCGGGGCTTCAATGGCTTTTGCATTTCGCGTCTGAAAGGCTGTAATGATCAATTTTTGGCTTTTAATGAACTCATCACATCTACATTTAAAATATTCAGTTCGCTTTTCTTTAAACTCTACGTTATTATTCTCAAAATGGTGCTGCAACTTTAAGAGGCCCCGAAAAGGTAAAATTTTAACATCATAAAGCCAAGGAAAAAGATAAATCTTGAGAAATATTTTGTTTCGTTTTTACACTCTTTTTAAGCAGATTTCAGTATTTCATCTTTTTCAGCATCTTTAGGTTTGGATGGTGCAGCTGTGGGCTAAGAAAGCAAGCTTTCTAATCTCCCTTTTTTAAAGCTAATGATCCAGCCTTGAATATAATAAAAGTATAAGTAAATTTAAAAATCTTAGAATAAAATGCTATTAAATTCTAAAATCATGAGTTTTACAAAAGTTTAAAACTTATAAACCATTTGGAAGGATATTTTTAAATTACACTGTAAGATAAGACAACAAAGCATACCTACCTCTTGCTGTGTTTCCACGTACAAGAACTTCAGGATATCAAAATGATTTATTCGATAATAATGAGATTACCTAAATTACAAGAGGTACCACAAAATTTGCTAGCAAGAGCACAGAAGTCCTGAGAACAAACTGAGGCAGCCTCTGACAACTGAACCTATTTATATCCTAAATCTACTGCCTAAGAAGATTCTAGAAAACACAAAAATCTACATGCATACATTCCACTAGCCCTCAGAGCGCTAACATCATGACAGGTTAAGTAGCCTCTGAAAAATTCCACTGTTCACTTGTGAAAGAATGAGTGGAAAAGTCAAATCATGTCTTAAGGTCATGAAAATATATCTGATCTCACAGACTGCCAAAAGGGTAGGAGGGACCCCCCTGAGGGTCCCAGCACTGCACTTTGAGAACTGCGCTGTTAGAGGAATCTGAAGGACAGGGTCACTGGAAGTTGAAGTGGCCTCGGAGGCCAGGTATGATTAAGTTAGGGGCTGGCAGTGTGACAGGGGCAAGGAGAGACCCAAGTGAGCAAAACCACAGACTCGGGAAAGCCCAGGAGAAGTTCAGGTTCAACAGGCACCTGAAGTAATCAGGATTAGGGCTGTGACCAGGCTGAGAAAGTAGGCGAGCATTGTACAAGACCTTGACAGACACGCTAAGAAAAGAAGCTGTCAAGTTCACACTGCTAAGCCCAACCTCTGCAAAGTGGGAGACAAGGTTGACTGTCAGACAGTGCGTCTCAAGTGTCCTCATGGAAGCACGTGTCCAGTAAGGACAGGATGGAGCAGAGAATACCGCCCCGTCCCCCCAGCACACACACACCCAGGGGTGCCTATCAGAATCTCCGAGGAAAGGGTTTCAAACTATTACCCTCCGACCCTCTGTACCCGCCTCCGCTGCCATCACCGAGCAAGCACCATGAGGACAGGGGCCCTGGTTTGTCTTCTTCAAGCCGTTCCCAAGCCCTTGGCACAGTGTCTCCAACTGGGCACAAAGCAGAAGTCTGCGAAGCACCTGGTGAAAGCCCTCTTGATGAGCTGGGTTTGGTGTTGGTGAGCTGGAGCACCAGCAGGCTCTCTCTCGTGCAGCATCACACCACACAGGCTTGGAACAGCCTGGAGAAGTAACCTGGAGGTAAGTAGAGGCACGTGTGCAGGACAATGAGGGGCGGGAATAGAAGAATCCTTCCAAGGTGGAAGGAAAGGAGCAGTGGGTTAGGAAGTGAAGCTGGCTAGTGAAGAACCTTGGATGTTAAAGGAGAAAAAAGCCGAGTGTTTACTGACCGTGAACTTGCTGGTGGGTAGGGCTGTGTTCTATTTAGACGAGCGTCCCCGGGGGCTGAGTCCAGTGCCTGGTGCAGAGTAACTAACAAATAGTGTTTGGAAATGAATTAAGGAGAGTCAGGGCAGCAGCTAAGGGGGTGGCTTCCAAAGGCTGCCGAGGGACGGCAAGGCCAATGCAGGAAGAGCAGAGGACAGAGTGGGAGCAGGTGGAGGGGGGGCGCCTGGTAAACGAACAGTGGAAGAAGTTTGGTGGCCGCCGAGGAGAGAAACAGGATGGCGCGAAGAAGGACAGTAGGGTGAAGTGAAGCTTCTTTCAAGGAACGATGGGTACATGTAAGGGAAGGAAAGAGACGGGAATCTGTGAAGAGGACAGCCTGAAGGCACAGGAGAACACGGAGGGGGAAGGACCGGGGTCCCTGCCAACAGGAAGGGGTGAGCACTGGAAATAAGGTGACGCCTGCCTCTGAAGGTGGGAAGAAGAAAAGGCGGGACCAAGGACGGGGAGATTTAAGGCAGGAGAGAAAAGAAGCTGTGCGGTTCACACTGGTAACTTCATTGCTGCCAAGTGGGAGGCACGGCTTGAGGACCCACCGGGAGGAGTCCAGGAAGTAGATGAGACAGTAAGCGGGCTGTGACAGCAATGGCGGGAGGCCAGATGAGCCGGGTCGGTCTCTGTAGTGCGCCAAAGAGGCACATCTTAGGATGCTCTCCGGCAATGCTCTGCAGTCTGCCGCAGGGAAGAGGAAGTAGTCTGCCAGCCCAGGGTGAAAGGGGAAGAGCGGTCAGGTGTCACTGAGGGTGTCACTGATCACAGAGTCCAGAGAGGGGGCAGGCAGCCAAGTACAGCCAGTGAGGGGCTACTAGATGAACAGGAAGAGATGGGTCTGAGGAGGCCCAGCTTAGAGCAGAGCAAAGAGTCACAAGTGCCTGGAACAAGTGGAGGAAAGGAGACTTCCCTCAAAGGGGAGGTGGCCTCACCCCAGAAAGCTCAGATGTGAATGTTTCAGAATAACCGGCCATGTTGGCCGTGTTGGAGTGTGGCTTCTGTGGACCCGAGGCCTCCAAAGTCAAAATGTCCACAAGCAGCGAGGGGTGAGAATGCTGGTGTCGAATGACAAAGGCTGAGAAGCAGCTGCGTTTGTCACCTAGGAAAGGAGAACTGGGTCACACGGAGGGCAGACATCACTGGAAAAGCATTCAAGGTGCCACAGATGAACGGTATTGACTTCCAATAATGACAAGCAGGGAGGGTTGGGTTGAGGGTCTCAAACTGGCCCTGGGGAGCCCCTCCTGTTGTCAGGTGAAGTTGAAAAATATAAGAGTCCTTGGGACGGACTGGTTCCCAACTGCAGGGAGTGGCAGGAAGAGGAGGAGACTGAGCCTGGAAGGTCCTAGTGAGCCATATTGAACACTCCACTCAATCCCTTAATTTTCCTGGAGATCGTGTGAGGATTTTATTTGTGTGTCCTTATTATTAAATGAACTTAAGATACTTATTTATAGAAAAAATGGGCAATAATTTAATTCACCAAGAAAATAGATGGAGGGGCATTTGGGTGGCTCAGTCAGTTAAGCGTCGGCTCTTGATTTTGGCTCAGATCATAATCTCATGGTTCGTGGGATTGAGCCCCACATCAGGCTCTTCATGGAGACTGCTTGGGATTCTCTCTCTCCCTCTCTCTCTCTCTCCCCGCCCCCTGCTCTCTCTTGCTCTCAAAAACAAATAAATAAAACTTAAAAACAAAAAAAGAACATAGATGGAAAAATCTTCAACAAAATATTGGCAAACCAAACCCAACAATATGTTTTAAAAAATCATTCACCACAATCAGGTGGGATTTATTCCCAGGATGCAGGAGTGGTTTGCCATTCACAGATCAATCAATGTGATACATCACATCAACAAGGATAAACCATATGATCATTTCAATAGATGCAGAAAAAGCATTTAACAAACTACAACAGCAATTCATGATAAAAACCCTCAACATGGGAATGCAAGCTGGTGCAGCCACTCTGGAATATGGAGTTTCCTCAAAAAACTAAAAATAGAACTACACTACGACCCAGCAATTGCACTACTAGGCACTTATCCAAGGGATACAGGTGTGCTGTTTCGAAGGGACACATGCACCCCCATGTTTATAGCAGAACTATCAACAATAGCCAAAGTATGGAAAGAGCCCAAATGTCCATCAGTGGATGAATGGATAAAGAAGATGTGGTATACAATGGAGTATTACTCGGCGATCAAAAAGAATGAAATCTTGCCATTTGCAACTACGTGGATGGAACTGGAGGGTATTATGCCATGTGAAATTAGTCAGAGAAAGACAAAAATCATATGACTTCGCTCCTATGAGGACTTTAAGAGACAAAACAGATGAATATAAGGAAAGGGAAACAAAAATAATATATAAACAGGGAGGGGGACTAAACAGAAGAGACTCATAAATATGGAGAACAAACTGAGGGTTACTGGAGGGGTTGTGGGAGGAAGGATGGGCTAAATGGGGGAGGGGCACTAAGGAATCTACTCCCGAAGTCATTGTTGCACTATATGCTAACTAATTTGGATGTAAATGTAAAAAAAATTTTTTTTAATTAACAAAAAAACCTTCAACAAAGTGTGTTTAAAGGGAACACACCTCAACACAATAAAGACCTTACAGAAAAAAACCACAGCTAACATCACATTCAATGGGGGAAAACTAAGAGCTTTTCCCCTAAAGTCAGCAATAAGATACATATGCCCACTCTCACCACTTTTATTCAGCACAGTACTGGAAGCCCTAGCCACAGCAATCAGACAACAAAAAGAAATAAAACGCATCCCAATCGGTGAGGAAGAAGTAAAACTTTCATTGTTTGCAAATGACATGATACTATAGATAGAAAACCCTCAAGGCTCCACCAAAAAAACTACTAGAACTAATAAATGAATTCAATAAAGTTGCAGGATACAAATCAATGTACAGAAATCCACTGCATTTCTATACACTAATAATGATGCCACAGAAAGAGAAATTAAGAAAACAATCCTATTTACAATTGCACTAAAAATAATAAAATACCTAGGAAAAACTTAACCGAAGTGGTGAGAGATCTGTACTCTGAAAACTATAAATCACTGATGAAATTGAAGACAACACAAACAAATGGAAAGATATTCCATGCTCATGGATTGGAAGGAAGAACAAATATTGTTAAAATGTCTTTACTACCCAAAGCAATCTTACAGATTTGGTGCAATCCCTATCAAATACCAACAGCATTTTTCACAGAACGAGAACAAATAATCCCTAAAATTTGTATAGAGCCACAGAAGACCCCAAATAGCCAAAGTAATCTTGACAAAGGAAAAAACAAAACTGGAGATATCACAATTCCAGGCTTCAAGTTATATTACAAAGCAGTAGTAATCAAAGCAGTATGGTACTGGCACAAAAATAGACACATAGATCAATAGAACAGAGTAGAGAGCTCAGAAATAAACCCACAATTATATGGTCAATTAATCTTTGATGAAGGAGGCAAGAACATGCAGTGGGAAAAAGGCAGTCCCTTCTACAAACGGTGTTGGGAAAACTGGACAGCTACATGTACAACAATGAAACTGGACCCCTTACTTACATCACACACAACTATAAACTCAAAATGGATTCAAGACCTAAATGTGAAACATGAAGCCATAAAAATCCTAGAAGAGAGCACAGGCAGAAATTTCTCTGACGTCAGATGTAGCAACATTTTTCTAAATATATTCTCTGAGGCAAGGGAAATAGAAGCGAGAATAAATTATTGGGACTGCATTAAAGTAAAAAGCTCCTGCACAGCAAAGGAAACAACCAACAAAACTAAACAACAACCTACTGAGTGCGAGAAGATATTTACCAATGACATATCCAATAAAGGGTTACTATTCAAAATATATAAAGAACTTTTACAACTCAACACCAAAACCCCCCAAATAATCCAATGGGAAAATGGGCAGAATACATGAACAGATATTTCTCCAAAGAAAAAAATACAGATGGCCAACAGACACATGAAAAGATGCTCAACACCACTCATCACCAAGGAAATGCAAATCAAGACCACAATGAGAGATCACCTGACACCCGTCAGAATGGGTAAAATCAAACACACAAGAAACAACAAGGGTTGGCAGAGATGTGGAGAAAAAGAACGCTCATGTGCTGTTGGTGGGAACGCACACTGGTGCAGCCCCTGTGGAAAACAGTATGGAGGTTCCTCAAAAAGTTAAAAATAGAACTACCCTATGATCCAGTAATTTCACTGAGTATCCAAAGAATACAAAAACACTACTTTGAAGGGATACGTGCACCCCATGGCTATTGCAGCATTACTTAAAATAGCCAGATTACAGGGGTGCCTGGGTGGCTCAGTCTGTCGAGCATCCGACTTCAGCTCAGATCATGAGCTTGCGGTCTGTGAGTTCGAGCCCCGCATGGGGCTCTGTGCTGACAGCTCAGAGCCTGGAGCCTGCTTCGGATTCTGTGTCTCCCTCTCTCTCTGCCTCTCCCTGGCTCATGCTCTGTCTCTCTCTCTGTCAAAAATAAATAAACATTTTCTAAAAAAATAAATAAATAAATAATAAATAAAATAGCCAAATTATGAAAGCAGCCCAAGTGTCCATTGATAGATAAGTGGATAAAGAATATGTAGTGTGTGTGTGTGTGTGTATATATATACATACACACACACACACACACACACACACACACACACAATGGAATATTATTCAGCTATAAAAAAGAATGAAACCTTGCCATTTGTAACAACATGGATTGATCTAGAGAGTATTATGCTAAGTGAAATAAACCAGTTGGACAAAGACAAACACCATATGATTTCACTTGTATGTGGAATTTAAGAAAAAACAAAGGAGAAGAGAGACAAACCAAAAACAGAGTCTTTTTTTTTTTTAAGTTTATTTATTTATTTTGAGAGAAAGAGAAAGAGCGTGAGCGGGAAAGGGGCAGAGAGAAGAGGGAGGGACAGGATCCCAAGCAGGCTCCATTTGGCCAGTGCAGAGCCCGATGCGGGGCTCAATCCCATTGGCTGTGAGATCATGACCTATGCCAAAATCAAGAGTCAGACGTTCAACTGACTGAGCCACCCGGGCACCCCCAGACTCTCAACTATATAGAGACCAATCAGATGGTTAACAGAGTGGAGGTGGGTGGGGAGGACAGGTGTACTGGGTGAACGGGATTCAGAGTACACTTATCTTGACAATAATATGTGGAATTGTTGAATCACTATATTGTCCACCTGAAACGAATATAACACTCTTAACTACACTGGAATTAAAATCAAAATAAAAAAAAATAACTTAGTCTATCAAAAGCTTGGAATATTCCCTGGACAACTAAATTAGAATGGTCTCTTATATTATGCTCAAGGCCCTCTAATTATTTCAAATGACCTTGGGCAAATCCTATCACCTTTTCAAATTCCATTGGTCAAATGAGGTGTTGGCTCCGCAAAGAGAAGTGGTATGTGGTTTTTGTGGTTAAGCACACAGACTTGAAGTACAGATTTAAATATCAGCTTTACCACTTATTAGTTACGACACCTTGGGAACATTAATTTGTCCTCTTTGAGAATAATTTCAGCCTTGCAGGCCATACAGTCTGTATTGTGACCCCCAATTACTGCCACCGTAATGTGAAAGTGGCCATAGATGATGCTTAAACTATGTCCCAATAAAACTTTATGCTACAGAAAGAGACGCTAATCAAATTAGGCCTACACCATAGTTGGTAGATCTCTGATCTCTAAGACAGAAATAATAATCACTTACCTTCAAGGGTTGCTGCAAGAATTAAGTTGGTTACTACCTGTTTCTTGGCACACGGTAGGCATTCAACGAATGAAAGCTGCCACTACCATTACCATTACTATTTCTAAGCTTATTCTAACTCATTCTGTGACCATTCATGTATCCATTCATGGATCTATGGCTATGAGACTTCCTGGATGGGTGGAACAAACTTCACAACTGCAAATTACTTTTCTGAATGGAGACCTATGTGGAAGGAACACGGATCTGGAAACAGGATAAGCAGGGAACACAGAGTCTTTGGTAGCTCCCGGCCCTGAGGGTTCCATGTTGCAAGGAAGGGCAAATGACTGCTATCCCGCGGTATGGATGATCTCGTTTCAAAACAATAAATACGTAAAGCTAAGATATCAGTTTTACTTTCTAAGATGACCTCATGCATAATGTTATGTTTTAACTGCAGGGGCATGTTTTCTCGTTCACGTGGTGGTAGCCTGTCTACGTACCGTTTTTAATATCAAAGACATTCATTCTTATTTCACCAACGGTTCCGAGCTGAAAAGCTTGGACGTTCTCCCACAGTATATTATCTTAACACAAACTGTGGATAAATGGCATCATCTTAGAGCTCAGAGCAAAAACTGTCGCACAAAAGTTTTCTGTTTTTAGTTAAGGTCATTCTATGTTAGTCTTGGGCATCGTGGGAGTCAGTTTGGGGTAATTAATGAGGGCTGGTGACCATCTTGGACAGAAGCAGCTGGGAAAACAATGATGAGTGGTGACTGGTTAAGTTGTCCCACCCCTGCTTCCCACCCTTCTCTCAATTCATAATCTCTGTCTACATCTTGAGCCTACTCAGAATCACTATTTTGATCAATAATCCAAAATTGATCATTTGGATTCCACATAAGTGAGGTTGAATGCAAGTACCAAGCTAACTCGTTCAGGAAAAAAGCAGTAAGAGAATCTGTCATTAAGTAAAATATATTTTTTGTTGTTTATAAGTTTTCACATTTGCTGTTGTTAAGTGGTCATTCGTTTTTTTTTTTTTTAATGTTTATTTATTTTTGATAGAGATGGAGCATGAGCAGGGGAGGGTCAGAGAGAGAGAGGGAGACACAGAATCTGAAACAGGCCCCAGGCTCTGAGCTATCAGCACAGAGCCCGATGCCGGGCTCGAACTCACAAACTGTGAGATCATGACCTGAGCCGAAGTTGGATGCTTAACTGACTGAGCCTCCCAGGCACCCCAAGTAGTCGTTCTTATAACATGAAACATATAAATCATCCAGAAAATATCAGCATTTTGCTTTTACTGTGACAACGGTAAATGATAACAGAGTAGGAACACTTTTGACTGAAAATATGAGAAAGGGAAAGATTATACGATGCTGCAGCATTTCACTGTGAGATTGTGTGTCATAAGCAAAGCAGATTAATTTGTCTATGTGAAAGCTGTCGAGTGAGGCAGAGATCAACACCAGACCTGCCTGTTCCCATCCAGTGGGATCGTCACATGGGATCAAACATGGAGAATGAGGCTGGCGAAGAGGGGCAAAATGTGTCAACTGGTCCCCTGCAGGATAGTAGGTTGGTGATACTGTCTATAGGTTGACAAAAAAAAAAAAAAAAATTATAATCAGGTAATAAGGCACCCAAATCATTAGGGCAAATAATCCCCAGAATAATCTAGTAACCTATGTTATTTAAAGTCCTATCTAACAACAGTCAACGTATGAATAACTCCCTTTTCATTGCTATTTACTTTCAGCGCCCATTTTTACATTATATTTTACGTAGGTAATAAGAGTTTTCAAATGGCCACATTTGTGTTCTTCCAAACACAAATTCATATTGAATCTAGAATGTTGTGCCCGCCCATAAGCTTTCAGGGTCTGTCAGTTGATTAAACACTAGATATGCAATGCTTAAGCTATTGACATATTTGCATCGGCGACGAATGAGTTGTAATTTTATATTTATGTAGGTATGTTGCATACCAAATTGTGCACACGCACAGTCGTTGCGCACACGTGGTATTAATCTATGTTCTGGCACTAAACAGCTGGCCCTGAGCGACCTCAGGGACCTCGGGGAGAAACAAGGCTGCAGGGGCCGTGACGAAGTGTGTGCCCTCCGCCTGCCGGCCAGTCACCTGCGTCACCCTGACAGATCTCTCCCGGGTGGGAAATGAGGCCTGGGTCTCTCACCCATTAAATCTTTGCTCTTTGCCTGGACTCAATCCAGGCACAACTTTGACAGGAAGCAGACTGCGCTTGATCTCACAGACGTTGCTGGAAAATCTCTGAGTTTCATGGGTGTGAGTTTTAAGGGATGGGAGTTAAAATCTGGTTTGATATTAGCACAGGTTTTGGTAAAAAAAAAAAAAAAAGAGAGAGAGAGAGAAAGAAGGTGTCACCAAGCCACAGCCATGAGCCGTTCGGAAGGACGCAGGCGTGGAGAACAGCCCGTGTGGGAGGTCTCGGGGCATCACAGGAAATTCCCCTGCACGGGGAACAGGTGCAGCATAGATGATCTCTTCAAGGCACTAGGGTGGAGGTCGTAGGGAAGAAGAAATGGTAACGGTGAAGAAGGTGATGGGAGGTTGACAGCTACTTTTTTCTGTCACCTAAAAGGAGTCATTAGATTACTTGCGCTAAGAGTGTCATTATCTGGGGGTACTTCATCCTCGGGACAGCTCAGGGGGCTGTAAATTACCCATCACATTCCTTTGGGGAAACAGCATCCCTCTGAGAAAAGCTGGTAGCTCTATTTGACCACGTGAAGTCCTGGGAAGGTGGGCTCTGGAGAGGGGTCCGCAGGCAGAATGCTGGGCTCGCCGCAGGGCCAGATCTGGGGTTGTCCCCATGCAGGGATGGAGCCTGGCATCCCGGGGCCCACAGGATGGGGCCCTGAATTCAAATGTAGGGGAAGAGAGCTGGGAAGGCAGCTACGCTCACCAGACTGCCAACTGCCTCCCGTGGCCCCTGCCGCTCCCCGTTCCCTGGGGGAGGAGGGGGGCGGGGGGGGGGGGAGGACACAAAGCCACCTCCATTGGGGAAAAATGCAAAAGCTCGGGACGCCTTTCAAATGCCAGAAAAAAGCTACAGATATGTAGTAGAAAAAAAAAAACCTGCTAATAATCATTTATTGTTTGTTTCCTGTATAGCAGAAGCCTCTTTTCTTATGGGTATCAAGGGCTTCCTGTCATGCAGCCCTTTGCAGGGGCCACGGACTTGACCCTCACTGCAGGAGACTGCGGTTTAGGTAAGGCACTGCCGAGTCGGGTTTTGGTGCACCCGTGGGCCAACACCGGCTGGGTATGCTTCTCGGGTGGGTCCTTGAACCAGCCAGTTCAAATCGAAGGAAATCTTAGTGCTCAGTCGAAGGAAACAGAAGAGATTGGGACGCAGGAGAAAAAGACAGCCGTCTCTCGGCCCTCCTGCAGGTGGGAAGATATGTCCCTAAAGGTGACTGGTTCTATGGCTCCCTTGTTTCTGTTTCCTCTTGCGGATCTGCCGCTGGAGCTGCAGCTTGTTGGTGAAGAACATCTGCCTCCAGCCCATATCCTTGGCCAGGGCCCTCATGTCAGGTGTGATGGTGTCACAGCAAGAGTGAACTATCTTCTCCCACAGCTCGTCCGACATGCACAGCTGTAGGTGGAAAAAGGCAGAGGTGGGTTACGTCGGTCACCGGGTAGGGAAAAGTCATTCCCTCACAAAATCACTACCCGATTCTCGCTGCCAGTGAAGACACTGCAGGAAACATTACCTGAGCACGAAGACGTACCAAACACAGTTCTTGCCTCCTTTCTTTCCTCTTGGAGGAAAGGCAAGTGCCCAAATGCTTAAAAGGACAAGGCGGCGTTTGATTCGGGGAGCAAACCAAGCCCTGCTCTCATTTAGGACGAAACATACACGACAGCGGGAAATAGTGCATACACCACGTTATATAGTTAATTTATAAACACCACGTTATAGTGTCAGTTTCCAATTAACCATGCAATACAGGCTGATAATGGTATGGCCCACCAACCTTCCACCAAGCGCTACAGCAGCTTCGAGAGTGGGAGCGTTGCTAACTCCTGCTAAGCTTGCCTCCATTTAAAAAATGTTTTTTAGTGTTTATTTATTTTTTTTAGAGAGAGAGAGAGAGAGAGAGAGAGCATGAGCAGGGGAGAGGCAGAGAGAGAGGGAGACACAGAATCGGAAGCAGACTCCAGGCTCTAGGCTGTCAGCACAGAATGCGGGGCTGAAACTCAGGAGCCGTGAGATGGTGACCTGAGCTGAAGTCGGACGCTTAACTGACTGCGCCACCCAGCGCCCCAACTTGCCTCCATCTTAAACCCTCACTTAAGCCATCTCTTCACTGGGCTCCTACAGCTGACGGCTTAGTTTACTGCAGGCTGCTTGGTAACAGATGGCCTCATAATGAACAAGCAGCCCTCAGACAGCCAACCTGCCCCCAGTCCTGATGCCAGGGTCCCATCCACAAGTTTTTCTCTGAGTCCTTTGCACACTGTGACATCACACCGTGTACCAGAATCACACAATTCTGTGTACTCACTGGGCCCATCCAGCACATGGCAAAGTGAGCCATTCTCTGGGGAGAAACTTCTCTGAGATGTTCCTCTGCAGCCTGGGGCTTTAACTGGAAGCCATGAGGCTAAAGGACAGATAAGACCCCTCTGGCCCAAGATCTGCATGAGGCCATTTTGTCCTCCCTCCAAGTTCAGTGCAGCCACAATTCAGCTTCCATTTAGCCAGGACTTTCTAGTATGACTTTTTTTTTTTTTTAATTTTCTTAACGTTTATTTATTTTTGAGAGACAGAGAGAGACAGAGGGAAAATGGGGGAGGGGCAGAGAGAAAGAGAGAGAGAGAGAGAGAGAGAGAGAGAGAGAGACAGAATTACAAACAGGCTCCAGGCTCTGCGCTGTGAGCACAGAGCCCTACAAGGGGCTCGAACCCACAAACCTGAGCTGAAGTCTGACGCTCAACCGACTGAGCCACCCGGGCACCCCGAGTAGTCGTTCTTATAACATGAAACATATAAATCATCCAGAAAATATCAGCATTTTGCTTTTACTGTGACAAAGGTAAATGATGACATTTACCTAGTGTGACATTTTCGGTTGGCACCATTATTTATGGCACTTTTACCCTCAACAGTGTCCTCCTACTAAACACTGTTAACATGCAGATATCCTGACCCCTTCCATAACATGCCCCAAATCCTTCCCGAAGGTAAAGCTTCTATTATATTTATTTAGTATCACCCACCTTGGCATTCGCCATGGCTTTTTGGTCTACACGATAGGAACATTTAAAGGTGCTTGGATATCTGGTGTTACACAGTAGGCACTCTGGCTGTACAAATCGTGCCCTAAGAGGGGTTCCACGTGGGCCTCGGTGACAGACACTCCCTGACTCCATCCTTCCTGTGCCGGTTCTGTGCTCCGGGAAGCTAACCGGCAACCCGATTTCCCTTTTCACCAGTTCCATTCAGTGGTCGTCATCTGTGAAAATCCGGAAGTGGAAAGGGCTAGGCGTGGTGGACAGTCAGTAAGGTGCCTGGAGTTCCTTTAAGCCAGTGGTGCCAGGGCACGCTGGCCTGGGCTCCTGTTTCCTGCTCAAGACCCTCTCAGACGTACCCCATCTGTAGGCACACCCACAAAGACTCCTCCCCGAAGGAGACAGAAAGGCGAGAAGCCTGTGGACCCCTGAAGGATCTATCGTTGACGGAGCATATGCCAAGAGCAAGGAACTTTGTGTTCATTGCCTTACTTATATATGTATTTATGTCGATTTCTTTAATAAGTTATTTAGTAGAGCAAAATAGTCTGAAGCAATCTCGTGAGGGATACGACGATGGTAAGCAAGGCATTCAGTCAGTTTACGCACGATGCTGCTGAAGAACCACAGCACGCAAGGAAAGCAGATCCCTATCTAGAATAGGACCAGGATCCAGGGAGGATAAATGGCTGCCTCCTCCATGATGAAGAATCCGGTGTTACTCACCCGCCATTGAGTTCCCGGCTGGACGCCCTAGAGTGCAGCACTGTTGAGGGCTCAGTGTCAGTCTCTCCTGTGACAGTAGCCAGATTCCTCTTGATAAGAGGAGGCTCCTTCTGAGTCCACACACAGGCCCCATCCTTGCCACTGGGCATTTTGGTTACGAACCCAGCAAACATTAGGGTGGCCAGGGAAACAAGCTGACACAGGACAGGCACAGGGCAGAGCATCTTCCCCATCTAATAACTGAAAACTTCCTCTGCATCAAGTGCCTTTTGATGAGAAGTCACATGGGACACAAATATCTGTATCTTTTGGCTGATTCTGAGAAATCCGTCCAAATACCTCTTCCCTAGGAATCATCACAAATCTCCAAATCTTGTTCAAGACTTTGACCATCTAGCCAAAACAGTAGCCTCAACCCCATAGGAACCCAAGAGCTGTTTTTCTAAAGCAGAACAGTTTTCTCCAAACGAATGCTTGTCTGTACTCTAAAACCCTGGGATATAAGCTATAATTTTCCTATGGAGGCACAACACAGGTCTCAGCAAGGATCTGGACCGGCCACCGCCAGGTAGGCGGAAGACCCTCTGAGCATCACTGAATCTTCTGGACCATGAGAAGCCAGAAGCACTGCTGCTTACACCACAGTCAGGACCACGAGCTGGGCTCCCCTCGCCGCTGGCAGCTTTCGGTCTTCACGGAGAAGCAAACTCAAATTGCGCATGTACCTTGAAACCGAAAAACGATCCACAAAGAGCTGTGGTAGAGCTTATGGTCCACAAAGAGCTTATAGCAGGAAGTAGATCCAAGGCACGGGATCTCAGGTCATGTCTAGAGATGGCAGGCCCCTCAGTTTTTGCACTGTTCATTTCCAAGTCCTTGACGGACACGCACCTTACGAAGGCATCTGAGGTATCTGCTGCTCCCTGCTCATCAGCACGATGTCAATAATGTTGACCAGCACATAGGAAAGTGATACGATCAACAGCTCTGTGATGGGGGCGCCCGGGTGGCTCAGCCAGTTGAGCGTCCAACTTCGGCTCAGCTCATGATCTCACGGTTCGTGGGTTCAGGCCCCTCGTCGGGCTCTGTGTGGACAGCCCAGAGCCTGGAGCCTGCTTCGGATCCTGTGTCTCCCTCTCTCTCTCTCTCTCTCTCTGCCCCTCTCCCGCTAATAGTCTGTCTCTCGTTCTCTCAAAAATTAAATAAATAAATACATAAATACTATTAAATATTTTTAAAAAATAGCTCTGTGATATAAGTAAATTCCACGGCTGGAGAACTAACGTAATCCTGATACAAAATGAAGAAGGTATCCTGTCCTCCCCACCAGGGGAACACAAATAAATCTATTGTGTTCTTATTGGAAAATCTAGAAAGACATGACGATGGCATGTAATGGGGTGGTGACAAAGGAGGAGGTGAGAAATGGCCCGATTGTAGGTACATTTTGAAGGTAGAGCTCGTGAGACTTGCAAACGAATTCAATGAGTAGAGGAAAGAGAAGAACTAATGATGAGCTCTTTGGCTTAAGCAGCTGGGTGAATGGTGTTGCCAATGACCAAGAAAATAACACTGTGGGAGAGGCAGAATTGGTAAACAGGTGTGTGTGGAGGGACATCAAGAAGTCTGGTTTTGACGTGTCAGATCTGAGATGTCTATACTACATCTAGGTGTAAGTGTGGAGCATGCAATTAGACATAAAAGTAAGGAGTTCAAGGGGGCAACCTGGACTGGAAACATATATTTGAAAATTATCAATATGTAGGGGCGCCTGGGTGGCTCCGTTGGTTAAGCATCTCGTTCTTATTTCAGCTCAGGTCATGATCTCAGGGTTTGTGGGTTCAAGCCCTGTGATGGGCTCTGCACTCAGAGCACAGAGCCTGCGTGGGATTCTCTCTCTCCCTCTCTCTCTGCCCCTCTCCTGCCCATGCTTGTGTGCATGTTCTCTCTCTCTCTCTCTCTCTGTCTCCCTCAAAATAAATAAAAACATTTAAAAATAAAGAAAATTATCAATAGGTAAATACTATTTAAAGCCCTGGGATCAGACGCTATCATGTAGGTGTGACCATAGATAGAGAAAATGCCCAATGTCTAGGACATTCCAACATTAAGCAGTCAAAAAATAGAAAATTTTTCAGCAAGGGAGACTGAGAATAAGCAAGAAAACCCGGATAGCAATCCAGGGGGTCAGATGCTGTTGAAAAGGTCGGAACTTGAGACTGGCTGGTGTTTTTGCAAGATCAGGGACAACGGCAACCTCGACACGAGCCGTTTCAATGGCACAGTGGGGATGAACGCCTGGCTAGCGAGTTCAAGAAAGGAGAGGAGAGGAAGCGGCTATACCAAGTACAGACACTCTTTTGAGGGATTTTGCTTGGACGGCAGAACAGGGAATCAGGTCAAGGCATTTTCTCTTTCTAATTTCTGTGCTGATGGGAATGATACAGTAGAGAGGATAAGACTAGCGACAGAGGATAAAAAAGGACAGCCGCGCGAGCAAAGTAGTTGAACAGAGGAGTTGAGATGCACAAGTGGAAGTGTGAGTGTAGGTAATAAGAGGGAGAACTTCTCACCTGTAACAGGAAGCTCACGGAGCAGAGGGTAGAGCTGGGGAGGGAACAACGGATCCCTGGTGACGGCTTCTAACTTCTCCGTGAAATAAGAAGCCACAAAATCAGCCAAGAGCGAGGATGAAGGAGACTTGGGGAGAGAGAAGAGGCTGTGAAATAGACATCTTGGAGGGTAAAAGAGACTAAGACACTCAGTTTCTTAGACAAAGGGTATTTTATATATCTTATGAGTAGAATGTAGTCTTTGGTTCTGAGTCGGTTCTTGATGCCAGACCCATGCTCACGGAATAGGGTCCCGAGAAACACAGAAAAGATAATAAGCGAAAGTTGGAAGGCCTCTTGCGTCTCGTATTGACGACATTAAAGCAGGGAACTGTGTTCAAGACACCACACTCTCACGATCCTGCCTTGGGATAGACGAATCTGGAGGTGCGCCCTCGTCTACCCTGGATAGCTGGTTCGCCGCACAGCTAGGGGGGCTATGCGAGTATTGCACCTGTTCTCCCACACTTCCCTGTTCCTGGCAGTCAGGGGGCTGCAAAATTTCAGAACGTAGCACGTGAGGGGCGCCTGCCTGGCTCAGTCGGTGGAGCGTGCAACTCTTGATCTCAGGATTGTGAGTTTGAGCCCCGGGTGGGGTGTAGAGATTACTTAGAAATAAAATCTTTTCAAAAAAGCGTTAACAACATAGTGCACGAACCTCTTCTCTTCCATATTGTCTGAGGAGACCTCGCATTTCAGATGGCGCAGTAGGAGATGGTCAGGTTCTCTCTAAGCCTGAGTGCCTGAGGGACTTTGTGCAGAGCATAAAGACCATAGACCCACAGTGGGTAAGAATTGTGGATGAAAAAAAAAAAAAAACCAGCTGTTATTGTGCTAAGCCACTGGGGTTTGGGGGTTGTGTGTTATCCCAAGTCACAATCTAGAACTTAGTCTTATGCTAACATCACTATTGCACAAAGCTCTTGAGATTTTTAGTATATTTGGCCTATGCTATCTAATTGGAGTTTAAGGATGGCTATGAGCTTTGAGTCCTTCACAAGATAATGATGGGTCCCTTCTCACAGAGAAACTCACCCAAAACAGAATCACTTCACATAATCCCATCAGTTAAATAATAAACTGGTACGGGGCTCAAGCTACCTTCTGACATCTTCCCTTCCATTAGTTTAAATTCCGTGATGGTGAACGTGGTCATTGGGAATGACTCATAGACAAATATATAAAGCTACATGGAAAAGAAAACCAAGTGTTCACAGTCATATAGGTAACACGGCAGAAAGGATAACGAAGACTTTGAAATAGACCGGACCAAAAACTCGGACATGTATCTTAAGATGGGGAGGAACCCCATTTACACGTTGCTGCCAATGGATGCTTCCATGTGGCCGGAGGAAGAAAACTCTTTCAAAACGATGGTCTGTCATTGTTGTACCTACCCGCTGTAGTTCCTATCTACGGAGGGAAGAAACACATTCCCATACTTATCTCCAATTTTATAAAAGGCAGACTCTTTTTCTTTTTCTTTATGCTTTTCAGGTACTGAAGCGGACGACTAGTGAACGTAGTTGATTTGAATTCTGGCCCTGCCACTTAATAATTAACCAAACCTGGACGTAATACTTAATTGCTCTGAGCCTGTCTCCACATCCAGCCTTGTGCTTGGTCATCTAAGAAGCAGAATGAAGTGATTTTAGCACAACAGCTTTGGGGTAAGATTTCCCAGGTACAGTACCTGGCTCCACTGCTCCCCAGCTGTGGACTTTATCTGAACCTCTGTTTCCTTCTCTATAAAGTCAGGACGAGATAGTCTCTGCCATCCACCTCACAGGGCTGCTTAAGGATTACATCGAATTACGTATTCGGTGCTTAGCACATAGCAGGCACTCAGTAAATGACAGTTATGATTCTATGGAAATGATACTAAACTTTTAGTGCAGATTAGGACTAACATTTGTGGGGTGCCTGGGTGGCTCAGTCAGTTAAGAGTCTGACTTCGGCTCAGGTCATGATCTCATAGCTCATGAGTTCGAGCCTCTCATCGGTCTCTGTGCTGACAGCTCAGAGCCTGGAACCTGCTTCAGATTCTGTGTCTCCCTCTCTCTTTGTCTGTCCCCTACTCTCACTCTGTCTCTCTCTCTCTCTCAAAAATAAATAAACATTAAAAAAATGTTTTTTTTTTTAAAAAGGAATAACATATGTAAAGCACATGAGATATATATAATTAACGAGCAGGAAAGGGAGACAGAACGGCCTGCTACCTCACCCATTTCTCAGAAGACACTAAGAGGGATGTCTGGGTGGCTTGGTTGGTTAAGCATCTGACTCTTGGTTTTGGCTCAGGCCATGATCTCACAGTTCATGAGTTAGAGCCCTGCATTGGGCTCTGCACTCACGTTGCAGAGACTGCTTGGGATTCTCTCCCTCTCTCTCTCTCCCCCTCCCCCACTGGAGCTTACTCTCTCTCTCTCAAAAAATAAATAAACATTAAAAATTAAAAAAAAAAAAAGACACTAGAAAGAGGCCCCGTAAGCATTTAGCTACCACTGGGTAGACAGTTCAGCTGCCATGGTTGGGAGTCTGGGGAAAACCAAGAAAGACCATCAGTTCACAGAATGGAAGAATGAGAAGTCAAATACGAATCCAGAGACATCAAGGAACCACCTATTTATGGACAATGAATAATGTGATTAATTAATTCCTGTTCATAGAAATTAAGACCAGAGAAGGAACTACCTATTTATGGACAATGAATAATATGATTAATTAATTCCTGTTCACAGAAATTAAGGCCAGAGAAAAATGTTCTTTTTCTTCCAATTAGTCACTTAGATAAACTTAAGGATCTGAAGAACCAAAGCATCTATCTATCCTCTCTCCGTCTATGCAGACGTTTCTTCAGAACCTCTATTTGCCAGGCATGAGGAATACTAAGAGAATACTACAGAAGACAGATTCACAATTAAGTCCTTACAATATCCTCTGTGCTAATGCTGGAATGAAACTAACAAGGCCAAACTGACCATCCTTTCGGAACAAGTTCTAGAATGTTCTCTCCCTCCAGATCATTGAAACCAAACTGAAGAGAACTGGACCCACCCATTCTTTCATTGGGCACAGTGCTGTCATCCCAGATGGTCCCGTGAGCAGCCGGCTCTGGCTAGCAGGAGGTCAGGAGAGCAATAGCCTTCACCCCCTAACTCGTGGGCTTAGACACGGTGTGAGTAGCACGACATCGAAGGGCTGAAGCCCCAAACCTTGTGGAGAACATGGTGGGTGGGAAAGCCCAGCTGCCTCCCTTGTCTCTGGGAGGAAGGCCTGAGCGATTGCCAGGCATCCCCAGACACAACGTATGTTCTGTGTCTGCCCCTGCCCTGGACACACTCCTGCTCTGCCTGTCGCCACCACCATCTCTACCTGCCCCTCACAAGTCACAACCCACGCTGAGCACCCTGGGACCCACCCCAGCAGCATTCCACAGCCACCCAGAGGGAAACTATGAGTGCCCCTGATTTGTCTGCCTACCGGCGGCCACCATTTCAGTCCACCTGGTGCATACCCAGCCACGTACTGCCCACTCTGCCTCCAGCCCCAGGCAGCCAAGCATCCCACTGGCACCACTCCGGGCCTGGCCTTGGCTCTGTCCTGTTTGCGTTCGTGCGTCCTAACTTCCTTCTGGGAAGTGGGAAACAGGTCAGCATTACCTCTACGTCAGGACACCATCACACTTGGTTATGAGCAGAAAGCAGCCGGGATTTTTTACTTTTATACTTCCCTATACTCTCATCCTACTCTAAAAGTACTC
>NW_026057584.1:9456282-9479943 GCF_023721935.1 Panthera uncia
CCCCCCAAACATTTTGATATTCGTCATTTGTCATCCTATCTTCAACAGTCCCTCCAGGTCTGATTTCCCAACTCAGATCACAACATATTCTAAACACAAACGACAAAGGGAAACTCTCAGAAAATGTCTTAATAATAACAAAACAAAACGGATCCTCTGATCCTCCTTTAAAAGATTTGAACTCTCACACGAGGATGACTACCCCATTACCAACACGACACATTCCAGGATATCTGAGTGTGTCTCCTATAATGAAGATTATGGGAGAAAACTATGAGGTTTGGAGGAAACGAAAAGAATTCTCAAAAGAGAGCTGAAATCTCCACCAGTGTAACTCCATTCGTGACTCATATTTTATATTGGAAATATTTACGATTTGTCTTATACTACAAATTAGTCTACAAAATACCCTCATCTAAGCCTCCCAAGTCCTGGGGCTCTTAGCTTGGGAGATGCCAGGCTGAAAAACACAAGGTCTACATCATGACTATGGTTCCAGGGGCTTTGATCCAAGGCACAGCTAATCGTGGAGTTAGCTCCCCCTGGCGGTGGTGCATGAACTTAACACACGATGCTATCTGAAAGTTGAAAGGGATCCCAGGGCTTAACTGGTTAAGACCTCTCCTTTTACAAAGGGGGAAATTAAGGCTCTGAAAGGATAAGGGCGCTGCCCACGGCTCATAGTGGGAAGTGGCTGATCGAAGAACAGAACCCAGCTGTCTGTCAGGACACCACCACACTCGGTTTTGAGCAGAAAGCAGCCAGGACTGTTTACTTTTATACTTCCCTATACTCTCATCCTACTCTAAAAGTACTCCAATAAGGGAAAAGAGTGAATTACAAATAGAAATGAATAGTGTAATGAGCCATAATCACTTAAGATTCTTCTTGCATAATAATCGAAGCAAAACACCCCACAATACCTGTACACAGTAAAGATAGGAAAATACCCCACCCACCCACCCACCCACCCCTAACTTCCAGCCTTTTAGAGACCTTTTATCTGTAGCTTTTTTTAATGTTTTATTTATCTTTTGGGTGGTGGGGGGGGAGCTCGAGTTGGGGAGGGGTAGAGAGAGAAGGGGACAGAGGATCTGAAGCAGGCTCTGGGCTAACAGCAGCGATGTGGGCTCGAACTCATGAACTGTGAGATCATGACCTGAGCTGAAGTCGGAGGCTCAACCAACTGAGCCACCCAGGTGCTCCTATATGTACTATTTTAATATCAGCCGGTCAAATTCTTGGACTGAACTCAGAATTGGGTTGCTGTAAATATAAGCAAACACATCAAGAGCACGGATGCTGGGTCCACCTCAGACCCGCCTACCCCCCCTCGGGGTGTGGGCCTAGCCCCTCTATTTTCACCTGCTCCCTAGGTGCCTCGCCTACTTGGCAGACTTGGGAATCACGGTCATAGGGAGCCTGTAACTGTTCCCGAGGCACAACCAAGATGAATATACCGGTCACCATTGTCCCTGTGCTGTCTGGGCTTCAGTGTCTCATCTAGCTGAGGGGGACGTTCTTTGAGTCTAATCTGCTGCAGTTTGCAGAAAAAGGATACCGTCAAGGTCTGGTGCCACCTGGGGCAAGCCAGCAGGCCCCCAGGCAGGTCCCCTGTGGCAGCATGACCTTAAATGAGCTCCTAGCAATCCCAGGGCTGGCCCTCGGGCTGACCTTCCCATACCCCCTGGCCTCGGATTTACCCCTCAGGGGTGTGCTCGTGTTAGCCAAGCTCCCAGAGGATGCCCCTTGTTTTACCCTGAGAAATATAATCATCCGGCAGCCAGACTTTCAGGTGCGTACCCACGGAAGCCCTGTGGTTGGGTCAACATGGAATCAGAGCAAGAGCAGATGGTGGCTGTTAAGAGTGGCGGGTCCGAAGGAGGACTTTCCTGGAAGAGGGAACAGCGCGCAAGAGAGCTGCAAATAATTTACCTGGTTGGGGCCATGGGCAGGAGGCAAGGCCAGGGCACCATTGCCTGATGTGGCAGCTAAAAGTCTGGACCTCGTTCAGGAAATGACGGGAAGTCACTAAGGGTCACCAAGCAGGATAGTGACATGACTGCAGTGCATTTTACGGCCACGCATGGAAGACAGGCCAGTGAAGGGATGGCCACGAGAAAACCCAGCAGAGAATCCTGGAAGCAGAGATGGGTCAGGAAGAGGAAGGCCCGAAATAGGTCCTTTAGATGCGACAAGGAGAGGGTCACTGTGAACGAGGCCAGGGATATTTAGGAGGCACGGATAGAGGAGGGAACAGACGATGAGGTAGGGTGACCGTGGACTAGTGGCATTTGGAATACTTAGGCTGCTGGAAGACCAGTGAAATTTCTAGAAACAAAATTAAGAACCAAAATAAGGTAGCCAATTTTTTTATTTTTCCAATAAGGATAATTTGTTAAAATGATCACATTTTAAGGTCACTATTTAATACAAAAAAAGGGGGGGCATTTTAACTCTCCCCAGGATAGGAAGGCCTAACCTCCAAGAAAGGATGATCATTTAAATGGAATAAATTTAGCCTGATAACCAGCTCTTCATACCTCATTTACTTACTGTTCTCATTTCATCATGGATTATACAATCTCACTTCTATTGATGACGCTAGTTCGCTGAGGGTGAATTGTTCTGTAAACTGTTTTGTTTTGTTTTCCCAAGGAGGAGAGGAAAGAGATTGGCTACAAATAGAGTCAAGAGTTTTTGGTTTCTGCAGGATGAAGACTGATTTGAGAAAATTAATGCACGGAGAGGAAAAAACAATTGAAAGAAAGATTTCAAGATAGGAACTAAATGCAACATAGTATCCCAGACTGGATCCTGGAACGGCAAAAGAACATTAGTGGAAAAAACGATGAAATACGAATAAAGTCTATGGCTATCCCATAACAGTATTATATCAATATTAATTGCTTTAGTTTTGATAAATGTCCCGGTTACGTAAGATGTTAGCATATGCGAACCCTCTGTATTGCCTTTGCGACACTTACAGATCTAAAATTATTTATAAACAGAAAATGCTTTTAAAAACAGCAGCAACAACACAGAAGAGAAAGGAGATGAGCGACAGACTGAAGTTCCCCAGGTTGGACTTTGGAGCCAGGTGGCAGGTGGCCCGGGCCTCGCACAAGAGAGGAACACCTCCCTCCCCGAGATCAGAGGAAAGGGTTGGACGCAGTCACAAATAACTTGCTAATAAATTTGTCCGCAGGAATTGGAAAAGGAAGGTTTTTTCTTTTCACTAATAAGATAATGTAGTAAATAAATGATAGGACAAACAGGTAAATAAAAATCGTTTCTAAATGCAAGTGAAAAGTAAGTAAATGGTGTCCAGATAAAATGTAGACCGAAGATAGAAATGAGTGGTGAATATTGCTTGGAAAGAAAAACAGCAGCAGCCTTGGACCAGGCTCCGTCTCCTAATAATTCTGCTCTGCAAGGATACTGAGAGCTGAAATCAGCAACCTAGAAAAGCCTTACTTTAGAGCAGCAGGTAAATTACGGAGGGTATTTCCAAGACCGCACTGAAATAATGGCAGGACACTGAGAGGGAGAGTAATCGAGAGTGGAAGTGAGAAAACCTAGAAGGACGACAGGTGCTCGGCACAAGGAATAATTCCAGAAGACACTGCAGTTGCTGCCATTTTCTGTCAAATTCTTCCATTTCATTTCAGGAACAAGCGCAGGCCCTAGCAAAAGCTTTCCATAGATCCCCACTAGTATATTTTATGTATTTTAAATTCTTCTGCACCGAAAGTATGAATAATCAGCTTCTTATCAGCAGCCGACCTTCACGTTAATACACTTTTTAATGGCAAAAAAATATACAGTGACTGCTCTAACACTTGCTTCTGGCTCTCCATTTTTAGGGGGAAAACCCAGTAAAAAATATATGCTTTTATTCTCAAAGGGGATACATCAAATAATATCAAACATATTATTTTAAATTAATATACGAAAATCAAGAAATATTATGGCATGATTGTGAAAAAAGCATTGGCTCTCTAGATAATAAGATTATTATGATTTAGGGGCGCCTGGCTGGCTCAGTCGGTAGAGCATGCAGCTCTTGATCTCAGGGTCCTGAGTTCAAGTGCCACATTGGGTGTGGAGCCTATTTAATAAAATAAAATAAAATAAAATAAAATAAAATAAAATAAAATAGAAATGAGATGAAACGAAATGAAACAAAGTAAAATAAAATAAGATACAATAAAATAAAATAAAAATAGATGAATACTGTCTTAAAAAAAGAGATTATGATTTAAGTCATCTGGGAAACGTTGCATGCTCTTTTATAAATGGTCATTGTGCCCCAGTATATTGTAACTAAACACTAAGCTAGGTTTCTTCCATTTCAAGAAGAAATTTTGGCTGATTAATTTCAGCCGAAAAAGGATTTAATGGAAGGACAGTATGAGTGTCTAAGAAGAGCTAAAGGGGCAGGAACCAAGGCACCTTCTAGGATCCAGGGAGAGGAACCAATAATGGTTGCATCAAGGCCCTGACATTGCACCAAGCGTGTCTTCTGATCTCGTGTCATTCTGCTGAGGATTCAGAGTAGTGAGAGAGTCCATTTGGTCAGCCTGGGGCATGGAGAACAGGCTGAAGAACCTGTTCATGAGAACATCATGAAGAACAATTCTCCAAAACCATCCACACCGTGCATAGATAATTCTGCAAAGGACGGTTAGTGGAAGAAATGGAGGTACATAAGGGGCAGCCACTACTTACCTTATTCTTTCATGTGGCCATGCCTCTGCCTGAACTTGGAATGCCCCTTGACCTGAAATGCCCCTAGTCTTCCAGACCACCTGGTGAACTCTTATTTTCCTCCCGAAAACCCAAATAAAATAACCCTTTCTGTGAAGCCTGGCAGAGGAAATGACTTTGCACTGTCTTTGTACCTCATACACGCATCCCTTGTTGAACTGTTGACACTAAATTGTAATAATTTGTATTTGTTTGGATCTCTCCTATTAGACTGTAAATTTCTGGAGGGCAGGAATAATGTTTTTTCACCTCTGCTGCCTCTGTGCTTAAAACAGTGCTCATGATTAAGTATTCAACAAATGCTTGCTAAAATAAATGCAAACAATAAACCACTGCTATGTTTAAAAAGAGAAGAAGGAAGGAAGGAAGGAAGGGAGGGAGGAAGGAAGGGAGGAAGGGAGGAAGGGAGGAAGGAAGGAAAGGAAGGGAAGGGAAGGGAAGGGAAGGAAAGGAAAGGAAAGGAAAGGAAAGGAAAGGAAAGGAAAGCAAAGGAAAGGAAAGCAAAGGAAAGGAAAGCAAAGGAAAGGAAAGCAAAGGAAAGGAAAGGAAGAATAAAGAGAAAAGAAAGAAAAAATTAAAACTTTGAGGAAGCACAAGGAAAAACCTTTATAGACACAAAATAATTATCTGTTACCTTTGCAAATCTGCGTGATGTTTGAGAAAGCCTGGCAATATCTTCAAGATCCAGATAAGAAATGATACTCAGGAGCAAATTGTCTGAGAGCCGTTCAAGGAAGTCAAATTTACCTTCACATAAATTGAAGACATAGTCTAATACTCTTGCACCAAATATTAAGGCAATTTGAACTGCAATTCAAAGAAACCAACAAACCAACAAGGTTATCATGTGCAGTCAGGTAAAAACCACGACCTGTATCAGTAAGACGGGCTTTAGGGCATTCTTTCCCCCGGGGGGTAATGTTGGATTAGACCAAGTCATTCCTACTGTCACCAAGCTGCCTCTGGGACTCGTGATATGCCTTTGTGAGACATTTGTTTCCAACCGCTGTCCCCGCGGTGAGATCAGAACCTTTGAGGGACACTCACTGTTGAACGCAGTGATGAACTGCATCCCTTGATTTCATCAGCACCAGTTCAGACAGCTGACTTAACTAGTCTCAGTGCCTTCCTTAGCCTCATCCCTGACTGGGCAAAGATGCTGGTCCACGTGGGTTTTCTGCCACCCTCCCTCTCCCCTGATTGGCCCGAAACATGTTAAAATCTCTTCATTTGAGTTGATTTTTCTTCTCTCATTGTTAAACGTGTTTCTCCACCAAACTTTCTTCTTTCCTCTTTACCTTCTTTCATCCCCATCTTTACATAATAGGGGAAAAAAAATAGAAAGAGGAAAATAGGTGGCTATTTCATGAAAATTGCATTAACTTTTGCCTAATATTTTGTATACTTTTTCAGTCATTTCCAAGTTAGGGAAAAGTTCACAAAGAATCAGCCCGCATAATGGTCCTACCTAAGCATGTTCAGTGCAAGAAAGTACTAGCTTGGTTCTTTTTTTAACCCTGAGAAACCTTCAATGTTTGGAAGGATATATATTCAAATTTTAACGTGGTTAAATCTGGATGGTGACTTTCACTTCGCTTCCTTTTGTTTATTTGTGTTTTCTAATATTTCTACAATAAACCTGTATTACCAGTGTAATTCTTTTAAATCTAGGTAGGAAGGAAGGGAAGAAGGAAGGAAAGCACGCTACCTCCTTATACAAGAGAGGAAAACATTGTGATGATGGAATAAGCATGTGGATTCCAGGGATCCCAAAGCAGGGACGTTTTTGGTTTCCTGAGGCTCATGTTTTCCATTCGGACTCTGAAAGCACCACTATAACTAGCCTTTCTAGAGACCTGTTCTTCAAAGACAGAGAACTCTCTACTCTACATGAGACTAAATACCCAAGATTTGGGGGACCACCTTCCTTCCTCAGCCTGGAACATTCCTCCTGGAGCAAGCGGGATGGAGCTGTCAGGAACACTGGGCCCCCTGTAGGAGTTGGCAGAACTGATTCAACTGGTTGATGGGTCTCCGATTTCAGAATGGATGTAAGGTGTGGACCATATTTATGCAAAAACTCTAACTGTGCAACTTGGAAGAGCCAGGCATATGTGATTTCTCTCCCGAACTGGTCAGTCAAGCACTCTAGGGCATTAAGGGTTTTAGTTGCTTCTGAATCCCAAGTGGTTCCAATTCAAGGCACTTCGAAAGTCCAAGGGCTTTCCTCAGGGAAAAGCAGCCCCGTCAACTCTAAAGGATAGTTATTGTGGACAACTCCTAGCCCACCAGCAGAATAAGAGGAAAAAGTGGTGCTTACTTATTGGAGGGAGAAGAGAAGCCCTGAGTGCAATAAAACATCCCTTAATATAACTGGAGATGTTTGTCCGTTTTACAATGCCAGGAAAACATGTTCAATGAAGACTCAGATTTACTTTAGGAATTCTCTACCAGTAAAGTCCTCAAAATGTAAAAACTAGAAAAGGATATATACCAGTATTTTAGGATATATAAAAGTATTTATACTATAAAATGTATAATTAAAAAGGATATACAAAATGATATATAAAAGTATTTGTGTTCATTTGTATGTAACCAACATTTATTTCTTTCGAAATAACAACAACAACAAAAAAGTAAAACAAAATCCATTTTGAAAAGCAAAATCGCTGTCTTCATGTTGGACTATGTGGCGACCAGCCTCCAAGGTGGCACCACAGATTCTCTTCTCTTAGGCTCATTTTTCTGTGTCTCCCTCCCACACTGAATTAGAGGTGACCTATGTAACCAATAGGATAGTGTATGAACGACATTCCAAGTCTTGGTCGTAAAAGACAGAGGGCATTCTGTCTTGCTGCTGCCTCTGGGATCACTCACCCTGGGAGAAGCCAACTGCCATTTGCTAACAATGCTCAGCAGTGTTCTGGACAGGCCCATGGGGAAAGAAATTGAAACTTCCCAGCTACAACCACCACTTATTTGTCAGCCATCTATGTGAGTCCTCAAGGGATTCGAGCCTCAAGCCCCAGTCGAGCCTTCAGATGACCGAGGCTCCACACGACACCATACAAGACCCTGAATCGCACGATGGAGATAAGCTGCTCTCAAATTCCTGACCCACAGAAACCGTTTGAGTTAATAAACATTTATTATTGTTTTAACCAATTAAGTTTCAGGGTAATTTGTTACACAACAATAGACAATAAAAATTTGGGTGCCTCCAAGTGTTGTGGTGCCATAATGGAAACCCACGATGTGGGAGTAGCTTTGAAATTGGCAATTGTACAGAAACTCCGAATGAGTTTGAGGAGGGTGTTAAGTCCAAGGATGAAGAGCTTTCAATAAATAGTATAATTAATTAATTAATAGCTGTCAGTAGAGGCTTGATGGACTCTGAGGAGGCTTTATAGGCAAGAGTTTAAAGGAAAGTGAAGAAAATATTATTAAAAACTGGAGGACAGATCCTTGTCATGTAGTGGCAGAAAGTTCATTATTGCCTACTGAGATATGCAAAGCAGGAAACAGACTTAAGGAGATGTGATTCAGCTATGTAGATTTCCAAGCAAGGTGTTGAACATGCTGTCTGATTTCTTCTTGCTGCTTAAAGTAAAATGTGAGAGCAAAGAGAGAAGCTAAAGAAGGTTTCTTACAAAGCTGCCAGGATTTGCTGGTCCAGAATATTCTGTGCCTCGTCAGATGGCAAACAATGCTAAAATTAAGGAATGCCTTGGGAATGCAAGCTGGTGCAGCCACTCTGGAAAACAGTATCGAGGTTCCTCAAAAAACTAAAAATAGAACTACCCTACGACCCAGCAATTGTACTACTAGGCATTTATCCAAGGGATACAGGTGTGCTGTTTTGAAGGGACACATGCACCCCCATGTTTATAGCAGCACTATCAACAATAGCCAAAGCATGGAAAGAGCCCAAATGTCCATCGATGGATGAATGGATAAAGGAGGTGTGGTATAAATAAATGATGGAGTATTACTCGGCCATCAAAAGGAATGAAATCTTGCCATTTGCAACTACGTGGATGGAACTGGAGGGTATTATGCTAAGTGAAATTAGTCAGAGAAAGACAAAAATCAGATGACTTCATTCATATGAGGACTTTAAGACACAAAACAGATGAACATAAGGGAAGGGAAGCAAAAATAATATAAAAACAGGGAGGGGGACAAAACAGAAGAGACTCATAAATATGGAGAACAAACTGAGGGTTACTGGAGGGGTTGCGGGAGGGGAGATGGGCTAAATGGGTAAGGGGCACTAAGGAATCTACTCCTGAAAGCATTGTTGCACTATATGCTAACTAATTTGGATGTAAATTAAAAAAAAATTTTTTTAATTTAAATTAAAAAAAAAAAACAAAAATAATAAAAATTAAAAAAAAAAATTAAGGAACGCCTCTCAGGCAAAAGTCAAATTTGGAAAAATCTCAGGAAAATATGGTCTGAAGATGAAGCTGAGGGCGTGGCTGGAAAATGCTTTGTTAAAAACCATTCAGTCAAATTTTAGAGATTTCAAAAAGCTGAAGGGTATTGCCACTCAGGAGGCAAGCACAGAAACCAAGTTAAAGAAGGGCTTATCTAAAAACAAAAAACAGGGGCGCCTGGGTGTCTTGGTCGGTTAAGCGTCTGACTTCGGCTCAGGTCATGATCTCATGGTCCGTGAGTTCGAGCCCTGCGTCGGGCTCTGTGCTGACAGCTCAGAGCCTGGAGCCTGTTTCAGATTCTGTGTCTCCCTCTCTCTCTGCCCCTCCCCTGTTCATGCTTTGTCTCTCTCTGTCTCAAAAATAAATAAACGTTAAAATTTTTTTTTAATAAATAAATAAATAAAAATAAAAACAAACAAACAAACAAAACAAAACAAAAAAAACAAAGGTGTGTAGGTGTGGTTTTGTTTAATGGCGTGAACCCCAGTAACAGCAATAGACAACACATGAAGTTTTCAGAGAATTCTACCGGTAGAAACACCGCCTGCCAGCTTGAACTGGAAGGGTCAGAGGCAGTGGAAAAGGAAAAAGACTTTGGACTCTCAAATTCCTATCAGCAGGAAGTAGGCTGAGAAAACAAAACCTGCAAAGATGGGTTATCTTTTGTGGACAAGGAAGATGGCTCAGACGATGGAACCAAGAGCCCAGGAGGTGAAGCCCAAGACTCATGAAGAATTGGCTACAACAGGGACTTAGAAATATTGTTACACTAACTAACATAAAATCAGACCTACTGGACAACCCCTCAGAAATATATAATTTATCAATTCTGACTCAAGAAGAAAAAGAAAACCTGAGAGACTATAACCAGTAAAAAATTTGAAACCACTGATTGGATTAAAGAGGAAAACCGTCAAGCAAAGCTTCAGATCTACACTGCTTGTGAGCCTTTAATAAACTCCCAGAGAACAGACAATCCATATCTTAGGTAGTTTGTCCCAAAGAATAGAAGTAGAAGGAAACCCCCAACTCACATTATGAGGTTGCTTAAACTAGAAATGATGGTAGGCAAGAAGAAAATTTGCATCTGGAAAATCAGGAGCATACATGGCAAAAATTCTAAATAAAATGCTAGGAAATTCAATCTATCAATATATAAAATAAATAGATAAATTGTGACCAGGATAGTTAATCCCAGGATAATCCAAGGATGCAATAACTTTGGAAGACTATTTAATATAATTCACCATATAAACAAATAGGAGGAAAAATGATCATCTCAAAAATACAGAAAAATTATTTCGTTAGTTCTAACCCCTATTTATGAATAAAAACTCTTAGAAAATTGGGGCACCTGGGTGGCTCTGTCAGTTAAGCATCCAACTCTTGATTTCAGCTCAGGTCATGACCCCACAGTTCATGAGAACAAGCCTCACATTGGGCTCTGTGCCGACAGCAAGGAGCCTGCTTGGGATTCTCTTTCTCCCTCTCTCTCTGCCCCTCTCCTTTACCATCTCTTGCTCTCGCTCTCTCTCAAATTAAATAAACATTTAAAAAAAAAGAAATTCTAGGGGCACCTGGGTGGCTCAGTCGGTTAAGCGTCCGACTTCGGCTCAGGTCATGATCTTGCAGTTTGTGAGTTCGAGCCCCACGTCGGGCTCTGTGCTCTCTCGCTCTCTCTCTCTCGCTCTCAAAAATAAATAAACATTTAGAAAAAAAAGTAAAACAAAAAAAGGAATTCTACTGAAAATGGTCAGCATCGCTTCTCTGTATACCAGCAACAATTAATTCAAAGTGATGACTTAATATGCATTTGTCTTTTGACCCAGTAATCTCACAAACATATTGCCTAAATATGACACAACCCATGCACAAGGTTATGCATTTTGGCACTCTTCGTATTATCACAAGATTGGAAAGAACCCAAGATTTCATCACTAGGATTCTGGTGCATTCACACAAAGAAATACTATGCAGCTGTGAAAGAAAAGAAGAAGGAAGAGGAGGGGGAGGAAGATCTCTAGAGGCATGAAGTGATCTCCAGGATATACTGGTGGAAACGGTAGGGGTAGAACGCTACCATTTGTATAACAAGTAAGGGGATACAAACACATATGTATATGAATTTGTTTATATCGGCACAAAGAATCACTGAAAATGGCCATAACAAACACAAGCGGTTAGCCCAGGGAAAGGGAAGGAAAAG
Organism: Panthera uncia; assembly: GCF_023721935.1. Classification (NCBI taxonomy): domain Eukaryota; kingdom Metazoa; phylum Chordata; class Mammalia; order Carnivora; family Felidae; genus Panthera; species Panthera uncia. Next base: position 9,467,698 of record NW_026057584.1, read on the forward strand.
GCGGAACAGATAGGGACGAAACCAAACCTCTGTATGTACATTGTTTTACACTTTTGACTTGGGAAACACATCCAAGTTTTACATAATCTTAAAACAGAATTTTAATCGTTTCAAATTTTAATCTTTAAAACTTAAAACAGAATTAAAGTGGATTTTTTACCTGATTTTATTCTTTTTTTAAAAGTGTGTTTATTTTGAGGGAGACAGAGACAGCATGGGTGGGGGAGGGGCAGAGAGAGAGAGAGAGAGAGAGAGAGAATCCCAAGCAGGTTCCCTGCCCATCGACAGCAGCTCAGAGCCTCATGTGGGGCCCGAACCCACAAAACTGCAAGATCATGACCTGTGCCAAAACCAAGAGTCAGAAGCTTAACCGGCTGAGGCACCCAAGTGCCCCTACATGATCCTACTCATAGCTACAAAAAAAAAAAAAAAAAAAATCACCAACTACCCAGGAAGAATTTGAGCAAAACATGTTTAAAGGTCAAATAAGACCGATGTGAAGAAAACGTTAAAACTCTACGTAAAAGAAGACCTAAATCAATGGAGACCTATACCATGCTCATTTTGAGAAGACCAAAGGATGACAATTCTCTCCTCAAAAATCTAGAAATTCCACCCAATTCCAATTAAAATCTCAACAGGGATCTTTGCATAGCTTTACCAGCTGGCCTTAAAACTCATATGCAGAGTAAAAAGTCAAGAACAGGTAAACAGTTCTTTTTTTGTAAAGAAAAGGAGGAGGAGGAAGATGAATTCATTTTAGCAGGTAAGAAAACTTACTATAAAGACGGTAATTAAAGCAGTGTAGTGTTGGTGGGAGACAAACTAAAGATCCTGTCCTATAAATACAGAAAAAACGTAAAACTTCTCATCTCATCATAGCCAAAAATAAACTTGAGATAAGTTAAAGACTAAAATATGAGGAACAAGTTGTAAGATAATTCAATTAAAAATAGGAGTATATCCTCACGAAATCAGAGAAGGGAAAGATGTCTTAAAACACAAAAGTATAAGCCATATATTAAAATACTGACAAGGGGTGCCTGAGTGGCTCGGTCAGTTAGCATCTGACTCTTGATTTCAGCTCAGGTCATGATCTCATGATCGGTGAGATCAAGCCCCAAGGAGGGCTCTGCACTGACAGTGTGGAACCTGCTTGGGATTCTCTCTTTCCGTCTCTCTCTGCCCCTCTCCTGCCCCTCCCTTGCCCCTCCCGTGCTCTCTCGCTCTCTTGCAAAATAAATAAATAAACTTTTTTTAAATAAATAAATCATTTTCAAAAACATTTATAAAAAGAGGTTGACAAATTTGAACTACATTAAAATTGCAAACCTCTATATGGGTAAAAACACATAAACAAGGTGATAAGATGAACCAAAAACTTGGTGAGACCTCTGCAGCACATTTAACCAAACTTAGTATTCAAAATATGCATGTAAAAAAATTCCTACAATCAATAGAAAAAAGGATAAACAACCAAAAAGTGGAAATAGGCAAAGAAGTGAATTAGCACTTCTCAGAAGGGAAGACCCACATCGTTAATAAATGTAAGAAAAGATATTCAACCTCATTAATAATCAGGGAATTTACACACCCAGTTTGGCAAAAATTAACATGTATCTCTGATTACAGCAAATGTTGGTAGGAATATAAAGAAATAACATCTCTCATAAAATGCCAACAAGAGTATAAATTGATTTAACCCCCTTGGAGAGCAGATTGTCATTCCCTGGTAAAGTTGAAGAGGCACATATCCTACAACTTGACAAATACACTTCTACACACCCAACTTAAAGAAACATTCACACATTACACAAGGGTAAATGAAGATGTGCTGTTGCCAAAAAGTGGAAACCACCTAACAACCCTCAGTAAGGGAGATGTTTGAATAAACTATGGTTTATAATATAATAGAATACCATTAACTACTGAGATGAATGAACTAGACCTACATACATCAACATGAATAAATCTCAAAACCAGTGTTGAATAATAAAGCAAAGTTGGAAAATGATATATTAGGATGCCATTTATGTAAAATTTTAAACATCTAAAAATAGTATATATTATTTATGTATAATAGAATATCCTTGGAAATGAAAATCGCAGTAGAAGGGAATGGAGGGAAAATAGGGAAGAGGTAGAAATTTGACTATATATGTAATGATTTTATGTTTTTAAAAGATATTAAGTAAATATGGTGCTCACTTCAGCAGCATGTATAATGAAACTAGGATGATAAAGGGAGATTAATATGGCCCTGAGAAAAGATGACAACAAAGTTAAAACCATTTAGAGTAGATTCTCTGATCCTTTGTTACCAGCTAGAAATAAAAAAAAAAAAAAAAAATAAATAAATAAATAAATAAATAAATAGAAAATTAACAGAGCTAAAAGTTCTTTGAAAAAAAATAATAAAACAAATAAACCCCTAACGAGGGGCCACAAAGAAAAAAAAAAAGGAGAAAGCACAAATTATCATTGTCAAGGGATGAAAACTAGAACAGCACTACAGACACTACAGCCATTGAAAGAAGAGGAGATTATGAGCAAGATGCACCAACATATTTGATAATTTGGATAAATGAAGTAAATGTGACAAATGCTAACATCTTTTGTTATTGGTGTTGGGTTCTCTTCTGTTTTGTAGGTTTAAGATATTTCTGAATTTTAAAGCTTTTAAAGGGCAAGGTATAGAACACAATGTATAAGATTCTTCTTTTTGGGTTAATATATTTTGTATATATGCATAGACCATTTCTGGAAGGATATTCAAGAAACTGTTACTGATGGTTGTCACAGGAACTGAACATGAGATCAGAGGGAGACTTACTTTTATTCTAAAATTGTTTGTTTTTTAAGTTTATTTACGTTATTGAGAGAGAGAGACAGAGAGAGAATCCCAAGCAGGTTTTACACTGTCAGCATGGAGCCTGACATGGGGCTCAAACTCATGAAGAGTGAGACCCATGACCTAAACTGAAATCAAGAGTTGGACATTTGACCGAGCCACCCAGGTGCCCCTATTTTAAAAATCTTTTTAAACTGATTTAATTTTTGCTTTACTATGTGTATTATCTCAAAAAATTAGTCAATAAAAAAATAATAAAATACAACAAGTCTTACTCAGATCTGCTTTCCCTGCTCTGTCGCCCAGAGCTAGGCTCCCACACTTCCTCGAAGTGCTTTTGCCTCTAACACTCTCCTACCCCACCTCTACCCACAGACCCCTACCCCAGGCGGGCAGAAACTAGAAATCCAGGCTGAAGACAAGGACCAGCTGATTGAAGAGGCCAGAGAGAAGGAGGGGAGTTGACTAAGAGGTGGTGGGTAGGCCTGAGAAAATAAAGTCCCAAGTCAAAGTCTGAGATACAGGCTAAGTGAAGAAGGAACCCAGAGAAAATGGATCACGGATCCATGGTGTGGGCCTGGCACAGGTTTGGGAATAAGGTAAGAACATCTGTTTCCCACTCTCTTATTTCCGGTGTACCAATATTCTTAGAATCTGACCACAGGCCAATATTTCAGGATTATTAGTATTTATTCGAGTTATCAATTTTCCATTATAGTCCCCATTTCAAACGTGCAGTCCCATTTTCCTCATAAATCATCTAAATGTCCAAGAGAATTTCCATTCTTTGACGTCTATACTACATCACCATATCACCCACGTTTCCTTTCACAAGCAACAGCAGAAACAAGAAACTTTGTCGTTTGGTTCACAAGATACGGTTGTTGAAGCCATTTGGTTTTATCACAGGGATTTTTGTGGATTGGCCTAAATACTTAACCACTACTTATACCTCATTCGAAGATCAAAGCAACCAACTATAAAAGGGACATAAGTTGGAAAACAACTTATTTTTAGGTTGGATTCAACTTCAACCCATGAATCAGCACTTTGAGTAGAGTTTATATAGGCAGATTTTTGCCTTAGACTCAGTTTTTTAAAATATTTCTAATAGCTCATTTTCTGATTATTCCTATTTATTTAACTGAGAGGAAAAAAAATCCATAGATGTTTCTTCAGATTTTTTAAGGTCTCAGGAAAAAAAAAATTCAAACTTCATAGACAAGCGGACAAAGAATACAGACAGGCAAATTACTGAAAGGATATAAATGGTAATTAAACATGACAGGATGCTCAACTTACTAGTTATCAGGAAAATGCTAATTAAATATGACACTATTTTCACCATCTGGCTGCAAAAGATGAAAAAGAATAGTAATATCTAATTAGTGATGGCAAAGGTGCAAGAAAACCATATCCTGGTGGATGGAGTATAATTAATACAGCAGTTTTTCGGAGAACAGTTTTGTGTGTGTGAGAGAACAGTGAAGTAATTGGCATTTTGAATTACTCAAGCTTTGAATTACTCAAAATTAAAATATGGTGGCAGCAAAATATTAATGAAGTCTCATTTTATGAATAAAAGTTGAAATAATGCAAATCGCCCAATTTAAAATGCTTTCCAAACTAGCATAATTATAAAGGTCAAATAAATTATAGATGGCATTTGTGCTGTATCCCATGACAGTGCTACTCAAGCCAGCTAACAGAAGTACCATCCTCGGTCAAGTTAGCCCTGAACTCTAGATTCAATTAAAAAAAAAAAAAAAAAAACAAACTCTGGGGTGCCTGGGTGGCTCAATTGGTTAAGCGTCCAACTTCAGCTCAGGTGTTGATCTCACGGGTCATGGGTTCAAGCTCCACATCGAGCTCTGTGCTGACAACTCGGAGCCTGGGGTCTGCTTCAGACTCTGGGTCTCCCTCTCCCTCTACCCCTCCCCTGCTCATGGTCTGTCTCTCTCTGTCTCTCTCTCTCTCTCTCTCTCTCTCTCTCTCTCTTTCAAAAATAAATAAATAAACATTAAAATAAAATTTTAAAAAATATTCAAAATACTCTATCAAAATTATAATGTACATTTCTTTAGTTCCAGTAATTCCAGGAGTTCTCACGTAAGTGTTCAAAGATAAATACGTCCCAGAATGTGCCCAAAGGCTTTTGAAAATGCCCATCAATTGAGGATTGTATGTTTCTACAATAAAATACCATACAGTCTTGGAAAAGGACAAGGTACTTCTTTACGTATGCTCACGGAAAAATGTTCACAATATAATCAGTGCAAAAACAAATTAAGGAATGAAAGATTCTATTTCTGCAAACAAACACACACAACAATCCCAAGCAGAAAGAATTCAAATGCAAAGAATGAAGTTATTTATAGTAGTTACCTCAGGGGAACAGAGCCTGGAGGAAGAGAGAAGGAATTTTCACTTGTCAAATTTTAAAAACTGTGATAGCCAGTTGGTATGTGTTTGGCAAATTCTAAGCACTTCATTCAATTACTCCTCATAAGGACCCTATGCGTGAAATGCTTTTATTATTTCCATTATCAACAGTTGAGGAAACTGATATCCAAAGAGACTAAACCCCCTGAGTGGGGGTGGGGGTGGGGGAGGGTAGACCGAAAGACAAAATCTTAAGCAAGCTCCAAGCTCAGCACAGAGCTGGACTAGGGGCTCGATCCCACAACCCTGGGATCATGACCTGAGCCAAAATCAGGTTGGATGCTGAACCAACTGAATCACCCAGGTTCCCCCATGAATGACTTTTTAAATAATAAACTTGTGAATTTTGTCCTTTAAAGATGGAAATCTAGGAGCGGCTGGCTGGCTCAGTTGGTAGGAAACCAGACTCTTGATCTTGGGGTCATGAGTTCCAGCCCCCTGTTGGGTGTAGAGACTACTTAAAAAAATTAAAAAATAAATGCAAATCGGGGGGGGGGTTCAGCAATGTTTTTTATTTTGCAATTTAGATTGTGACACATATCACTGTGGTAGGCAGCATAATGGCCCTGCCAAAGGTGCCCTGTATCCTCATCTCCAGAAGCTGTGAATATGTGACCTTATATGGCAAAAGGGCCTCTGCAGGTGTGATTAAAGATCTTGAGAGGGATGCCTGGGTGGCTCAGTCAGTTGGGTGTCCGACTTTGGCTCAGGTCATGATCTCTTGGCTTTTGGGTTCCAGCCCCAAGTTGGGCTCAGTGCTGATAGCTCAGAGCCTGGAGCCTGCTTCGGATTCTGTGTCTCCCTCTCTCTCTCTCTGCCCCTCCCCCACTCACACTCTGTCTCTCTCTCTCTCTCTCTCTCTCAAAATAAATAAACATAATAATAGTAATAATGAAAAAATTAAAAAAAGGTCTTGAGATGGGGAGATCACCTATCTCACAGATCAACTGGGTGGACCCAATTCAATCACGAAGGTCCTTAGGAAGGAAGGAGGGAGGCAGGAGGGGTAGAGTCAGCAGAGGAGGACATGTGACCACTTAAGGAGTGTCAGAGCAAGAAAGATTGGACAGGCCATCACTGGCTTTGAAGATGGAAGAAGAGGCCAGAAACCATGGAATGTAGGTGCCTCTAGAAGCGGGAAGGGGAAAGGAAACAGATTTTCAGAGCACCTAGTGGCTCAGTCAGTTAAGTGTCCAACTTCACCTCAAGTCATGATCTCATGGTTCGTGGGTTCGAGCCCTGCATTGGGCTCTGTGCTGATAGCTCAGAGCCTAGAGCCTGCTTCAGATTCTGTCTCCCTCTCTTTCTGCCCCTCCCCTGCTCATGCTCTGTCTCTCTCTCTCTCAAAAATACTTTTTTTTTAATGTAAAAAAGAAAAGGTAATGATTAATAAGACATGGTCCCTTAGCTTGAAAAACCATCTTAAAATTACTAGTCTGGGCGGGGGGCACCTGGGTGGCTCAGTTGGTTAAGCAGCTGACTTCGGCTCAGGTCATAATCTCACAGTTAGCAAGTTCCAGACCCGCGTCAGTCTCTGTGCTGACAGCTCAGAGTCTGGAGCCTACTTCGGATTCTGTGTCTCCCTCTCTCTTGCTTCTCCTCCCCTGCTCATGCTCTGTCTCTCTCTCTCTCAAAAATAAATTAACATTAAAAAAAGAAAGAAATTAAAAAAAAAAAAAAAAGTGGACAGTCTTTCCCCAACATGATTCTTTTTAAACCACTAATGCATTTTATAAATACCCGCTGTAAAGAGGTTAACAAAGAAAGATGTATGCAATATCAGAAATTGAAGGCAATCAATCCAGACTTTCAAAGATTTAATGAAACAAAACAAAACAAAACCTACTCTCTGTCTAAAACAACAATTATTACACGCTATAATTTAAATATAGAATATCTTTGAGAGGCTTGATTATCAAAGATCCACCCAGAAGGTGTCTTTAAAAATAAGATTAATATACTTGATTTTTTGGCTCTCAGTGCTTAGTTCTGGCAATGTCTGAGGTTAGCTGTGAAGCCCTGGAAAACCATAGCATTCTGAGTCTCGTCTGTGAAATGGGATAACGCTCGTGATTTCACAAGGATATTGTAACAATAAAATGAGAATGCATATGTAAAAGGTCCTTGATATTAACTTCTAATGAAATAAAAATCTCTATAATGCCTTCTAGCTTTAAATTTTTATAATTAAAGTAAATTATTATTAGGGAGTTTAGTTAAAAGGAATCCTTTTTAAAGACACATACTCAAGTAGTTTGGGATAAAATGATGTAACAATTGAGATTTGCTGCAAACGAATTCAGTGGGAACAGTGGCTTTGTGTAGAGGTTTGGCTATATTTTGAGTATTATTGAAGCCAGGTTATGGGTACATGAGAGTTTGTTAAAAACCATTGTTTGATTTGTATTTGAAATTTTCATACTGTGAAAAGCAAAAAAGCAAAGGGGAAACTCAGGGCAATTTCTATTTAGTCCACATGCTACCTAATTAAGCCTATTTCTTTTTCTTTTCTTTTCTTTTTTTAATGTTTATTTATTGGGGGGGGGGGCAGAGAGAGAGGGAGACAGAGGATCCAAAGAAGGCTCTGCACTGACAGCAGTGAGCCCAACGCAGGGCTCAAATTCAAGGGCTGTGAGATCATCACCTGAGCCGAAGCTGGACACTCAACTGACTGAGCCACCCAGGCACCCCAAGGTTATTTCTTGAAGCAAACTTTGATATTTAAAAAAATGGTAGCAAGAGATACAGGTGTGCTGTTTCAAAGGGGCACATACACCTCAATGTTTATAGCAGCACTATCGACGATAGACGAAGTATGGAAAGAGCCCAAATGTCCATCAATGGATGAATGGATAAAGAAGGTGTGGTATATATATATATATATGATGGAGTATTACTCGGCAATCAAAAAGATTGAAATCTTGCCATTTGCAACTACGTGGATGGAACTAGAGGGTATTATGCTAAGCGAAATTAGAGAAAGACAACTATCATATGACTTCACTCATATGAGGACTTTAAGAGACAAAACAGATGAACATAACGGAAAGGAAGCAAAAATAATATAAAAACAGGGAGGGGGACAAAACAGGAGAGACTCTTAAACATAGAGAACAAACAGAGGGTTGCTAGAGGGTTTGTAGGAGGGGGGGATGGGCTAAATAGGTAAGAGGCATTAAGGAATCTACTCCTAAAACCATTGTTGCACCATATGCTAACTAACCTGGATGCAAATTAAAAAATAAATCATTAATAAAAATGTAAAAAAAATAAAACTGAAAAATGAAAAAAATGGTAGCAATTTTAAATGCAAAATGCATAAGCGTTCAAGGATTTGAGAATTTGATTACATTTTCACATAAGCTTTTAATTCATTTTTAACTAAAGGAAACCTATTATAATTAAATGCTACAGCAAAAAATTACATTTACGCAATTTGAGATTATTAGTGGAATGAACACGTTAACCTATAGAACCTTAAACACTTGGGAGATTTTTCCCAAGAGAAATTTCAGGGTATGTTAACAATTTTCTGTCTTTAAGTACATAATTACATATCAATAGTTCAAATGATGATATGTTGGATATTTCTGCAAGAAAATCTATCACTATTGTAAAGAGAACTTAGCAGTAAGTATATGTAATGTGCTCCCTTTCTGACCTTGGAGGTGGGAGTTCTCTAGGAACTCTTCGTGAGTGTCTTTTGCTTCTCCAGGCTTTGCTGATCGATACTCACTCCTCAGAGAGATCTTCCACCATCTAAAGATTACCTGTGATTGGATAGAAGGGGAGAGAAATTAAAGCTGATCTCAATACCAACAGCTACACTTCGGTCTGGGATTTTGAAAACTCGCGGCAGTAGGCACATAAGGCTGTGTGTCCAACATCAACTATGACTTTGCAATCTAGCATCACATCAAATTAGAAAGGAGGTCTGTGCATCTCACATTTCCCTTAGAGATCAGGGTCACAAAATCAAAGTGCTGGAAGGCATCTTAAAAATCTATCAAGTTGGGGCGCTGGGGGGGGGGGGGCTCAGTCGGTTAAGCGTCCAACTTCGGCTCAGGTCATGACCTCACAGTTCGTGAGTTCGAGCCTCACTTCCGGCTCTGTGCTGGCAGCTTAGAGCCTGGAGCCTGCTTCGGATTCTGTGTCTTCTTCTCTCCCTGCCCCTACCCTGCTCACGCTCTCTCAAAAATAAACATTAAAAAAATTTAAAAAGAAAAATCTATCAAGTCAGTGGATGTTAAACCACACAGACCCAGATGGCTATCTGTCTCTTGAGGATCTCTGAGTAGAGACTCTCTAACTTGGGGAGCCGGTTCCAAAGTAATTGCTCCGCTCCACTCTCTGCCTCCCTTCCTGTCTACGGGGCAGACGGGATGAGTGGATATTTTACTCATAGAGAAAGGACAGTTACACGGCCAGGGCTGAGGAAAGCACCACTGTGCTTTGTTTGATGCGTGTAAGTGTCATTACGTAACCAGGACACTTCTTGGTAATGGATCTGCCCATAGTCCATTTGTCTTCTACGAGCATGGTGGTTTGTTTGAAGCAAACCTCATTTCCCTGGTTACCAACCGCACCTAAGTTCTATGTTGATTTCATGGCAGTGTCAGCCCTTGGCCCTAATGAGGAGCCCCGTGAAGCTTATTCAATTTATCTCACGTTTTTCAACCTGTCATGGAACTCGGTAGTTAATTGAGATCATAAAACTTCCACCAAACAAACCAGCTTCTTTCTACACTTAGATGAGGGCTTTGGGGGAAGAGATGGGTTAGGAGACAGTACGGAGAAACTGTTTGGCTTCCTCTCTCCCTAGCATTGCCACTGTGAGGTTAAAAGTGAGGTCAGGAAGACTCTGCCCAAGGCAAAATTGCTAAAGCAGGTGAAGCTTGCTATGGGGCCTCCCTTTATTTATTTCCTCTCCCCTATCCCCACCCACCCATTGCTCCCTGGGGTCCTCACAAGTCTTGGTGTATCTTTTTTGGGCCACTGTGAGCAAAAGACACTCACGAAGAGTTCCTAGAGAACTCACATCCCTACCAGTTCTTTGGCCCTTCTTGGTTGTTCTGGAACCACCCCACCACCCCCACCCCCAGCCTTTGAACTGCCAGATCTTCTTGCTTCTTACTCCTTGCCCCCTTGCTTACAGGCCTGGGCTTCAGCCAGCTTTCCTCTCCTTCTAGAGCTGCCTCCCTGCGTCCTATCATCTCCTGAGGCTCATCTCCCACCTGTCTCCCCTTCCCTGATATCTGAAGGATAACTGCTATCTCTCAGGAACATGGAGATGTGCTACACCACCTTACCTAGCACCCTGCCCAACAGAAGGTAGGTCCTTTAAAGGGTTACTGTTCATTTGGATGTTGTGCTGATTGCTATAGATTAGGGGGAAAGAATGTGTATGTTACAAAACTCTAAAGTCTTGGGGCGCCTGGGTGGCTCAGTGGGTTAAGCGTCTGACTTCAGCTCAGGTCATGAACTCGCAGCTGGTGAGTTTGAGCCCCGCGGTGGCTCCGGGCTGACGGCTCAGAGCCTGGAGCCTGTTTCAGATTCTGTGACTCTGTCTCTCTCTGCCCCTCCCCTGCTTGTTCTCCGTCTCTCTCTCTCTCTCAAAAATAAATAAACATTAAGAAAAAAAAAAAAAGAAATGGTGGGTTGTCTCTCCCTGTGGCCATACCACCAGGAGGTATGTTACAAGGAAAGCGAGTCTCAGATTGAATTCTGCCATGTCACCAAGCAGGCACAAAAGTCCAACGTTTCTGGAAGGTCAGTGGAGTCCCGTCCTCGCCAACCACTGGGGCACTGTGTGGGAACCTTCACGGGAAAGTTTCTCTCTGCTACAAGCACACCTATGTTACAATGACATAATCAGCCACAGTTCTAGCCAGATCACTTAGTTAGGTGGATGATTCGGGAACAGATGGAGTTCAAGACTAGTCACTACTTCAGCAATGTTATACGACCAAGCTTACTTCTTAACATTGTTCAAAAAAAGGCGGAGAGATGTACAGAGTTGTTGAATCGCTATATTGTACTCCTGCTATGAATATAACAGTGTGTGTTAACTGCTCCGGAATTAAAGTAAAATAAATAACAAAACATTTACTTATTTTTTTTATGTGTTATTTATTTTTGAGAGCAAGAGAGACAGAGCACGCGTGGGGGAGGGGCAGAGAGAGAGGTAAAGACACAGAATCCGAAGCAGGCTCCAGGATCCGAGCTGTCAGCACAGAGACCCCACGCAGGACTCGAACTCACCGAACCGAAAGATCATGACCTGAGCCGAAGTCAGACGCTTAATCGACGGAGCCACCCAGGCGCCCCGATAACAAAACATTACGAAAGGCAGAGAGACACTTGTTCAATCTTATTTGTCAGCCTCATATCTTGCTTGTTACTCATTTGTTTCATCAGTGAAAAATTATTTCCAACATTCAGTATACTAATTCATCAACCCTCTGGTACTGATTTAGAAGGCCACATTTGAAGTGCTTGCCAATAATGGCCTCTAGAGGGAGAAGCCTCAGGGCACAAACTCAAGTCAACTTGCACACAGATCAGCATCCTATGGCTCTTCTGACGTATCTGAAGTAAATTACTGAGAATGTAACACTAGCCTAAAGAAAGACGACTGGCTAGACCCAGAGTCCAAGCCTCCTCCCTTCGAACTCATAAACATAGGGTTTGTTCTGAGGCCCGAAGCTTTCTTCAAGTATGACCTTTATCCTACAGTCATTGGGTCATCTCTACAGGGCAGTACATAAAAAGCTAATATTCAGAATCACTACTTAGCTTTGTCAAGACTCGCTTATGTTCCAAATGTTGTACTTATTAAAACAGAAAATTATGGTAGATATTTTCTACCACTTATTGTCTTTCAGATTGGTAAAGGTTTCCTTTCCTTTCCTTTCCTTTCCTTTCCTTTCCTTTCCTTTCCTTTCCTTTCCTTT
>NW_026057584.1:9479953-9529591 GCF_023721935.1 Panthera uncia
TTCCTTTCCTTTCCTTTCCTTTCCTTTCCTTTCCTTTCCTTTCCTTTTTTCTTTTTTTAAGCGACAAAGGAAGAATAAAGCCCTTAATAATCATTGAGAGAGGCGTGAATTGGTTTGGCAAATACCTATCAAAAGGCCATTCATGCCTTTTGACCCAAACATTCTACTTGTTAAGAATGTATCCTTTGTTGGGGCACCTGGGTGGCTCGGTTGATTAAGTGTCCAAGTCTTGATTTTGGCTCAGGTCATGATCTCATGGTTCTTGAGCCTGAGTCCCACATTGGGCTCTGCATTGACAGTGTGGAGCCTGCTTGAGATTCTCTCTCTTTCCCCCTCTCTCTGCCCTCCCTGCCTCTCTCTCTCTCTCTCTCTCTCTCTCAAAATAAATAAGTAACTTTTTTTAAAAAAAAGAAGTTATCCTGAGGAATTTGCCAGAAAATGTGTATAGCATTTTCCATGTGTTTGCCATAGGTTAATTACGACAATGAAAAATCAGAACTGACCTGAGGGTTTGCCAGCTGGGACTAATTAAATAATGATGGCACATTTAGGTGATGGAATATTTCACAGCCAATAAAATATTATGTGAAAAAATAACACAGAACAATGCTAATGATGATTTGTTAAAAGGCTCACAAGTGTACACACCACTAATCCAAATATTGAAAGGAAAGTATTTATACATGCAGAGGGAAGGAACATCAGAGTGGGAGCAAATATAACATGCCAGATGGAGTTTGAAGGGAGCGGAGCTATGAGGTATCCCCAAATATTTGTGAACTGATTGCTACTTATTAGCTAGATATTAGCTCATCAGCTCATTTCAGCTCATATATTCATACATAGCTATTGTCACGTATTTAACTCTATTTTGAAAATGTTCAAGCCTATAAATATTGTTTTAAGCATCTTGTTCTTATTAACCGTGCATGTTTTGTTAACGAACATGCAAGAAAAGCTGCTGAGGGGCTTACGCTGGTTTTTGCAAGTTGAGATGTGGCTGTCACATGGGCTCACTGTCCTCTCCCCGGGTCCCCCGAATCTCCCGACTGCCTGTGAGCAGTACACGGCTGTCTTTTTATGAATGGAGAAACCCACCGTGGACAGCTGAGATAACTCGCCTCTGTTTCTGCGGCTCGGGGAATCTTCTGGTGTCGCCCCGTCTACTTCTCGTACAGGGCCTCATACCCGCTCCAGGAAGGATGGGCAGGCAGCCTCCTCAGAGGATACGCACCAGGATGTGATATCTTAGTAGAAAACACGTGATCGCTGGCAGAATTCTTTAACATTTTAATTTATATATAGCATATTTTTAGACTTCTATATATTTCCAGTATATCTTTGTAATAAACTTGGACATTGAGCTTACTTTGTTGTCGTTGTTGTTTTAATGCTTATTTATTTTGAGAGAGAGGGAAAGCAGGGGGGACAGGGCAGAGAGAGGGAGAGAGAGAACCCCAAGCAGACTCTGTACTGTGAGCCTGTCATGATCTCATGAACCGCGAGATCATGACCTGAGCTGAAATCAAGAGTCGGACGCTCAACCAATGGAGCCACCCACGTGCCCCTGAGCTTACTTTGAAAAGAGAGGTCAAAGATTTCTCATTAACCCCCTGGCATCTCTCCTTCACCGGTTACGAAGGCAAGATGCGGAGGCATGTGTCATTCATCTGGTGAAGGCCCCTAAACATTAGGTCCTTTCCACCACTGGGACAGCAACTCACTAGGCAGCCCTTGAGGGGACACGGGAAAAAAAGTGGGCCCAGCTGGGCATCTCAGCATCTGAGTATATTTGGACAATGCACACCCCCGCCCTCCCCCAGGGTTGAGACTGTGCTCCCACAACTACACTGGCTGAGAAATCCTACTAATGGGAGAAAAGCAGAGACTCTGCGATTGGATGGGTCTGGGTTGAAACCTTGTTTTCTATCAGATACCTTGGGCAAATGTCTTCATCTTTTTGGCCTCGGTTTCCTCATCTCCAAAATGGAAATAATGATGATGACTCTTGGAGGGATGACACGGGAGAAATCCAAAGCCCCCAGCCCGATGCCAGATATGGAGTGTGCCCCATAGAGGTGGGTCCTTGCCTCTTTCTCCCTTCTCCTCTTGTTCACCTGCTGGCCAGTCCTTCATATCCATAAAAACCAACTCAGCCCCAAATCCCAAACATCTTTCTCATCAGCTAGCTAACAATATTCGCTCTTATGCAGCGAGGTTTGCTTTCCTGATCGGATTCTTCACAAGACATAATTTATTTCGGTTTTCACTCTGACCTGATGTTCGATTTTTTTTTTTAATCTTCAGTAATCATTAAGAATTGCATGCTCTTTGCTGTAGTTCTTCAACAGCATAATTAAGAAGAATCATCTATCTGTCATCTATCTAGTTAAAAACAAAGTTACTTAGGAAGGGTTAGAGTAACTTGCCAGATACCACACAGCCAGTGGGAGATTCCAAATCTTTCTCAGCGTCTGTCTAGGAAATAGTTTTGTAAGTGAGCACACGGCTGTCTCTGCTTTGTCTTGCAGACTATTGTTGTTCTAACAGATCAAGTTTCTCCCCGCTTTGGACATCATGTATAATTAGGGGATTTCACAGAGTGGGGTTTGAGATTCTGTGTCATGGAGAGCTTGGGAATCAGATCTGTTATTAGGTGAAGAAGGATTTTGTTATCTGAACAGCCTACTGAGAAATGGAGAAGTTAGGACTGCTAGGTAAACTCCGCATGTAACTTTACCTTTCGATACCACTCAAAAACTCACAAAGCACTGGTTTTCCAAAAGGTAGAAAGGTGTTATTTTTTTAGATGAACTATGAAGATAATTTATTTTATTTCACCTTATTTAAAATAGCCCATAATTCCGATATGTTTTTGGTGCAAATTTACAACATCAAATATGTGTTCCTCTCTCTATGTTTGGTTCAATTTGTATAAACACAGCAAAACTTAGATTTTCAGCCATCCAAATTTTCACTCTGGGATGGTAGTAATCACTAGGAATTAAAACCTTGGGAATAAAAGCAACATTATTTAAAATGGAGATGAGTCTGAGGTTGAAATAAGAATGGAATAAACTGAAATTAACAAGGATTGTGTTGAAATAGTTCTTTCCTTCAAGAATTCACAAATGAAGTTGCCCTTGGAGAATCAAATTAGTAAATTTCAGGGGCACCTGGGTGGCTCAGTCTGTTAAGCACCAGACTTCAGCTCAGGTCACATCACGGTTGGTGAATTCAAGCTCTGCATCGGGCTCTGTGCTGACAGCTCAGAGCCTGGAGCCTGCTTGGGATTCTGCGTCTCCCTCTATCTCTGCCCCTCCCCCACTTGCTCTGTGTGTGTGTGTGTGTGTATGTGTGTGTGTGTGTGTGTGTGTGTGTGTGTGTGTGTGTCTCTTTCAAAAGTAAACATTAAAAATTTTTTTAAGTAGTAAATTTCAAACACGATGAATGTGATTAGGAATTGATAGCAGTCTTTGTTGGTTGCCACCCACCTGCCTTTTCTAGAGGAGCCCTGATTTGTCCAGCAAACTCTCTCTTCTGCATAGCTTACGCACAGATTGCAGGCCTCATCTCTAGCTCCAGAAGGCAGGACATGATTGGTCTAAGTCATTTCCGGTAGTTCCCTCCATACCCTCACCAGTGATTGGTATGGGCATGGGCATGTGATAAAATTTTGGCCAATGAGACACCAGAAGTCAGCAGAAGCTTCCAGAAGATTTTATCACTTATACAGAGAAACACATCCCCTTTTTGGACACCGGCCGTTGTGCTTTGATGTGACTGCTGGAGTTACTGTAGCCATTTTGTGACTAAGAGGGGAGCCAGGTTGAGATGACAGCGGTCACCTGGAGGACACAGAAGCAATAAGTTGTGGAGAGGAGGAGCCAGAGCACTGTCACTGTGTTGGGAACCTCTTTTCCGTTGGATGTGTTTATGTGAAATAATACCATATTTCATCAGATCGAATACACCAGCCATTGTATGCCACGGTATTATTTTATGTGTCATGTAGAAATAGCTCTGTCCAAAAAAATCGAAGTACAATGTTTTTTTAATCACTTATATTTATTGAAAGTCTCTTTTGTTCTTCACTAGACATGTACTTTATTATGTTTTTCTTAGCATTTGAATTACTTCATTAATTTTATAGATTATATTGACACAATATATGTATTTTTTTAATTTTTATTTTTATTAATTTTTTAAATATTTATTTTTGAGAGAGAAAAAGAGAGAATGCAGGCACATAAGCAGGGGAGAGGAAGAGACAGAGGGAGAGAGAGAATCCCAAGCAGGCTCCGCACTGGCAGCACAGTGCCTGATGTGGGGCTCGACCTCACGAACCATGACATCATGACCTGGGCTGAAATCTAGAGTCGGTCGCTTAACCAACTGAACCACCCAGGGGTCTCTGTATTTTGCTAAATATAATAAAGTTATATTGCCCGTGTGTATACTTAAAAGAGGAAAATGGAAGTGGAATAAACAAATGAAGGTATTCCTGAAACTCCCCCGTATTCAGAATCTGAGTCTTCTGGATCATTCTTTGAAGGAGAGTTTCAACGTCTGACTCAGAATATCGTCCTCCATGACATCAAGAACATGGTGATGACGGCAATACAGCACTGAACTCTTCAGCTGGCTTTGCAGTTCCGTAGAGCCGGCTTCCTTTTGATTTCTACTTTGGGAGGGCTGTACACGTCTCAGATTCACCCCTACCTCCTTGTAGCTTCTGGATTTTCTTCCAAGCTGCTGCTCTCATGCTTGGGCTTCTGAGTTGTTTTCAGTTTCTGGCTCTTGTGGATAAAGTTTCTGTAAACATTTGTGCAACGGGTTTCTGCCCCCTTTTGCTCCTTTTAAGTTGTTAACTGTCTTCTATTCATTAACAATTCTTTATTATAAATTGTCCTTGGTAAAATAACAGTATGGTTTCTGTCTCCTCAGTGGACCTTGCTTGAGATCACTGATACGAATCTTTAATCATTCATTATGTAGGGCACTCAGTAAGAGCTTTTAATTTGGGTACACTTCAGGTTTAGGACATTTTTTTGTACAATGTTTCTCAGGAATTCCTTTTTTTCAGGTATTGGATGTCCTGGTCTAATTCTTTTATTTTTTCCCTGTTTTCCATCTCTTATCTTTGGTTCTTTTTCTCCAGGAGATTTCCTCAATTTTGTATTCCAACCCTTCTGTTGAGTTTTTCATTTTTTTCCTATCATATTTTTTATTTCCTAAAAGGTGTTTAACTTTTTCTGAATGTTACTTTTTTTATTGTGTTCTATTCTTGTTTCATGGATACAAAACCTCTTATCCTGCTGAGAACATTACTGATAAGTATTTTGCTCTGTCTGTGTGCATTCTTTACTTTTTCCAAAATTGTATTTCCTGGATTTTGTTGTTCATGGTGGTACTGATGATTTGATTTGCCTTTCCTCAAAAGCCTGATAATTCTTAGACGCGCATGGGTATTCAGGAGTGGGGTGCTAGGAAGCTGATCGGAAGTTCTGGCATTTGAGCAGGGCTTGTTCAGAGGAAGACTTCTCTATAGGGTGACCTGCTGGGGCTCTCTGGTTAGAGGATCCTGACTATTAATACCTTTTGATCTCGTTACTTGGCCTGGTCTGATTCTCCAGGGAAGAATCTAGTTGTTTCCCTCCTGAGCCTTGGGAGAGTCAGAGTGAGTCTCCTAAATCAGTATTTGGATTTTCATTTAATCTCTTGCCATATTTAACACTGAGTCCCTCTGTCCCAGTGGCCTGGGGGCCTGAGGCCATACATACTCCTCCAGAGACCAAACTTCCAGTCTTCTGGGGGGTGAAGCAAAACTGTTGTTGGTTGTGCAGAGGAGGGGAGGATATGAAGAAGGTGGTTGTAACATCTCAAACAGAATTCCAATCATTCCTACTGTTGCCAGGTCCTTCTTTACCCTTGCTTTCAAAAGAACCCACTCCTGGGACACCTGGGTGGCTCAGTCGGTTGAGCGTCCGACTTCGGCTCAGGTCATGATCTCGCGGTCTATGAGTTCGAGCCCCGCGTCGGGCTCTGTGCTGACAGCTCAGAGCCTGGAGCCTGCTTCGGATTCTGTGTCTCCCTCTCTCTCTGCCCTTCCCCTGCTCATGCTCTGTCTCTCTCTCTGTCAAAAATAAATAAACATTAAAAAAAACCAAAACCCACTCCTACCCATTCTTGAGCTTTGCTGCTCTGAGACTCTGGGGCACAAATCTGATGGCTTCCCCACTTGCCCACCACGAGCTTAGATTTTAGCTTTGTCAGGGCTGTTAAATCAGCTTCTAGTAGGTCATCCAACTTCTAGCACGCAAAATTGTTGCCTTTCCTATTCTCTTTGTCTTTGTGGGTTTATGTTTTAGGAAAACCCTGTAATCGTCATTTTAGTGGTGTTGCCCGAGGGAGGGAAGGTATATAACAGTTTTTTAACTAGAAGCTGTACTTAGTGTATTCTTAAGATGTTTACAATGCTACAGAGAATCTGATATATATATTTCTTAATTTAATTTAAACACATAGGATAATATAAATGATTGAGTTGGTAGTCAATATTTAAACTTAGGAATATCTATTAAGTTTATAATGATTTTAAGATATCTAAAAGTTTAAAAGAGTTTGATCTATATTTTTACATTTGTCTCATTACAGTTTTTCAAACACTTGGTTTGATTTTGTTAGATTTGTAATTATGTCTCTTTAGAATTTAGAAATGCTTGAGAAAATAAAAGACATTAAATGTGTGGTATAGTTTGAAATGCTTAAGATGATTTAATTAAGTTGCAAATGGTATTTACATTTAAGAGAATTTAATTTTGTTAAATTTATAAGTTCCATGGCTTTAATTAATAATTTCTAAGATAATCTGATTAAGTTTGTAAATAGTGCTTAAAAGTTTAAGAGATTATAATTTGTTAACTGTAAGTAGCTCATTAAATGTTTATCAAAGGATAATGGAACTCAGTGTTTTTAATTTTCATTCATAAGTATTTGATTTATATTTGAATTTACTAGGTTTGTATTTGAAAGTTTAAAGAAAAATAGGTTTTAAGGGCATCTGGCTGGCTCAGTTGGTGGAACTTGCGACTCTTAATCTCAGGGTTGTGAGTTCAAGCCCCACATTGGGTGTAGAGATTATAAATAAAGAAATTTTAAAGAAAAATAGGTTCTTAATTTTTAGCTTTAATTGAATAGCAGTGATAAACACAAATAACTGTAATAAATTAAAATATTTGTATTAAATTATAAATTATAAATAATTACAAATAATTATAAAACAGTTTCCTAAATCAGATTAAAAAGATTGATTTAGGAATCTGGGGACAACTGAGTGGCCATTTGGAGAAAAAAAAAATTTTGATTTATGCGTAACGACCAAGATAAACTCCAAACAGATCAAAGATCTACATGCTAAAAATGAGACCATAAAAGTACGAAAAGGAAACCTGGTAAATTTTTTATTATCTTTCCAACTATGTTAAAAACCCAAAAACCAGGGGCGCCTGGGTGGCTCAGTTGGTTAAGCATCTGACTTCAGCTCAGGTCAAGATTTCACAGCTCATGGGTTTGAGACCCGCATGGGATTCTGTGCTGACAGCTCAGAGCCTTGAGCCTGCTTGGGATTCTGTCTCCCTCTCTCTGCCCCTCCTCTGCTCATTCTGTGTCTCTCTCTCTCTCTCTCTCTCTCTCTCTCTCTCAAAAATAAACATTTAAAAAAATTAAAAATAAAAATTTAAAAAACCCAAAAGTCAGGAAAGAGAAGATTGATAAATATGACTCTATAAATATAAAAAACTTGGAAACATGGAAATGTTTAAAGCAACTTTATCTGTAACAGCTCTAACTTGGAAACAACCAAACTATCTATCATTTTATGATAGATAAATACATCCATATGACTAAATATTACTCAGCAATAAAAGGAACTGCTGATATGTGCAATCACATGGTTGAATCTCAAAAGAATTATGTTAAGTGAAAGAAGCTGGACATAAAAGGCTACAGACTGTCTAATCCCATTTAGGACATGTTGGAAAAGGCAAAACAGAAATCAGATGAGTGGTACTAAAGGGATGGGGATGGGAGAGGGGAATGTGACCAGAAAGGGACATGAGGGAGATCTTGGGTTGATAAAGATATTCTCTATCTTTACTATGGCACTGGTATTTCACTTGTCAAGCTCATGAAACCTATACAGGGTGATTTTTACTATATTAAAAGCATACATTGGGGCGCCTGGGTGGCTCAGCTGGTTAAGCGTCTGACTCTTGGTTTTGGCTCAGGTCATGATCTTACAGTTTTGCGGGTTTGAGCCCCGCATTGGGCTCTGCACTGGCAGCGTGGAGCCTCCTTGGAATTCTCTGTCTCGCACCCCCTCTCTCTACTCTTCCCCCATTCACTCTGTCTCTCTCAAAATAAATAAACTTAAAAAAATTTTTTAAAAATCGTACCTTGATAAGTGGGGTGTCTCCCTCTCTCTGCCTCTCCTGCTCAAGCTCTGTCTCTCTCTCTCTCAAAAATAAATAAACATTAAAAAAAAATTTTTTTAAATACCATTTTCTAAATGAAAATGGACCAAGGATAGTATCACACTGAGCATGATTATGCATGCTTTTTATTATTATTTATTATTGAAAGGCAGTTGACATCCAATGTTATATCAGTTTTAGGTGCAAAACACAGCACAATTTTGTACGTTATGCAATGCTCATCGAGTGCTGTTACCATCTGTCACCATGCAACGATATTTCAATATTATTGACTATATTCCCTATGCTGTGCTTTTCATCTCTGTGACTCATTTATTTTAATACTGGACGTATTTTTCTTTTTATTATTATTTTTTTAAATTTATTTATTTAGAGAGAGACAAAGACAGCGCTGTGGGGGAGGGGCAGAGAGAGAGACAGAGGGAGAATCCCAAGCAGGCTCTGCACTGTCAGCACAGAGCCCAATGTGGGGCTCGAACCCACAAAACCGTGAGCCGAAATCAAGAGTCAGGCACTTAACTGACTGAGTCACTCAGGCGCACCAATACTTTTACCTCTTAATCCCCTTCACCTGTTTCACCCATCCCTTCACCCTCTTCCCCTCTGGCAACCACTAGTGTGTTCTCTGGATTTATTTTTTGATTATACATGTTTTTAATATCATCCTTATTTTCACACTGAAATCCTGGAATCAGAATTCCAGATTCTGACTCATTAGAAGCTATTATTTTAACTTGATAACTCACTATAGAGGTTGTAGCTATTAGTTTTGTTTCCTCCTCCTAAGTTGTGAGATCCAGAAATGCAGCTTTAAGCAATATTCTTTCTAGAAAAACATTCTATTACAATAAAGCAAATTGGAGGTCCTACAGAATTCATGACGACTGTAATTTTCTCCTTACCATGCATAAAAACGTGGGCATTTATACCCCAGACACTATACAACATTAGGAAGATTTTCTGAAAGCAAAACTTCCACAAGATTTTGCACAAAAGAAGGAGGATATGCAAGAAAACTACACAGGCTAATGATAAAAATCTTTCCAAAAGAAAACGGGCAAAATCGCACATACTTATGATACCGGAAGAACAAGTCATATAAGCAGTAAGAGGATAGGGAACCTGGCTGGCTCAGTTGGTAGAGCATGTGACTCTTGATCTCGAGGTCATGAGTTCAAACCCCACGTTGGTCTTAGAAATTACTTAATTAAAAAAAAAAAAAAGGCAGCAATAAGAGGATAAAACATGTCACAGCAAAGTGGATGGGACGCCACTGACTGATGGTGGTCCTACACTGTGAAGGCACAAATGGGGTTTCAAGGGTGTTCAAGCAGCTATTTTGGACCTAGAGGGACATTCCAGTGCTGAGATTTAGTACCAGGGTGACCTTGGGCAGGTCTCATAGTCTCTGCCTGCTTGCTCATATCCATCGCAACTTCTGGGAGGATTAAAATGAAATGGTACATGTAAATGTGCTCAGCAGAGCACCAGATACGGTTTTGTGTTTCGATCCTATAAAATCATCGCTGGAATGTGTTTCCATAAGAGGTTAAAAACACAGACGCAGCTCCCCAGGTTTAGAAGCAGCGCAGATCCTCTCTTGCAGCGCTCGTCGGAGAACTTGATGAAACCCGCGATTTTCTCAGGCTGGAGATGGTGGGCTCGTCCCCAAGCGCAGAAAGACAGTGTGAGGCAGGGCCACGCCAGTCAGTTCTAACACACGCTTTGCAGAGGCCTGACCCCAAAACAGTAAGTGTGTTTGCCAGATGGGCGTGCTAAAAATCTCAAAGAAATCCAAAGTACTCTATAAACAGTAAGATCAAAGCAAAAAAAAAAAAAAAAAAAAAAGGCCTGACCCCGGCTGAAATTCTTTTTTTTTTTTTTTTTTTACCTTTGTATTAGCACAATATTATCTTCTGGAACAATGCCCAGAAAAAAGAACAGAATCTCTCCAAAACCTTCCCGGATAAGGGCAGGGAAAGTGACCGAGCAGGTAGAAGGCCCAGGTGTCTACGGCCCCGCTTCACGGAGCCCGTCTCGGGATGCACATGCCGCTAACTCACAACCTGCTTCTCCATAAAAATTACTATTTACAACTCGAAGATGCTTTTGCTTTTCCTTCTGGTAACAAGATAGTAATCTACTGGCAGAAAACTTAAAATTTCCCCAAGTTTCCTGGAGGTCTAGTTAGCGGTACATGTGCCTAATTCCCTGGCACGGAATGATGGAACAGTATGGACCCAGACAAACTGACAGTTTCTCTCTTGATGAGATAAACATTTCCTTATCAGAAACACAGTCTCCTTCTCTCTTTCTCTCTCTCACCTCTCTGTCAACAGCAGCTACTAACTGTATTTCCTCCTGTTCCTCACCCATTCGATATTACTGCTTCTGCAAATGCAGCCCCAGGTAGGGTCCAACCACTCGGGAAGGGGCCACTTCCTGGTTTTACTTGTGTGCCCCCTCCCAGGCTCTCTCCACATGTCGTGTTTCCCTCTTCCTTATGGTTTC
This sequence comes from Panthera uncia, assembly GCF_023721935.1. Taxonomy (NCBI): domain Eukaryota; kingdom Metazoa; phylum Chordata; class Mammalia; order Carnivora; family Felidae; genus Panthera; species Panthera uncia. The sequence goes on from NW_026057584.1 coordinate 9,490,960, forward strand.
TTTCTTCTTGTTTGTAAGATGAACACCTGCTACTGAATATTTCCATCTATTCCCTTCTCAGCCCCTATCTGCGAGTCAAAAAAGACCCACTAAAGTACGTGTGTTTCTGGGAATTAAATAGAATTTAATTATTAAATATATCAAAACTGGAGGTACTTTGTGCAAACCTTCCTCACCTTCTGTTATGGACTGAATTGTGTCCCTCTGATATTCCTATGCTGCAGCCCTAACCCCCAGTGTAGTTGTATTTGGGGACAGGGCCTTTGAAAGGGTAAAGGTTAAACAGGTAAATGAGATCTTATGAGTGGGTCCTAATCCAATATGATATATATATATATATATATATATATATATATATATATACACATATATATATATATATATTTAATGTTTATTTATTTTGAGAGAGAGAGAGAGAGAGAGACAGAGCACAACTGGAGAGGATCAGAGAGAGAGAAAGAGAGAGAAAGGGAGACAGAAAATCCCAAGCAGGCTCCATGCTGTCAGCACAGAGCCCGACACGGGGCTCCAGCTCATGAACTGATTATGACCTGAGCTGAAATCAAGAGTCGGACGCTTAACTGACTGAGCCACCCAGGTGTCCCATGACTGACATCCTTATGAGAAGAGGAAGAGACAATGGGGATGTGCACTTTCAGAAGAAAGACCACAAGGGGCCACAGTGAGAAGGTGGCCATTGCAAGCCCAGGAGAGAGGCCTCAGGAGAAACCAAGCCCACCAAGCCTTTGATCTTGGGCTTCTACCCTTCAAAACTATGAGAAAATAAATTTCTGTTGTTGAAGCCACCCAACTTGTGGTATTTTGTTATGGCGGCCCTAGCAGACTAATACAGCTCCCAAAATGATTATGATAAAATAATAACAGGTTTTTAAGGGCCCACCATGAGTCACATGCCGTGTTCTTTGGACTTAATCCTACTTAATCTTTACAACAAGGGAGGTTAGTGCCGTTGTACACTTTACAGATGAAAAACTGGCTCTAACTCATTCACTGCTCAGTGGGATTTGAGTCCAGGTCTGCCTGACCCCAAAGCCTCTAAATCTGTTCAACATCTTGCCTTATTGGAATGATGAAAAGCCTTAACTTTTCAACGTCCACGATATGCAAGGAAGCGGTGGTGTTTATAAACCTGAAGGTGTTAATCTGCAAATCATGACTGTGACATTGGATGGGTCTTTCACTTACTCTGGGTGGGGGTGTGACTGATGTGCTGAGATGTCATAGCATTTCATTCCCTTCACAGGCCACAAGCACAGAGGGCGTTGTGTTGTTCTAGCAAAACTTGACAAAGCCCTGTGCCCGTGGAGCTTACATTTATGGGGTATGGGGTAAGTAAGCAAAACAAGTAAATATATTTCATAGTGTGTTAGAACATTAGGTAAATGCTGTGAAGAAAAACAAACTAGGAAAGCCAGACAAGGAGTACTGAGCAGGGACGGGGGTTCCATTTAAATCGGGTGATTGGAGCAGGTGTCATTTGAGCCCTTGCGAAGCCAGGCGGTAAGACACAGGAGCCAGTAAACTGCTTTGCTTCTCACCCGACATGCCCCATGTAGCCCTTCCCAACCAACAGGTTGGTAAGGAAAATCCTTTTCCAGCAACCTACCCTAAAGCTGAGTTGCTCACTGGAGACAAATTCTACCTGTATCGTATCGCATAACCCCAGGGTTACATCGAACGGACTTTCCTCCTAAACTGCAGATTGTAAGGGAGAAGAAGAGCAAAAAAGCAATCATGGACATGTTCTTCAAGTGCTTTGATATTCACTCACGTATTTGTTTTCATGTCTGGATGCTTTCTAATAGCCAGCCCCTTAGAAGACCTTGTCTGGAGCCGAGTGCGTCTTCCACCTGGAAGATGCTAGCAAACGCAATGAGAAATTGGCCTCCGGATGATCATCATCCCGTCTCGCTGGCCAGTGTCATTTCTCATCACTACCCCAGGGAGTTCTGTGCAAGTGCCATGTTTGGATTATACCGCCATGGATTTGCATACGCATGTCCGATGCCTAGAGTGTCCTCCCCTGCCTTGTCCTCCCGAAAAACTCATTTTTCACGACTTAGTTTGAGTCACTTTCTTTGCATCATTAACAGTTAGTAAAAGATCTTATTTGTCCGCCATTCAAATGACCCGCCGGGTTAACAAATGTTCTCTATTCTCTCTGGAAAACACTTAGCCCTCAATATATGCTCAAACTTCCCAAGAGATTTGAATCAGATCTTCAAAGGGTCTATAGTGGTGGTCACATATCCATTTACGCGAGTCAAGACATTTATCAGTCAAATAAATATTTACTGTGTCCCTCCTCTGAGGGAGGCCGGCCAACTGTTTGTTCATGGAAGAGGGTGGTATAAAAAGTGACTAAGTCTTATTTAAGAAGATCATATCTGTAGAGCTAGAATATGAACACAAAGTAATATAAAACAACTACTTATGTGACTTGTAAAATGAATATATGGCTTTAACTACTTAGAATCTATATTGTTATGATATTGTAGTAAATAGGACACTCACTGGCTTAACACGTGTGTGCAAGAAATAAAATTTTTCTGGTAAGTTTCTCTCTCCATCCCAACCCGAAGAAAACATGTTTCCTAAATCTAATCTCAGTCCCTTTGGCACCTCTTTCCTCTCTACTGAGGCTGAGTCCAAGTTTCTGAGGAGTGGGGAGTCCTCTGTGCCACGTACGAGCCAGCAACGGGTGAGCTGCCCTCCATCCCATCAGTTCTGGGTTATCATGGAACAGGTCACAGGTAAGGGCTGCAGCGGTCTCCTCTTGGTCCTCTTTTGGCAACATTTCCTCCCACTAGTGGCCCGCAGAAGGAGGTGCCCTGTGACACCTGAGTCCTGCAGGAGACAAAGAGTGTCCAGACACCGCCTTCTTTGGCCACCTGCTGGGGTAGGAGGGCACCCGAGACCCCTTAGCAGACTCCTATTCACCTGCCTCACCTGGTGGGGAGGAGAAGGGGCGAAGGTCTGTTCAGCTCTGGGAACTTCAGTCTACCTGGGGAGTCCACTGGGGTTTTGACCTTCATCCCCAAACCACCTTGGAAGGAAATGGTCAAGGACTCTTCAGGTGAACCAGCAGCATCTAACTCCTCTTTCCCTCCTCCTTGAACCTCTCTTCCCTCTGCAACCTGGAAGGTTTTCTCGATTAGAGAATAGAGAGAGGAGCAATCTTACACGCCAAAACTTTTAGGCGCCCAACCCCCACCCAGTTCGGGCTTTTGAAATTTAAAATCCTGGGGCCTTGCATCTCAAAGCCTGATCTTGGGAAACTCCCCGAAGGCACTGAATGAAGCTGACTTAAGGGAGGAAAGCGGAGCTTGAAGGGAAAACGCGATACGAAAATTCAAGAAGTCCTCAATCAAATTTCAGGTTTTGTGTGGCCCACGGTCTGGTGTGATAGCGTAACCTTTTAAACGTATAATTTAAAATAAAATAATGCCTAAAAATATTTATATTAGGTACAGTAATTAAAATGATTTATGAAATGTTCTCGTGGGGAGGAAAAACATTTTCTTGAAGAGATTTAAATGAAACACAGTTGATTCAAATACTTCTTTTCCCGAGTTACATTAATGACCACAAATGCAAACTTTGGCAAGTTTTCTTGTCAATATATACAAGTTTCCATTCTCAGGTTTAACAGCTGGCCAAGCAACCCATGGCCCTTTCTGTTTAACCTAAATTGGAATCGATCAAAAATCATTCGTAAGCATCCACAATCTAGATTTTTCTGGTTCCATTCCCTGACTTCTGATCTTGGACAGAACCCACCTTATCTCCTGTTAAAAAGAAAATCACAGGTCCAAAATGGAGTCACTTAGGCCAAGCCAAGTCACCAAACAGAACTCACTACTTAACCTAACTGCAGTTTCAACATCCCCCAGATATGTGACCTTAACCAGTCAGTCAGGCATTTTCTGGTCAGCACAAAGGAGGTCACCTGTCACATGGGCCTTCTCCATCCTCCTCTCCAGAGGAGGATGAGATAATCCATCAAATAAGACCCCCTGCTCTCCCCCTAGGGAAAGTGACCTTGCCTGAAATAATCCTTTCTTTTCTTTTGCTAATTGTCTTGCCCCACTTCTGCCGGTAAAATCCTTCCATTTGTAGAGCTCCTTGGACCTCCTCTTTACTTGCAAGATGGGATGCTGCCTGATGCATGAATTGATTAGTAAAGTCTATTAGATCTTTAAAATTTACTCAGTTGAATTTTTGTTATTTAACACCCCACATCTCCCCTCCCTCCTTCCCTCTCCTGCGGGCTCAGCTCTTATCTTTTTATTTGGGCCTGTGATTTTTATGCAAGGTCTAGGTCTCAGAGTTCTGATCTACTCCCCTGGGCCAGTCCTCAAGCTCCATGCTAAGATTCTTTCTTCCTGAGACAAAGTAATGTAAATTTTCCTCCAGTTGGCTGCAGTCCAACATATCTCCGGTTCTTCAGACAAGCCTTTTTCAACAGTAGTCTATGCATTATCTCTAATTCCTCATCCCATCACTTTTCAGCCCACTGCAGCCTGGCTCCGTACTGCTTAGAGGACACTGCTTAAGTCAGCAGTGATCTCTTTAGTGGTTTAATTGTGAAACATTCATTCATTCATTCATTCATTCAACAAATATTTTTTGTCAACCATGTGCCATGTGCTTGTTCTGTGTGCTAGGGATAGAGCAGCATAAGAAATGATTAAAAGTCCCTGTGCTCATGGAGTTGACATTCTAGCAGGGGAGGGAGAGAGACCATATAGATTTGCTTATTTCTTCACCCTATTTCAGTGATATGCCAATCCTAGTCACAAGCTCAGAAAACAAGAAATCTAAAAGAGCCTCTATTTCTTCATTCGCCACTCAATTGGTCACCAAGTCTCAATTCAACTCCTAAATCTCTTAATCCACCCTTTCTCTATATTCCCACGACTCGCCTTGGTTTGGGCATGACAGAAATATTTACACACAGAAATTGGCAATTGCCACAAATCAGCACTCCCCTCCCCAACGCCCCCAGTTAGCTGTAAAACATTTTCCAGCACATTACTGATTAAGTACCTTAAATGTTTTCCCCTTGGGCAAGTACAGAGGTTTTCCATTCTCCACCTCCTTCCTCCCCGGTCTATCCTCCCAGAAGTCATCATTCATAGATCTGCTGCTAGAGTGCCGCTTCTAAGCTTCTAAGACATCAATGTGATTGTGTCAGTCCTCTACCTGAAACTCTTACACGGATCCCCATCCCTCTCAAGGCATTGGCATTGCGTATAAAACATTCCTGATCTGGCCGGTCCTTATCTCTCCAGCCTATGTCTGAAGTTACATTGTAGTCTACCTACATACCAGCCCTTGTATTTGTCTCCTACTCTCCTTGTGCTTTTGTACAGGCTGTTCCTTCTGCCTAGGATACTTGACTAATTCCCAGGCATCTCACAAGACTGTTAACGCATGACATTTGGAGTTCCCTTTTCAAGCTCAGGCTGGTTAGATGCCTCTCCGTGTGTGCTTATAGAATCCTTTGCAGAAGTCCATCACAGCACATAAACCACTGTACTAGAGACTGGTCTCCTTCTTGTCGAGTTCCTGGTTAACCTCATGTGGGACTGTGACCTTCACTCCAATCCTGGAGTTCAGGGCTCTCTGTAGGTTCTTCCTTAGCTTTTTCCTCATCTTACTGGTAGTCCTCCTGGGTGATCGATCCATCCCTGACTTCTTCCCTGGATTTCTACCATCTATGTGCTAATGATTCACCATTTATATCTCCAGCCCAGATCTCTTAGCCTAATGAGCATCTCTACCTGGATATGCTATGCTACCTTAATATATTTAAAACAGAATTCAATATCTTCTCCAAGCCTCCTCTTCCTGGATTCTTGTGTCAGTGAATGGCATTGTTAGGGGTCCACAAATTCCAGCCAATAGGCCAAATATGCCCATAGCTTGAGCAAAAATGGTTCCTACATTTTTAAAAAAGAAAAAATAAAACACAAAGAAGAATATACCCATACACACCATATGTGGCCTACAGTGCCTAAAATATCTCCTATCTGGCCCGGTATAAAGTTTGCCAACTTATGGGTATTACCATTTGTCCAAGAACCTGGGAATCAATAGCAATGTTAATTAATTAATAGCAATAATTAGCAAAAATTAAATTTACCTCATTGAAACACCGGATGCTGTACATATTTCACTTTATTCTCAGATCAACCTATAACTGTTAGGATGCTTTTGGCTACATTTAACAGCAAACCCTGACTAGCAGGCTGAAATGGAGTCTAGAGAGAGGGGAGGCCCAGGCACAGCGTGTGATCAGTGGTTCAAGTACGTCATCAGCGATCTAGGTTTTTCCATTGCTCTGCTTTCTCAAGCTCAGGCAGTATTGGCTTCAGCTAAAGCCTGGTTCCCGTATGGTCACGACTTGGCTGTCGGTGGCAATTGGGGCTACATGTGTTCTCGTTAACATCTGCTGAGAGAGAGAAACGCCCTCAACCATGGAATATGAGGACTTCTGTATGACTGAGCCAAATAGTTCAACATGCCCACCCCACTGTCTACTGTATAGCTTTCTTTCTTCCCCCAGATCCAAACAATAACCAAGTCTTCAAAAAATTTTTTGACCTCCTAAATATCTAATTTATTTCTATTCCTCACAACTGCATCCACCAGTCTGTAACATCCCAGCAAGCAAAGGACAAGTGTCTTCTCTTCTCTGCATGGTCAGCATCTGCCTTGAAAGTGAATTTGATGAATGAGTGACGAAACTTCATTCACATATCAGGTTTTCATTTTCCCGTTGAGGAAGGTGAGATTCAGAGGGCCAAGGTCACAGAGCTAACAAGATCTGATGTACGTCGGTCTGACATGGAAGCTCGTGTTACTCCAATTATTCTATGTCTCTTTCCTCCTGTTCCATCATTTCCTTTTCCATTGGCTTCTTCCTCTTAGCCTTAAACATATTCAAACCTCTCCTCTCTAACAACCATATAATCCTTTGGGCATGCTTTCCCTACAGTTTGAGCCTCCTCTGACCCTTCCCTTTACAAACAGTTTTCTTAGAAAAATTGTCCACTTGCCTTGTCCTTATTTCCTCTTTCTCCATTCACACCTATCATGTCACTGAATTCATCTTGCAAATGTTACCAGGATCCTCCCAAGTTTGTATCAAAGGGCACACCCATCTTTTTTTTACTATACTCGGCAGCATTTGATTCCCTCTCTTGATTCCTCCTCTTCTCAGAATGCTCCCATATTTCTAAGGCTAAGTTCTCCAAGGATTCCTTGCCTTGTAATGTCCCCCTGTCTTTGCACAGGATGGCCGAGAATCCCCTCTTCACATCCCAGAAGGGATTTCTACGGCTCCAATTCCACCCAAGCTTCACGGTATCTGCTGAATAGCCCAGGAGTTATCTGAACTATAATTATTTGTTTATCTTTTGGGACCGCCACTACCCTCCAAAACAACCTCCAAGTCTTAGTTGGAGACTTTTTTTTTTTAGTCTGAAGAGCACCCTTGGTGAAAGCCACAGAGTTGATACCAATAAGTGCTTGTTGAACGAATCATTGAATAAATTAATGCATTGACTTATCCCACAATCCCACACCACACAGCCAGGAAATGGCAGAAATCAAATCAAGAGAGGTCAGAGGTTTTTCGAGTAGACTATACTGTTGAAAATGACAATAAGGTTTTTAGGCTTTGGAGGTCATCGTTGGGGCACCTGCATGGCTCAGTCTGTTAAGCATCAGACTCTTGATTTTGGCTCAGGTCATGGTCTCAAGGTTTGTGTGTGAGCCCCACTGACAGCATGAAGCTTGCTTGGGATTCTCGCTCTTTGCCCCTCCCCCACTCATGCGCTCTTGCTCTCTCAAACTAAATAAACGTTTTTTAAAAAAGAATATATAAAAAAGAAGTCATTGTGAATGAACTAGAATTTAAATAAAAATTTGAGGGGCACGTGGGTGGCTCATTCGGTTAAGCATCCAACTTCAGCTCAGGTCATGATCTCACGGTTTGTGGGTTCTGTGCTGACAGCTCAGAGCCTGGGGCCTGCTTGGGATTCTGTGTCTCCCTCTCTCTCTGCCCGTCCCCTGTTTGTGCTATATCTCTCTGTCAAAAATAAATAAAAACATTAAAAAAGATAATTAAAAAAAATAAATAAAAGTTGGAAAAGAAAAAAATATTTTTAATTTTTAAAACAGACAAAATATCTGTATATGATAAAGATAAGATTGGAAATAAATAAAACAACATTTAAAAAAAGAAGTCATCCCTAAGTGGGAGATAAACTGCATAAAGCTATACATTGGAAGATACAAAATTCAAGTAATATTTATATTGGAATTTATATTCATAGATTTATATTCATAAACATTTGTATATATGTTAATTTGTTTCTGTTTAAACATACCTTGCTATGTACACTCATTATGCATTTATGTATTTCATTTAAAAGTCAGAAAAGAATAAACTAGAGATACCAAGCAATCTAAATCTAAACTGAGAAATCCTTATTATCAATTTTTTTTTTTTTTTAACGTTTATTCATTTTCTGAGAGACAGAGAGAGACAGAGCATGAGCAGGAAAGGGTCAGAGAAAGGGAGACACAGAATCCGGAGCAGGCTCCAGGCTCCGAGCTGTCAGCACAGAGCCTGACACGGGGCTCGAACTCACAAACTGCGAGATCATGACCTGAGCCGAAGTCAGAAGCTCAACCGACTGAGCCACCCAGGTGCCCCTAGAAATCCTTATTATGAAAATACCACAAAAGCACTGTTGTGTGAATGGGCAGACTATTTTCTGTTAAGTAAAATTAAGTACTTTAATCATATTTAAGCATATTAAATAATTTAAAAATTAAGACTGCAATTCAGCCACATCTTATGATTTCATGGCCTGCCAGATGTAAAAGAAGTGTGTGGGGGGTACCAAATAATGGCTGCCTGCTGCTTTTCTACGTTTTGGAAATGCTAAGTAAGGGCCAGTACTAGGGAAAATGAAGAAGGAATTCTCCTGCAGAGTTACCTAAATGGCCATAAAAGAGAAAAAGATTAAACTCCACAAAAGGGCTAAAATGTTTGCAGACTGGGAGGCAATCTTTCAAATTAAAAAAAAAAAAAAAAAAAAAAAAAAAAAAAAGAGGGGTGCCAGGGTGGCTCAGTTGGTTAAGCGTCCGATGCTTGGTTTCGACTCAGGTCACGATCTCTCGGCTTCAGGGGTTTGAGCCCCTGCGTCGGGATGGGTGCTGGCTGCATGGAGCCTGCTTGGGATTCTCTCTCTGTCCTCTCTCTGCCCCTCCCTCACTTGTGCTATCTCTGTCTCTCTCAAGGTAAATAAATAAACTTAAAAAAAAAAAGGAAAGATATGTTTTAGAATTTTAAAATTGGGAAATACTACAGTGAACAGGCCTTTAATAAATAGATTAAAATTAGCCTTAACCTCTTCAGGGTGCTCCGCTATTTTATTTCCATTTAACTGCTATGAATTGTACAAGTGCATTGCATTTCTTTGTAAATAAATTAAGCTTTTTGTAACAAAAAATAAAATGAAATGAAACATAAAATGTAATCAATAATCTGAGGTTAGGGTGGGGAGATACACTGCACAGTTGCTCTGGGGGTAGGAACCCATCTTTAAAAACTCAACATTTGGGGCACCTGGGTGGTTCAGTCAGTTGTGCCTCTGGCTCTTGATTTGGGTGTGGGTTATGATCCCAAGGTCATGGGATTGAGCCCTGTGTCAGGTTCCACACTGGGTGTGGAGCCTGTTTAAGGTTTTCTTTCTTCTTTTGCCCCTTTCTCCCTGCTTGCTTGCTCTTAAAAAAAAGGGGGGGGGGTGCGCCTGGGTGGCTCAGTCGGTTAAGCGTTCGATTTTGGCTCAGGTCATGAGCTCATGACTTGTGGGTTCAAGCCCTGCATCTGGCTCTGTGCTGACAGCTCAGAGCCTGGAGCCTGCTTTCGGATTCTGTGCTTCCCTCTCTCTCTGCTCCTCCCCTACTCGCATTCTCCCTCCCTCTCCCTCTCTCTCTCTCTCTCTCTCTCCCCCTTTCTCTCTCAAAAATAAATAAACATTTTTAAAAAATCTATAAAAGAAAATAAATAAAAACTCAAAACTTCAGGGACACCTGGCTGGCTCAGTCAGTAGAGCATGTGACTCGATCTCAGGGTAATGAGTTCAAGCCCCATGTTGGGCATGAAGCCTACTGGGAAAAAACAAAAACAAAAACAACAACTTTCAAATCTTCAGTGACATTGTTCTTATACTGTGTGCATAAATGAATATCTTGCTAGACTTACTAAAAATTACTGTGGATATGTTTCTAACAAAAAAATAAAAATGAGGTATCCTGAATGACTGAAGTTTACCCTGAAAACATAAATGTATCTCCTTTTCCCATCTCAACTCCCCAGATCTATAAAAAGTAAAATGGAAGAATTGAAATATATTCTCCATTAAGGTAATCATCTAAGCTCCAATAATTTTTTCAGTCGAAAGCTTAAAAATCTGCCAATTAAGATGTCTCCACCTACAATGGGCTAACCACAAAAAAAGGTGAGTCAGTTTTCCTGGAGCGTGTTTTCATTTATCTGGCTTTTAGCAATATTGGCTACACCCCTTCCTGAACAGTTTGCTGGCAATAATTCTCCACATTACTTTCTTAATGGTATTAATTTTTTAAAGAGAACATTTTAAAACATCAAAAAAACCTTTACGGTTTTTTTATAACAGTGATAAGGCTGATAGTAAACAGTTCAAATAAGAATACAAAGCACAAGAGGGGGTGCCTGGCTGACTCAGTCGGTAGAGCATGCGACTCTTAATCTCAGAGTCGTGGGTTCAAGCCCTACACTGAACATGGAGCCTACTTTAAATTTTTTTTTTTTAACATTTATTAATTTTTGAGACAGAGAGAGACAGAGCATGAACAGGGGAGGGGCAGAGAGAGAGGGAGACACAGAATCTGAAACAGGCTCCAGGCTCTGAGCTGTCAGCACAGAGCCCGACGCGAGGCTCGAACTCACGGACCGTGAGATCATGACCTGAGCTGAAGTCGGACGCTTAACCGACTGAGCCACCCAGGCGCCTCGAACACGGAGCCTACCTTAAAAAAAAAAAAAAAAAAAAAAGCCACTCAATGGTACAAAGCATGGAGGGGAAGTCAAAAAGAAACCAAAATCTAAAATCCCATTTTCAAGCATTAAGTGTATCTTACATTCTCCAAACATTACTCAGACTCTACAAACATTTACAGATGGATTTGTGTGTTTGCATATGTGCATATATTAGTTTTACATAATTGGGATAATACTTAACATGCTCATTTGTGAAGTCTTGTCTTACTCTATGTCACAGACATGTATTCCTGTGATGTCTAAATAAAACATCATCATTTTCAGTGGCTTCACGGTGTTCCCTTACACGGAAGTATACACAGTGTACTTCATCAATTTTCTTTTGAAGGACTTTCAGCTTGCCCCACTTTACTTTTGGGTTGTTATAAATAATGCTGTGATGAATATCCCATTTACGTGTCATTTCAAATGTGTGTAATTATCTCCTAGAGGTAAATTCCCTGAGGTGGGGTGGTAGGAGGGTAAAGGACGCTACTTGACAAAATATTGCTAAACTGCCCTTGGGAAGCAGATCTGTCAGGATTAGGTTCAGTTGACTTCGAGAGAACACCCAACAAGATGGCTTACACGAGACAGAAGGTTACCCGGAAGAGGAGGCGGTCCATGACCCAGGGGACAAGGCACCTTCCATTTTGGTGCACCAGCACTTCAGAACACGGCTTCTTCAGCATGGTGTGAGGTGGCCGCTTAAATTCCAGCCATTGGATCTGCACTCCAGCCAGCAGGAAAGGGAAAGGGACAAAAAGGGTCAAATCCCAGGGACTCTTCTGTGAAGTCAAACTCACCACTCGGGCAACATCTATCGGCCAGAATTGGGTCATGTGGCTACACCTAGCTGCAGGGCAGGCTGGGAACCGTAAGTCATTTTTCCTTGGATGCCTTTATGTTCAGTTAAAAGTCAGGTGTTCTTTTACTGAGGACAAGGGAAAAGACAGCCAAGAGTTTCTGCCCCGGGAAGGATGTACCAACTCACATCCCTGTCAATGTCCTGCAAGAGGTGTCATTTCCCAAGTCCCAGTTGGATAAACTGTTCTCACTGCCAACGCGTTTTATTACTTACAAAGGAAAATATGTAACCTATTCTCAAATAGCCTGTTTTAGTTCATATCACTAATATCAGTGATGTATACACCAACCCCCGCAAAAGTATAAAGAACATGCAAATGCGGGGACATAACTGTTACTCTGCCTTGACTTGTGCTTCAGTGTTAAAGCTCCGTCCTTAGCTGACTTCTCTTCTCCTCCAGGTAATCTCATCCATAGCTTTAATGCTGCTGAGTCAAAATCTGTATTTTCACTCCTGATCTCCCGAGTCTTAGTAAATTAGCCAGCTGCTTACTCCGCATACTCATCTGGGTAATCCACCACCATGTTACAATCAACTATGAAAAAAATCGGTCTCATTGTCTTCTCTTACAAATACTTCCTCCCGCGTTCCTTATTTTGGTGGCACCGGTTGAGTCATTCACCTCTCTCTCATCAAGACGCTGCCTGCATGACCAAATTCGATGAATTTCACTTCCATAACGACTCTTGCCATCCCCTTCGTCTCCACTGTGCTCTTGAGGATCAAGATGAAATCTCATGACTCTCTGCCTCCATGCTTGAACCAATCCAGGCTACCCTCAAACGTGGCAGCCAAGGGCTTCTTACTAAAATGCTAATGTGAATATGATGGCCCTCTCTCTCTCTCTCTCTCTCTCTTTTCCCCCACCAAATCCTTTAAAGGGTGTCCATAGTCAAAAAGCTGGATGTGGCACGTGCAGTCCCCCAGCCAGTGACCTTCATCAGCATCACCTTGTATGAATCCCCTGACTATATTCCACATTTCAACACATCACTTGTGGTTCTGCAATGCAGTGAATTTGCTAGTGGATCCCTCCTGCCTAGAATTCCTAGAAAAGATCTATTCCTTTTTTTTTTTTTTTTTTTAAGATTCAGATCCTATAGACACATCAATAAAACCCTTCTCGACCAGACTCCCTACCTCGTGGCTACTTCGTTTTGTGCCATTTTTGTGTTCTGTACTTTCTTCTAAAATATTATAGTAAAGAGGGTTAATGTTTATTAATCCAGCAAATGTTTACTGAATTTCCACTGTGTGCTTAGCATTATGCTAAGAGCTAGATTCACGACCACGTGTAAGCTGAACATAGACCTTACGTCTTCACAACCTTCAGTCTATGCAGCTTAGGAAAGGCTAATTTCCATTTGCCATCTCTGGTTGGCTAGAAAAGAAATTCTTTCTCTCCCCCATCAATCTGAATGAGACACTAAGAAACTGATGTTGCCCTGTTGATCATGTCAAGATGCTCTCTTCAGTGTCTTGCTGCTTATTCAAACACGCATTTATTTTTGCTTTTATGACTTCATGCTGTTGGCTGCCACTATCCAGGATCACTTGGATGTTTAAGAAGGAAAAATTAGGGGTAACCTTATTTGACCTAGTATTTCTCAAGCTCTTTCCTCAAACTTAACCCTGACGAAGGCCCGGTTTAGGGGATTCCTGGCAGAGAGGATGAAAGACCTAAGAACAGGATGCACAGCCAAGCAAAGATTGGGGAAAGGGTGTTCCAGGTGGAGGGCCATGGACAGAGCAAAGACGGATGGACAGAGGTGAGGAAATGGTGTCTCCATGAGGATGGGCCCTCCATAAACAAGACTGCATAGGGTTAGTTCACAGCACGTTTTAAGACCTGGCTCAGTGGATCACACATGACCCATGGAGGTGCAGCTCTAAGGGCTGTGTTACCTGTCGCTGCTTCCCTTCTCCCTCTTGGGCTGCCCTGCAAACTTGCTACTCCTGTTTTCCTCCCTTCCTTTCCATCTTCCCAGTTCCCAGTTTCCTCTTTTACCACCGATCCAAGATAGGAATAGGCCTGAACTGAAAAATCTCGCAGAGGCGATTTACAGAAGGAAGTCCAGGTACACTAAATTTTGCACAAAAAAAGAAATCCAAGTTAGGGACAAACTCGTGAGTTAGAGGAGAGTGCTAGAGTGCATTCCAGATAGATCAAAAGTGTCTGGGTGTATTATTCAGGACTGCTGATCTCAAGAGACAGAAATTCAATCCGGAGAAGTTTAAATAAGAAAGCAGTCGTGTCGGGTTATATAACTTGGAAAGACAGCGGCATGGCTGGCCTCAGGCACGACGGGATCTAGGTGGGGGTGCAAAATGACAGCATCAGATTATCAGCTCTTTCCCTTTCCTTCTGTCTCTGCTCCTCTCTGTTGTTGGCCTCATTATCTTCTATTGTAAATGTGTGTCACTTATGCAGTGGGGAGCCTGGCAGCTAGAAACTCCAAGCCTCTATCATCCAGTTTGAGGATCCTCCAAGAAATGATAAACTAACTCTTCCTAATTGAGGGTGGAAGATCTCAGGGAATAATTGCATGGAGCCAGCCTGTCAACCACCCACATGTGTCCCGGAGGCAAGGGGGGGGGGGGGTGGTGGTCATGATTGGCCAGGTGTGGGTCATGTGCCTGTCTTTCTGCTTGCACCTGGGTGGATTCCTCACAGGTGTGGAGATGGAAGTAGGGGGAAGAGCAGTGGCTGAAATCTGGGCAGGAAAAAAAAAATGTGATTTGATTGGAACAGAGGCTTTGTGGCAGAGTATTAGGAGACAAGCTGGGAGTGGGAAACGGGGCCGGGTTGTGTAGATCACTATCATGCAAATGAAACGGAGAACCAAATATTCAGGAAAGTCTCCGGATGTGTATGTGTACAGCTGATTCTCATTATTCACGGTACTCAGGTTCTAGAAAGTCGCCACCATTGCTGAATCAGCAAATACCGAATCATTGCCCTATGGGAAATACAAGGGTAGGTTCCTGCGAGTCTCTGGTCACATTTTTATCAACTGATCAATACATAACCTTGTTTTATGAGTGTATATGTTTAGAGATACTTTAATATATGCTGTCGATTCATTCATACGGACCTCACAGCCAAAAGCACGATCACTCATGTCTGGACGAAGCTTATCTAACGCATGTATTTGCTGCATCAGGCACATCACAGCCTTCTTCCACTTAGGGGCACCGGACAGCACTTCAGGACTATGTCTGGGGCCAACTTAAATAGCAAACTCACCAAAAAAAAAAAAAAAAGCACAAACATAAGAAAATCATGGCACTGAAGAGACCACGAAATGGACACTTGCTTGTTTACCCAGTGAGAACTGAAACATGAAGGCAGGTGTTGTCTGGTCCCATCTCAGCTGGGAACGTGCCAGCGGGTGGAGTTGGCATTAGCTCTGCGCGGGTCCAAGAATGACTGGAGAAGCGTCGAGAGAATACGGATGTGGGGGCTACGCAGGCATTTTAGCGAGCAGACAGATTCACAAGTACGGAGTCTCTGAATGAGTAGGCTCGGCTGTTAGTTTCCCCCTCAGTATTTTGGAGGATTCATCTGGCACTGGTGGGCAGGAAGGAGGATGGCACTGGATGGGAGATCAAGTGGGAGACACAGTGGCACTGGTGGGAGGCACCATGTGGGGGGGAATGAGGGATGAACACGAGAGGAAGGGAGGGCAAGCGGGCTTTCTAACCCGACAGGACATGACCGTGGTGGGGGTGGGGAAGAGGGCCCCATCGAGGAGGGAGGGAGGGGCCAGCAGTGTAGAAGGAGGGAGGGAGGGAGGGGTCAGTGAGTATAGAAAAATGAAGAACCCAGTTTGGAAGAGAATCTGACTTCAATTCTGAAATGAGCCATTGGTCCTGTCAGACACTATGTGTTCTTCGCTCCAAGATTTTTTAAAAACTGGACATTCAACTGACATGAAAATGAGGAACAAGTAGCGTTCTAGTATTAAATATCCCCATTTCCGATCAATTAAACAACCTTATTAATAATAATGGTAGGGGCACCTGGGTGGCTCAGTCGGTTGAGCGTCCGACTTCGGCTCAGGTCACGATCTCATGATCCGGGAGTTTGAGCCCCGCGTCGGGCTCTGGGCTGATGGCTCAGAGCCTGGAGCCTGCTTCCGATTCTGTGTCTCCCTCTCTCTCTGCCCCTCCCCCGTTCATGCTCTGTCTCTCTCTGTCTCAAAAATAAATAAACATTAAAAAAAAAATTAAAAAAAAATAATAATGGTAATAAAATACCACACACATAGCACTTACTATTTGCCAGGCATTGTTCTAGGCTCTTTATATTTATTCGTCCATTTATTCCTCATAGACTATGAGGTATCGTTATTAGACCCATTTTTATTTTTTTATTTGTATTCATTTTTTATTATTTATTTTTTTATGTTTACCCCAGTCTTATTTATGAGATAGATACATGTCTGTGTACATGTATGTATATGTATATATGTGAGTATCTTGCAATTATTTAAAATGACTACGAAAGAATATAATCCAGTAGAGAGAAAAAATATAGCCCAGAGAACACATGTTAACACAGAAATTTAACATAGCTTAACAACATAGAAAACATAAACACATAGAGAAAAGACAGAAAGGAAAATTCAAAAATGTGAAAGTAGGTGGCAAGATAATTTAAAAACTTTTGTCTTTCTACTTCTCAATATTTTTTAAGTTTTCCACACACACACACACACACACACACACACACACACACAAACCCTATTACTGTGCATTGAGGAGGGCACCTGTTGGGATGAGCGCTGGGTGTTGTATGTAAGCGATGAATCATGGGAATCTACTCCCGAAGCCAAGAGCACACTGTATACACTGTATATTAGCTAACTTGACAATACATTATATAATTTAAAAAACCCTATCACCTTTGTGATCATTGATATTTTTCATTTTATTTTGTTATTTTTTTTTTTTAATTTTTTTTTTTAACATTTATTTATTTTTGAGACAGAGAGGGACAGAGCATGAACGGGGGAGGGTCAGAGAGAGGGGGAGACACAGAATCTGAAACAGGCTCCAGGCTCTGAGCAGTCAGCACAGAGCCTGATGAGGGGCTCGAACCCACGGACAGTGCGATTGTGACCTGAGCTGAAGTCGGACGCTTAACCGACTGAGCCACCCAGGCTCCCCTCATTTTATTTTAATAGGCAGTTGGGGGGGAGTGACTGCTACCCACCAGTGGCTCACCCCCAGGTGCTCTAGGTCCCCTTCCAGGACCAGCTGGGTTGGGCTGTCTGTCCATCCTGCAAGTTTGCTGTCCCTGAGGAAGGAAAGGTCCTTTGTGGCTGAGAGAAGGTTTTGTGTGCTTTACAAATAATCTCCTTCAAAACCTTCTGCTTGGAGCCTAGAGCTGTATCTCTACTCCTGGGCTCCAGAGACATGTCTGTCACCCAAGGCTGGGTGTCACCGCAGCCTGGGCACTGCTCTAACAGTCCCGGAATGCTTGTGTCCAAGACCTTAACTGGGGGCAGCCCTGCTGAAATGAGCTCTCTGTCCCAGGTGAGACTAGAACTGCTTCTGCGGCATTCTCCGAAGTCCAGGAGTCCTCCTGGGGGAAGACGACGGGAATGTGGGACGGGAAAAGGGCACAGGATCTGCACCTTCCTACCCTTCACTAATATCTCCAGTGCTAGTTTTCCTTTGACACCCTGGCCAGCCAGTCTCCTTCACTCCCAATGGAGGGATTCTCACACCAATAGGATTTCCCCCTCCTGAGTCTGCCAATTCAGTCCCTCCCTTCTCTTTGCTTTTTGTAGGGACACAGGCGACCCTTGCTACATTTCTCTCATAATTGCCGTATGGCCACTTCCTTTATTACTCTGTTTGTGGAGTCATATTCCCTCTGCTTACCTCCTGGAAATGATTCCCAGAGACCCCCAACGAGAAGACTACTGTACTCAGAATGGTCACGGCCCAGTGCTTCACAGTGATGTCTCAAAGGGCCACATGCTTCCCTTTTGTTCTTTACTACATTTTTTTAATTTATTTTTTTAAGATTTTATTTTTAAGTGACCTTTACACCCAACGTGGGGCTCGAACTCACAACCCTGGGATCAAGATTCACATACTCCACTGAGTGAGCCAGCCAGGTGCCTCTATTAAATGTTTATTTATTTATAAAGACTTTATCTGTAAATAATCCCTACACACAATGAGGGGCCTGAACTCACAACTCCAAGATCCAGAGTCGGATGCTCTTCTGACTAAGCCAGGCGCCCTAGACCCATTTTTATTTTTTTATTTTATTATTATTTATTTTTATTTATTTTTGGGACAGAGAGAGGCAGAGCATGAACGGGGGAGGGGCAGAGAGAGAGGGAGACACAGAATCGGAAACAGGCTCCAGGCTCCGAGCCATCAGCCCAGAGCCTGACGCGGGGCTCGAACTCACGGACCGCGAGATCGTGACCTGGCTGAAGTCGGACGCTCAACCGACTGCGCCACCCAGGCGCCCCTAGACCCATTTTTAGAAGAACAAACTGAGGCGGAGGGTAGTAACCTGCCTGTAATCCATAAGCTGGTAAATGCCGGAGTCTGTTTATAGAATCCATGTTTAACTACCGTGTCATGCTGGCAGTATTCGTTACGGTTTTTTTTTTTATAAGCTCCCTTTTACCACACTGCTGTCTCCCTGCCTCCCCACTGCCCATGCCAATTCCCCCCACACCCCCTCCATCCAATGTATGGTTTTGTCAATATTGCTCACCCTTTCTCATCTAAAATCGAACAGTAATAAGCCACGTTCACACTAATTTCCTTCTTCATTTTCCTCCCCCAAAACCCAACAATGATCTTTAGCTAATTTCAAATTAGAGCCCACAAATCCCTAAGTCTATCAAGTTTCTTTTCTGAATAAGCCTAACTGAACTCCTCGTTTTCTTATACTTAAAAAATACCAGTTTGTGGGGCACCTGGGTGGCTCAGTCGGTTAAGTGTCTGACTCTTGATTTCGACTCAGGTCATGATCTCACAGTTCCCTGTGTCGGGCTCGGCACGGACAGTGCGGAGCCTGCTTGGGATTCTCTCTCTCCCTCTCTCTTTGCCCCTCCACTGCTCGCACATGCGAGTGCACACACTTTCTTTCTCAAAACAAGCAAACAGTAAAAAAAATACCAGTTTGCTAGCCTCTAGCAGAAATTGCTTTTTATTTTTTAATTTATTTTTAATTTTTTAATTTTTTTAAAGTAATCTCTACACACAATGTGGGGCTCGAACCCATGACCCTGAGATCAAGAGTTGCACAACCCACTCAGCCAGCCAAGCGTCCCACTTTATCTTTTATATTTAAAACAGTAATCATCTAGATTTTTAGGTACTAATAAAATGATTCTTTTTGCCTTAAGCAACTCATGTGACATCCTCATGTTTTTGTTTTTTTAAACTTTTTAACATTTATTCATTTTTTGAGAGACAGAGTGTGAGCCGGGGAGGGGCAGAGAGAGAGGGAGACACAGAATCCAAAGCAAGCTCCGGGATCTGAACCAACAGCACAGAGCCCGACATGGGGCTCGAACTCACAAACTGTGAGATCATGACCCTAGCCGAAGTGGGACGCTGAACCAACTGAGCCACCCGGGCGCCCCAACATCCTCATGTTTAAAGGAGTGACACTATATTTCTCATTGGAATACTATTTGATATTTACAAGACAACTGGAAAGTCAGACATGGAACTTTAAATAAATGCAAGTGTTTGTGGAATTTGCCTAGAACATCTACACAAACATCTCTTTTGTTTGCCAGCTTTATTTTAGTTTTGATTTTGCGTTCATTCCTTAAACACAGCTGGTTTCTAAGTGTGGAGAATGTGGGAGAGGTTGTCTTCAAGAAAGGTGGGAAGCATTTAATTTAGCAAACACATACTACTCTGCGGCAGGCCCCTTTATTCAGCACACACAACTGGGGAAGAGCTGAGCCGCTAAGATTCCTATGATCACTATCCAGGTATTTCCTCATGATGAAGACCCACGGCATTAAGTCCCAAAGGGCTTAACTAACATTTAAGTCAGGAAAGGTAAAGACAAGAAGGAAAAGAGATAAAGGGACAAAACATGGTATACAGGGGAATGGCAGAGAGCACCATTTTCTGTGCTCTAGGAAGCTCCGTGCTGTGCCAGGACGGGGTGGTGCTGGTGGTGAGGATGAGGTGTTTCCCATTATTCCTTCTACCCCTTGCCTCCGATTTTATTTCCAGGCAGCCAGCTGGAGAGCCCCCTCACCCCACCCCACCCTTAAGGCAATTTCCTGCAAGTCTTTAATGCTTAGCTTCAAGATCTTACCTAGCTACTAGGGAGGTGGGACCTGCGGTCTTTAGCCAGGCAGCTCTCAGCCCAACTCCGAGTTCGGTTCTTTTCTAAAGGGTGAGAATGGCTGTACAGAGGCAACGTGCCATCTCGGCCACATCCCCAAAGCCAGGCTCTGTGCTGTGCCTAACAATCCCCCTCCTCTGTGCCACCACATCCACCTATGGTCATGTCCCTTCTGCTCCTCTTGCCCAGTAGCTTCCATATGGTTCAGAATGGCCATCTTAAACTTCCTCTTTACTTTTCTATTTCAGTTCCCTGCAGCAAATTGGCTATATCACTTTAAGTGCTTGTCCAAATTTTCTCTTTTTAAGTTAAAAAAATTTTTTTTTAATGTTTATTTATTTTTGAGAGAAAGAGAGAGAGAGACAGAGAGAGACAGCGTGAGTGGGGCAGGGGCAGAGAGAGAGGGAGACACAGAATCCGAAGCAGGTTCCAGGCTCTGAGCTGTCAGCACAGAGCCCGACGCGGGGCTGGAACCGGTGAACCACGAGATCATGACCTGAGCCTTGACCGACTGAGCCACCCAGGCACCCCAGTTCTTGTCTCAACTTTCAAAAGAAGGATCAGCTTGTCACGCTAGGCCACACAAGTCATACAGTTGCCGGTCAACCAGTGGAGTCAATGGCCCAAAGACAGGTGTCTATCTTGGTCCAATTAATTGGCAAAGGGGAGGGACAGAGCAACTGCATGGCACAGATGGTGACTTATCTCAGACGGGACTTAGCCACGGTATGTAATGACGGACTATCCAGACAACTGTGTTTTCCCACTGACATATTCAGGCGGATCAAATAGGTAGGTAACAAATATCCTTACATATTGTATTAGTTTCCCATGACTGTTTTAACAGAGGACCACAAACTGGGTGGCTTAAAACAATAGAAATGCAGGGTCTCACAGTTCTGGAGGCTGGAAGTCGGAAATCCTGGGACTGGCAGAGCCCTGCTCTCTTTGCACCCTGTCTTGCCTCTTCCGGCTTCTGCGTTTTACTGACGATCTTCGGTCATCACGTGGCCTTCCGTGTCTGCCTTTACGCGGCTGTCTTCTTAAAGACACCAGTCAGACCGGAGCAGTGTCCACCCTACTCCAACATGGCCTCATCTTAACTAACAATATCTGTGACAATCCTATTTCTAAATCAGGTCACTATCCGAGGTAGTGGGGGTTAGGACTCCAACGTCTCTTTTGGGGAGGACACAATTCAATCGTAACACATACCTACTCAGGTTTTACAGCCAATTTCTCCACAAATAAAATAGACATCTAACCATTATGGCGGACTTGCTACTCAAAAGGCATGGGACACTGCGGTGAGTACTATGATAAGGATGAGTATGGACGCTGGGTGGCTCAGTCGGTTAAGCATCCAACTCTTGATCTCGGCTCAGGTCATGATGTCATGGTTTGTGGCATTGAGCCCCATGTTGGGCTCTGCACTGATAGTGTGGGGCCTGCTTGGGATCCTCTGTCTCTACCCTCCCCCACTCACACGCACCCACTCTAAATAAATACATAAATAATAAAGTTTTAGAGAGTGAGTGGGGGAGAGGGGCAGAGGGAGAGAGAATCTTTTTTTTTTTTTTTTATGTTTATTTATTTTTGAAGGAGAGAGAGAGAGAGAGAGACAGAGTGTGAGCTGGGGAGGGGCAGAGAGAGAGGGAGACACAGAATCCGAAGCAGGCTTCAGGCTCCGAGCTGTCAGCACAGAGCCTGACATGGGGCTTGATCACGAGACGTGAGATCATGACCTGTGCCGAAGTTGGATGCCCAACTGACTGAGCCACCCAGGCGCCTCCAGAGGGAGTGAGAATCTCAAGCAGGTTCCATGCTCAGCGTGGAGCGCAGAACCCAACACGAGGTTCGATCCCATGACCCTGAGATCATGACCTAAGCTGAAACCAAGAGTCAATTCAACTGACTGGGCCACCCAGGCACCCCTAAAGAAACTTTAAAAAGAAAAAGATGTGTTTACTGTGTCTTTCTAGATTCATCAGATGTTCTTAGTTATGATGGTAGTCTTAGTGTTAGTAACCTCTTTCCAAAAAAGAAAAAAAGGTACAAAGAAAATCAGTATTCAAAGGCGATATTGAGGAATAATTTTTATTTACTTTTAAAAATTTTTTAAAGATTTTTTTATGTTTATTTTTGAGAGAGAGAGAGAGAGAGAGAGAGTGAGTGAGCGGTTAGGGGCAGAGAGAGAGGCACAGAATCTGGAGCAGGCTCCGGGCTCCGAGCCGTCCACACAGAGCCCAATGCGGTGCTCGAACCCACAAACCGTGAGGTCACAACCTGAGCTGAAGTTGGATGCTTAACCGACTGAGCCACCCAGACGCCCCTGATTTATTTTTATATTCTTTAGTCACTGGTGAGATAAAGTGTATTAACTCAGAAAAATAAATGTTACACAGTAGGCAAAATGCAAAAGCACGAAAAATGCATCCAACTGCTCTTAGCTCCTTTAGGGTGTCTTATGTGGAGCCTGTGTAAAGGCCAAGATGGCTGCCATCTTCAAGGAAGAAAGAATCTTTTGTGGCTGCAGGAAGTAGTGACCATGTGGAAGAGAGTAATGGAGGAGCTGGAGGCAGCCACTGAGACAGAGTCTGGCACAAAAGGGAGGCAGCCACTGAGACAGAGTCTGGCATAAAAGGATATGAATGTGTAAATAACTTTTTCCTGTTGAATGCCAACGTCTCCCTTTAAAAACAAATGCCAAAGAGACATTTTAATAGTTTCAGAGAAGAGAAAGACTCATCTTGGAACTACAGGAATGTACCAAAAAAATCATGTAAGGCAGGAAGGAAATTGTGTCAAGAGTTTGTATACATAAAATCCTTAAAACGTTATTATGAAGTAGAAAGTATTACCTACATCTTTTTGTGTTTTCTTCTTTCATAAGAAAATGAGACCAGGGGCGCCTGGGTGGCTCGGTCGGTTAAGCGTCCGACTTCGGCTCAGGTCATGAGCTCCAGGTCTGTGAGTTCGAGCCCCGCGTCGGGGCTCTGTGCGGACGGCTCAGAGCCTGGAGCCTGCTTCGGATTCCGTGTCTCCCTCTCTCTCTGCCCTCCCCCACTCACATTGTGTCTCTCTCTGTCTTAAAAATAAACAAACATTAAAAAAACCTTTTTTTTAAATAAAAAGAAAAGGAGACCATTTCAGGAGCCTGACTGCCCGTCTCTTTTCCATCCTCCCAGAAGCTGTCTCCCTCTCCCTCGTGTTGTCTACCCAGCTGGGGCCACAGTCACAGTTCTGCAGTACGGCCGCATTCATGCCATTTCTCCTCTGCAAGAAGTCTTGTTTCATCCTTATTACCTAGAATAGGAGTTTCCAAACTTTTCCATAGCAGAACCCTTTTATTAAGGGAAATTCTGTACAGATTTTCTGTATATCTATTTATGTGGGACTATATCAATTTATGTTTATCTATTGGACAAAAGGAGTATTTGATGAAGATAGGTTTTTTTTTTTGTAAATTTATTTTGAGATAGAGCACACATGTGTGGGGGAGAGGGGCGGGGGGGGGGGGGGGGAGACAATCTCAAGCAGGCTCTGCGCTGACAGTGCAGGGCTAGATCTCATGACCGTAAAATCATAAACCTGAGCCGAAACCAAGAGTCAGATGCTTAACCAACTGAGCCACCCGGGTGCCCCTGATGTTCTTTTCAAATTCAGATTAATAATATTGTCAAGTTAACAAGAACACAGAAACTATTCTCCTAAAAACAGCACTTTGAAATTAGGCAGTGAAACAGAGAGGAAGACCATTAGTGTTAGGACGAGTAGTCAGTTAAGTTCTGCATTTGACGATAAAATAAAAAGAAAACTCTGATCCATGCAGATAATCATAAATCTGTTCTCCACATTCTATCCCAGTGATCTTTTAAAAATGCAAACCTGATTAACATATTTCATCAACTCGTTAAAACGCCGACGGTAAATTGCATCATTATTTCATGCATAGTCCAGAAAAAAAATGCTCAGTAAATGTTGATTTGGGAGATATTAAGATGTGAAAACAAGCGTGTCTCACAGTCACTGGAATGTGGTGTGCCAGCCGCGTCATCCTCTTAAAGATCAATGGCGTCTGGTTCTCTCGGAATCACGACAACACTCCTGATGTTCACCACTCTGTTCTCTGCATCCTAACTGCACTGGCCTTCTTTCCATTCACCCAGTCTTCCAGATGGCAGATCAAGCTTCACTTCCTCTGGAGAGCCTTCCCTGACCTCCCTGACCAGGCCACGTTCCTGTGCATTTAAGTGTCTCCTTGACAGCACTTACCACGGTGGACATCTTCTTTGCTTCCCATCTTAGTTTGGCTTACGTGTTTGTACGATTAGCATCTAGCTCCATGAGGGCAGAGAACATGAACTTCTGCTCCCCACCGCTCCCCACCGTAGCATCCTGTACACAGAAAGCACTCGAGCATTTGTTGAATAAATGAATTGAAATAAAAAATTTAAAAATTCATGTTGCTAATTTTCAGATATCCTTCAATTCCAAGGATCCAGAAGATTCATAAATGTGAGCAGTAAGAATTGTGTTTCATAGTCGAGTCATTAACAATATCTACCAAATTCCTGTCTCCTTATCACAGA
Source organism: Panthera uncia (assembly GCF_023721935.1). Lineage (NCBI taxonomy): Eukaryota > Metazoa > Chordata > Mammalia > Carnivora > Felidae > Panthera > Panthera uncia. The sequence goes on from NW_026057584.1 coordinate 9,515,892, forward strand.
TACCAAATTTAGACAAAAATCATTGAAAATTACTATGCGTTAAAACTCTGTCCCTGAGTGTTATTATCACAAGGTGGTCAGTGTGTTTTTGTGAATTCTCAGTTCCAAGATTCTGTGCTGAGCTGGTATGTCTGAGCTTCTGATTTTCAGGTTTCCTCTCTGCTCTGATTATACCTGCCTTGTACAGGCATGAATCCAAAGAGGGTTGGTCAGAGCTCAACCTTCTGAAACAATGACACATTTGTAAGAAATTCTACTGTGTTCACAGCGATGATAGATGCTTTCCTCTGGCCCCCACCAAAACATGTTCATCTAGATTTTGGAAGCACGAGTTAAGGCATTACAATTTGGTATATAAAATATTTGAGCGTGTAGGTATTTCTTTTGTATAACAAGTTTTAAATTAGTGAAAAATATTCCCAAAGAGGTTATTTGAATAAAATGCTTGTGCAACCTCAGAGGTACATTTATTTGCAAAACCAAAGGGTAATATGAAAACCACTGACTCGCTGTATCAAGTTTTTTTGTTTTTTTGTTTTGAGATTTTATTTTTTTAAGTAATCTGTACAGCCAACATGGGACTTGAACTCACAACCCCGAGATCAAGAGTCACAGGCTCTACAGACTGCAGCCAGGTGCCCTGGGCTATATCAAGTCTTAAGGCTTGATTTGTCAGGAACTTTCTGATCTGCTCCCTGGCTGCCGCTCAGTGGTCCTGGCACCCAGCTTCACATCCTGCAAGAAGACAATACTTAGGACTTGTTCCGGAACAAGCTCTGTGCTCACGCGTTTGCGCAAAGGCCCATCCCTGGTTTTTCTGTCTTGGTCTCAAGCTCACATCTAGTAGTTTTCCCTGAGTCTTCCCTGATGTGCTGACTTTTCAGGATTCCCTCCAATTCCCTCACCAGGCACCTCAGATCTCTGCTACATGACCTTGCTGTCACCTGTCTCCCCGCTAGACTGCAAGCTTCCTGAGGGAAAGGAACTCATCTTTGCACTGTTGGCACGTCCGGGACTTGGTGTGCAGCAAACACTGAAAGAAGCCCTTTCGGAGCTTTGCCAACTTGGGTAGTTTCAATTGTTTGCCAGTAGAAAAATTTCTATCTTGTGGTTTTATTTTTTTAATTTTTTTAAAAAGTAGGCTCCACGCCCAAAGTGGGGCTTGAACTCACAACCTCGAGATCGAGAGTCATGTGCTCCACCAACGGAGTCGGCCAGGTGCCCCTCTCTTGTGGTTTTTTAAATTGTATTTCCTTGATCACTAGTAAGATTAAGCATCTTTTCATGTTTATTAGTTATGTATTTCAGTTTCTTCATGTTCCTTGCCCATTTTTCTGCAATGTTATTTACTTTATTAATTTGCAGATATTTATTTATTGCCTCGACACTTGTGAGACTATTTTAAAGCTCTCCCACGTAGGAAATTCCATATCCTTTCGTAGTCATTCGTCCCACTGAGCCAGTTCTTCCCTACGTTTAACCCAAATCCCACACGCTGCGGTGGGGGCTAATGCCTCTCGTTTTGAGCCCTGCTGAGTTAATGGAGAATAGCTGATTATCATCAATTATGATGAAATCGTTCTTAAAAAAAAAAAAAAAAGTACTATTAAATAACCCAGACCTACCTGTGTAGTTAAATAATCATATAATTATTTTAACCTATATGAATGGATTCTATTTCCTAATTATCTTTCCCTTTACCACTCAACTGTGAGTCTTCTACATTCTTGAATCTAGAGCTTAGAAATGGGGCCCAGGGACTGGCTGGCGGTAAGCGTAACTGGAAGATGAACTTACGGTTGCTGATTTCTGCACTTCTATTCTTGCCTCTCATGACGGCGCCTCCCCCTCTTGCAAGGCTACTTTTTTATTTCAGCGCTTGATAATCACTCCTAAAATATTCATCAGCCAGACTGAGCAAGATCACAGAGCAAGGATTCCCTTTTAGTAATTATTGCTCTGCCCCAAGCGCTTGACACTCTTAATCGAAATTCTGTGGCTCTCTTACCAGTTGTCCATATTGGTAAGGAATCTACGTTAATAATGCTGATCCTACCCTCTAATACATAAACCCTTTTGGCAAATGGGTTTTAAGGCAAATGAAATGGTATGTTTCTTCTTCTTCTTTAAATGTTTATTTATTTTGAGAGAGAGAGACAGAGACAGAGAGAGAGACAGAAAGAACACGGGCTAGCAGGGCGGCGGGGGGCGGGAGGGATGCGGAGACAGAGAAGGAAAGAGAAAATCTCAAGTGGGCTCTGTGCTGACAGTGCGGGGATGCAGGGCTTGACCTCACGAGCCGTGAGACCATGACCTGAGCCGAAATCAAGAGTTGGACGCTTAACTGACAGAGCCACCCAGGTGCCCCCCTTCTTCTTTTCTCCCCCTAGATCATTGGCCACTTTGTCCTGACCCCCCATTCTCCAAGTCAGCATGTATTTTCATAACTATGCTCTGAGGTTGGTCCTCTGTCCAGTGAGCCTTTATAGGATGGTTGTAAACGGATTCTCTAATAAATGGGTGTTTCCCATAGAATATAATCTTAAACATGTTAAAGTCAAAAATAGACTGCATCAATTCTTCCAAATCCCCCTTTCAAGGTTATAATGAATGAGTCTGACAAGGCTTTTTTCTCTTCATGAGTATTCACTTATCTGTTCAAAAACAAAAAACAACTTTAATTCAGATGACTCTTTAACTTTAGAAAACCATACTGCTAGAGTTGTCCTAACAAAGTACTCCAGACTAGATGGCTGAAACATAAATTTATTTTCTCATAGTTCTGGAAGGTAGAAGTCAAGGTGTTGGCAGGGTCGGCCTCTTCTGAAAACTTTCTCCTTGACATGTAAATGGCTAGTTCCTCCCTGTGTCTTCACATGGTCTCCTGTCTGTGCATGTCTGTGTCTTAATCTCTTTTTATAAGGACACCAGCCATATTGGATTAGAATCAACCCCAATGACCTTGCTTTTTTTTTTCTTTTTTCTTTTTAAAGGCAGAATAGATTGAGAAAAGCTAAGGCACAAATACAGACTTTAGAAATAGCAACATTAATGTGGTCATGAAGGCAAGAAGCACTTCAGTTGCCATAAACCTAGAAGAAACCAAGAAAGAATCCATGGACTATAACAAAGGGAAGCATTTCAAGAAAAGGCTGATCAACAGCATGAAACGTCAAGTATGCTAAGGTCATAAGACATCCTTTAGATTTAACAATTCTAGATTACTGAGTAACATACCAGGAGTAAGAGGGAGGTAGGAGTTGTCTTAAGGAATGAATGAGAGAAAGGTCATAGAAGCAGTGAGTACTTTGTGAAGGAAAAGAGGAGGTGAGAGACAGAAAGGACGTGGGGATGCCTGGGTGGCTCAGTTGGTTAAGCTCAGCATCCAACTCTTGATTTTGGATCATGTCATGATCCCAGGGGTGTGGGATTGAGCTCCATGTCAGGCTCAGCTGGGCATGGAGCCTACTTAACATTCTCTCTCTCTCTCTCTCTCTCTCTCTCTCTCTCTAAATAAAAGGGATGTGGGGTCAAGGATGTGATTTTTATTTTGAAGTGACAATATGAAGGAAAATAATCCAAGAGTAATTTGTTGCATATTAATCTCTGAATCATTCTGAGTCATTCATTGTTTTCATTGAAAGATTATTTTGTTTTAAATGGAAACCAAGCTGAGATGTAGCTGTGGCATTTAGAAAAAGCCTAAGTAAGACTGGCCAAAGGTTATTCTCTGCTTGGTCATAATGGATGGATCCCAGGCAATTCGTTTAAGCTCTCTAAATCCCAGTTTCTCACCTATGTAATAATCGTACCCATTTTGTAATCTTGTTTCAAGGATTAAATGCCTCACCTGTTACAAGCACTCGATGTTTAATTTTATTATAACAATTAGGTTTGTTATTAAGAGGTGGCTTTAGAGGGATCAAGCAAATTCTATTTCTGGATTTTAATATGGTTCTTAGGTGAACAATTGTTCATTGAGATATATAGTAAGAAAAAAACCAAGCATCTTTTTTAATTAAAAAAAAATTTTTAATGTTTATTTATTATTGAGAGACAGAGTGTGAACAGGGGAGGGGCAGAGAGAGGGAGACACAGAATTGGAAGCAGGCTCCAGGCTCTGAGCTGTCAGCACAGAGCCCGACGTGGGGCTCAAACTCACAAACTGCAAGATCATGACCTGAGCCGAAGTCGGACGCTTAACCGACTGAGCCACCCAGGCACCCCCCAAACATCTTTTTAAAAAAATTATTTTAAGTTTATTTACTTGAGAGAGAGCAAGCGCAAAAGCAGGGGAGGGGGAGAGAGGAGACAGAATCCCAAAGCAGACTGCACCATCAGCCCAGAGCCTGATGTGGGGCTTGAAGTCATGAACTGTGAGATCATGAGTTGAGCTGAAATGAAGAGTTGGATGCTTAACTAACTGTGACACCCAGGCACCTCTTTAAAAAAAATTAAGTTTATTTATTTATTTTGAGAGACACAGAGAGAGAGAGAGCAAACTGATCTTTTACCTAAGTAAGCAGGGAATCTATTTCAATGTTAAATCATAACTTGTTAAAAAGTTTATTAATTTATTTTGAGAGAGAAAGAGTGTATGAACATGCGAGTAGGGGAGAAGTAGAGAGAGAGAGGGAGGAAGAGAAAGAATCCCAAGCAGGCTCCACGCTGTCAGTGCAGAGCGACTCGGGACTTGATCTCATGAAACAGAGATCATGACCTGAGCAGAAATCAAGAGTCAAACGCTTAACTTACTGAGCTACCCAGGCACTTTTGAAAGTGAAGAATGCTACCAATCTCTCCAAATCCCTAAATAATCCTAGAAATCGTTTAGAAATTCTAAATGGTATGGAGATGTTAGAATACTAGCATAGTTATTCACTTCTTTAAATATTCAATTTATTTAATCTAAAAAAAAAAGTTCACCCATTTCTCCCATTCCCCACTCCCTGCCTCTGGCAATCATCAATCTGTTTGTTCTCTATGAGTTTGGTGTATATATGTGTGTGTGTGTGCGTGTGCGTGTGTGTGTTATATCTTAGATTTCACATATAAGAGAGATCATATGGTATTTTTTGTCTTTCTCTGACTTATTTCATTTAGCATAATACCCTCTGGGTCCCATCTATGTTGTTGCAAATGGCAAGATTTTTTTTTTTTTTTTTAAGTAGGTTTCATGCCCAGCGCAGAGCCCAATGTGGGGCTTGACTCATGACCCTGAGATTAAGACCTGAGCTGAGATCAAAAGTTGGATGCTTAATGGACTGAGACACGAAGGCGCCCAAAGATTTCATTCTCTTTTATGGCTGAAAAATATTCCACTCTTTGTGTGTGTATGTGTGTGTATGTATATAACTGCTTTGTCCATTCATCCACTGTTGGACACTTACACTGTTTCCGTATCTTGGCTATGATAAATAATGCTGCAATGAACATGGGGGTGCGTATATCTTTTTGAATTAGTGTTTTTATTTTCTTTGGACAAATATCCAGAAGTCAAATTGCTGGGTCATATGGTGGTTCTATTTTTAATTTTTGAAAATGTTTATTTATTTTGGGGCACCTGGTGGCTCAGTCAGTTAAGCATCCAACTTTGGCCCAGGTCACGATCTTGAAGTTCACAAGTTCTAGCCCCATGCCGGGCTCTGTGCTGACAGCTCAGAGCCTGGAGCTTGCTTCAGATTCTGTGTCTCCCTCTCTCTCTGACCCTTCCCCACTTGTGCATGCTCGCTCTCTCTCAAAAATAACTAAACATTAAACATTTAAAAAATTTAAAAAATGCTTGGTCTCTTTATTTAAAAAAAAGTTTATTTATTTTGAGTGGGGGGAGGGGTAGAGAGAGAGGAAGACAGAATCCCAAGCAGGCTGTGGCAGAAAAGAGAAAGACAGAATTCTAAGCAGGCTCCATGCTGTCAGTGCAGAGCCCAATGTGAGGTTCAATCTCAGTGAGATCACGACCTGAGCCGAAATCAAGAGTTGGCTGCTTAACTAACCGACCACCCAGGTGCCCTGCTATGCTGAGGCTTTTAAGTTCGATATAGTCCAACTTGCTTACATTTTGGCTTTTGTGGCTTTTGCTTTGGGTATCAGATTTTAAAAAAATCATCCCCAAGACTTATGGCAGCTTACTGCCTATGTTTTCTTCCAGGATTTTATGATTTCAGGTCTTCTATTCAAGTCTTTAGTCCATTTTGAGTTTGTGTACGGTATGAGATAGTGATCTATTTTCATTCTTTTGCACGTCTGTCCAATTTTCCCAAAATCATTTACTGAGGAAACTTTCCTTTCTCCAAAGCGTATTTTTGGTTCCTTTATCATAGATCAATTGACCATATAGGTGTGGGTTTATTTCTGGGCTCTCTATTCTGTTCCATCGATCTGTAGGTGTATTTTGGTGCCAATCCCACATCGGTTTTTTAATTTTTATTTATTTTTAAATATTTCTTTTGAAGTTTATTTATTTTGAGAAAGACTGAGAGAGTGCAAGCTGGGGAGAGGGGCAGAGAGAGGGAGAGAGAGAATCCCAAGCAGGCTTTGCACCCTCAGCGCGGAGTCCGATGCGGGGCTCGAACTCACGGAAATGCAAGATCAGGACCTGAAACCAAGAGACAGACACTTAACTGACCAGGCACCCTGGGACTGTTTTCTCAATTTCTTTTTCTGATAGCTCTTTATTAGTGTATAGAAATGCAACAGACTTTTGTGTATAGATTTGGTATTCTGCGACTTTCCTGAATTTGTTTACTAGTTCTAACAGTTTTCTGATGGAACCTTCGGAGTTTCCCATGTCATCGACAAACAGGGACGGTTTTATGTATTCCTTTGCAATTTGGAACCTGTCATTTCTTTCCCTTGCCTGATTGCCCTGGCTGGGATTTCCAGTACTATGTTGCATCAAAGTGACGAGTATGCATCCTTGTCTTGTGACCTTAGAATGAAAACTGTCAGTCATCACCACTGAGTATGATGTTAGCTGTGGGCTTGTCATACAGTATATGGCCTTTATTATTTTGAGGTATGTTCCGTCTACACTGCTTTGCTGAGAGGTGTTTTTTTTTTTTTTAAATCATAAACGAAAGTTGAGTTTTGTCAAATTGGTACAATTAATAATCTTTGGATACTGAAGTGTATGAACTCTTTGCCTGCTACATATGCGGCCAACATTTTCTCCCAGGCAATTTATTAAGTATTATTCATGAAACAAAACCTTTTTATTAAAATTTTTTTTTTATCTTGAAGTAATCTGGACACCGAGTGTGGGGCTCAAACATATAACCCTGAGATCAAGAGCCATGTTCCCTACTGTGTGAGCCAGGCAGGCGCCCACAAAACTTTATTTTGTAGGTACTCGATCTGCCATTCTTCTCCTTTCTGGCTTCCAGATTCAGAGTCTTCTGTATACTCTACCTCCAGACTTAAATGATATTCTCCCTTCTTTTCTTTTTTTTTTTTTTATTTTTAAAAAAAAATTTTTTTTTTCAACGTTTTTTATTTATTTTTGGGACAGAGAGAGACAGAGCATGAACGGGGGAGGGGCAGAGAGAGAGGGAGACACAGAATCGGAAACAGGCTCCAGGCTCCGAGCCATCAGCCCAGAGCCTGACGCGGGGCTCGAACTCACGGACCGCGAGATCGTGACCTGGCTGAAGTCGGACGCTTAACCGACTGCGCCACCCAGGCGCCCCCTCCCTTATTTTCTTATGGCACTTTCATAGTGTACGTTTGTGTGTATAACATTTAGCTCTTTGATCCATGTAAGATACTATTCAATGGTTCTTTATTTCCCTACTGATCTCAAATGGTAAGTGGGAATTTTGTTTGTTTGTTCGTTTATTCTGAGAGAGAAAGAAAGCATGAACCACACTCAGGGGAGGGGCAGAGAGAGGATCCCAAATGGGTGCCAGGCTGTGAGGGCAGAGCCCTACTGCAGAGGGGTGGTGATCCCACGGAACTGTGAGATCATGAGCTGATCTGAAATCTAGAGTCAGATGCTAAACAGACTGAGCTACCCAGGCTCAAATGTTAGGAGGCATTTTCTTTTCTTTTCTTTTTTTAATGTTTATTTTTGAGAGAGAGAGAAAGAGCAAGCCTAAGCGAGGGAGGGACAGAGAGAGAGAGAGGGAGACACAGAATCTGAAGCAACCCCCAGGCTCTGAGCTGTCAGCACAGAGCCTGACGTGGGGTTCAAACTCACAGACCACGAGATCATGACCTGAGCCAAAGTCAGACGCTTACCCGACCGAGCCACCCAGGTGCCCCTAATGATAGGTGTTCTTTAAGGAATGGTGAGAATGGTGATCCTGGAGTCAGGAAGCACTCAGTTTATAATAACGTAAATAATAACTTAGAGAAAAACAGCAACCTTGAATTTTAGCATATAGCTTAAAGTCCTATTTTTTTTGTAAATAAAATTCACTTATTCATTCAAAATAGAAACTTTCAGCAAACATGAAATGAAAGGAAACATCTTAAATGTGATTTGAAAAAATCTACAGCACACATCATACTTTATGGCAAAATACTGAAAGCCTTTCCCATAAGTCTAACAGCAAGACAGAATGCCTGGTGTCATCATCTTTCTTCAACATTTTAGTGGCAGTCTTAGCCAATGTCATAAGGTAAGGACAAATAAGATAGGAGGCTCAGAAAGGAAGAAACATGTCACTATTCACAGAAGACAAGAACGTGTCAGAAAATCTAAAAAGTTACAAATTTTTAAAATTAGTAAGTGACTTGGTAAGATCACCAGATAAAAGGAAATTTACTGGAAGCAAAAATCAATTGTTTTATTAAAAAGGTTTTTAATGTTTTTATTTTTGAAAGAGAGAGAGAGAGAAAGAGAAAGGGAGAATGAGTAGGGGAGGGGCAGAAAGTGAGGGAGACACAGAATCTGAAGCGGGCTCCAGGCTTTGAGCTGTCAACACAGAGCCCGATGCGGGGCTAGAACTGGGAAACCATGAGATCGTGATGTGAGCCACCCATGCACCCCTAAAATCAATTGTTTTCATTAGTAGCCATAAATAGAAAATACAATTTTAAGAAACAATATAACTTACGATAAAATAGGTAAACACCTAGAAATCTAACAAAAATATAAGATTTCCATACTATAAGATATTGTTGACCAAAATTAAAGAATACCTAAAAAAATTCTAGAAAATGGGTATACTGTATTTGTTGATTGGAAACTTGATATCATAAAGATGTCAATTCACCACAAATGAAGCTATATATTCATTGCAATCCCAATCAAAACACCAATAGGTACTTTGTGGAAACATAAGCTAATTGTAAACATAAAAAATAAAAATAAAAAAGGAGGTGAGGAAAGAGTTACTATCATCCTTTTATGGAAAAGGTGAAATTTGGCTGGTTTGGCACTGGAAGAAAACAACACAAGAAACATTTCTTCAGTAGTTGGCCGCTCTGTACCAGGCACACTGGTAGGTATTTTGCAGTCAATATTCCCCAGAACCTCAGCTCCTGAGATACTCAGAGAAAAGGGGGTTCCAGAGTCACAAGCCTATAGGAAAAGCTCCAAGGTACAGTCTCCTCGAGAGATTCATGGTGGACAGCAGGATTTGAAAGGCTCTGACAAATTCCGGAGAAGGGAAGCAAAGAGACCGTGTTTGACCCAGGATTTTCCAATCCTATTTGATCAGACAACCTCTCTTTGAAAAACACTGGCCTGGAGTGCTTTATGTATATATATATATATATATCTGGCTTTTACTGTATCTGTGAAATAGCCAAGAGCTGAATGGCTCATTTTACAGATGAAGAGCTGGAACCTCAGGCAGGTGGAGACTTATACCAGGTCACATAGCTACTAATATAGAATCTTCAATGCAAATCTAATTTTTCTCAAAAAAAAAAAAAAAAAAATCGAGTGCTTTTTCCAGGATGAAATACCACTTTCATGCAAAACAGCATTTTAGAAATGGAATAAACCTTCGTGCTCTCTTGGACTAGGAAACTTACGACGTTGATGAGGCAACTGGGGCCCAGAAAAATGAAGTGCCTTGCCCCAGGTCAAGAGCTTGCAGGCTAGCAGTAGGAATAAAAGAACCCATGACTCAGTGACTCCCAATTAAGTGCTCTACTGCCCCATATAATTAGGAGACAAATCTGTGTCAGTGTAAGGCGAGACCAAATTAACTGCCCAGAATGAGTAGGTGCTCATAGGTGCCGAATGAACGATTTACCTGAGAAAAGATATGATCCTGGCGCTCTGTCGGGCCCTCGTGTAATTTTGAAATGAGGGTTTAGGAGTCGCCGGACAACTGGCTTCTAATATGGTAAGGCACTGAATATTGTAATTTTTAAGAATTTGATCAGCTTATTTGTATTATTTTATCCCCCCTCTCCCCAAAAGTGCCACGTCACTTTGGAAAATGAAAAGGAATTTCCATCTCTGATGAAAAGCCACTTGACAATTCGAATCGGGTGCCTCCTGGAGTGTCACGGGCTGGCAATCATTTTTCCCCGAAGGGCGTCAGGTCTGAGGAATGGAAGGACAATGCAGGAGGCGTGAACACCTGGCGGAACCCGTGGGGCAGGGCAGGGAGCTCAGGGCAGGTGTAGGTCGCTGCAGGTCAGAAAGAGGTGGGAAAACCAGAACACTCCCGAGGAGGGCCTGGAGCAGAGGACCGGACGTTCTAAGAGTGAAGAGGGGAAAAGCCTATATTTAACAGCAGAGGGAAGAACAAGGAGCTTTGGGAGACAAAGAGACAGCCCCCAAAGAGGGGGATAGGTCAAATCGTAAATAATAGGCAAGAGGAAAATAAGCTAAGGCAAGCATTCCGCTGAGTTTTGGACTTTAAAAGGAGCGGCAGGGGAGCCGGGGTGGCTCAGCCGGTTAAGTATCAGACTTTGGCTCAGGTCAGGATCTCTCATGGTTCGTGGGTTCGAGCGCCGCATAGGGCTCTGTGCTGACAGCGTGGAGCCTAGACCCTGCTTCAGATTCTGTGTCTTCCTTTCTGCCCCTCCTCAGCTCGCGCTCTCTCTCAAAAATAAAATAAACATTAAAAAAAAAAAAAAAGGAACGGCAGTTCTGCGTGGAAACGTTTTGGCTGTGGCTGGTGGCCACTGGGCAGAATGGGCGCAACAGCTTGATGTCAGAGATAATGGCATGACATCAGTCCATCAGGGGGAGACGTCCCCTTAGGGACAAGGCAAGAGTTACCAGAAGCAAAAGGGGAATGTACGTTTACTCCCCTCTGCTGTTATCTTCTCCATGTATGTGATTCTTGGGGACCCTATGTGGGAAGCAGGGCTAGAGTAAGGCATGATTTAGGGGCTCCTGGGGCCTCTGGGAAAATGCCATCATGATAACAAGTTGACTGCACCCCATCCTACTTCCAAAATGTGCAACCTGGTGTCTAGTTAATATGCTTTTATTTATTTAGAAAGTTTTAAGTAATGTCTACACCCAACGTGGGGCTCGAATCCACAACCCTGAGATCAAGAGTCACATGCACCACTGACTGAGCCAGCCAGGCGTCCCTAGTTAGTATAATTTTAGATTACTTGAGAGGTTCTGTTCTTTAAGCTTTATGGGGTGGGGGCATATAAATCTATTCAGTGGATGACCTCTGCCTTATTTTCTTTTCTATATCTCCTTTTTAGCTCAATAATACTATGTCATCCGCAACAAAGCAAGAGAACAAAGTTGTACTTTCTCAAAAGTAATTATCATCTACATTAAAAAACAAGAGACAAAAGCAAAAAATGTAAAATCAGAAGTTTCTAGACCTTAAAATTTCCTAAGTAGCCATTAACCCATTTGCACCTTCTAAACTTGTTGAATTAGAACCCCTCCCCCCATCAGAACCTGGTGACACAGTTATTAATGCTGCTCATTATTTAAGGTGGGAGGTGGCTGAAAGGCGGTACCGGTACAGCAGGTGGAAGCTAATGTACGGAGCAGGGCTGCTCAGAGTAAGTGTTATCCGCTTCCATTTTCATTTTTCCTGCTTTTCTCTGATTACAAAAATAAATGCTCATTGTACAAAAACTCGGATCTTTCAAAAACACATAATGCAGGGGCCCCTGGGTGGCTCAGTTGGCTGAGCGTCCAACTTCAGCTCAGGTCACGATCTCACGGTTCATGAGTTTGAGCCCCGAGTTGGGCTCTGTGCTGACCGCTCAGAGCCTGGAGCCTGCTTCGGATTCTGTCTCCCTCTCTCTCTGCCCCTCCCCAGCTTGTGCTGTCTCGCTCTCAAAAATAAAAAAAAAAAATTAAAAAAAAAAGCCATAATGCAGGAAGTGAAAGCAATCACTAATTCCATCTGAGTGATGCACTTCAGCTGTTTCCTCTTACACTTATTTAAACGCCATTAACATTTATTAAAAAAAAAATAAAACTACTCTGGTGGTTGTTTTTTCCTATAGGATATGTTTAACCCAGCAACTTGCTTTTCTTGCTTAAGATTTGGTCTACTGAAGAGCTCTGGCACGTTGTTTTTTTAAAAGGTTGCAGAGTATTCTACGGTATGAATGATTCACAGTTTAACCAAATTTCCACTAATGGAAAGATGTTTTTACAATTATTTCACTCTGGTGAGCTTCTTGCTCACAGATCCTAGTACTTATGTGAAAGCATTTTTGCATAGAAAATCCTAGAGATGGATTTGCAGGGTCAAAGGGTGTATGTATTAACATTTTTATTAGGCTGTGCTTGGATCTTATATCTTTAAAATTGCTGTGCAGTTTTAAGTAGTACCTGCAGGATTCTTTGTTGCAACGTTTAAACGTCAGTCACCTAGTTTTTTTTTTTTTTAATTTATTTATTTTGAGACAGCCTGTGTGGGGGAGGGGCAGAGAGAGAGAGAGAGAGAGAGAGAGAGAGAGAGAGAGAGAATCCCAAGCAGGCTCCACACTCAGCATGGAGCCCGAGATGGGGCTCAGTCCTACGACCACAAGATCATGACCTGGGCTGAAACCAAGAGTCCGTAGCTGAACCGACTGAGCCACCCAGGCATTCTCACCAAGTCTAGTTTTCATTCCTTTTTCAGAAGTCTTTGGAGAAGACAGTTTCCTGTCAGAGGTTGGCATGCGACCTCGGGTATTTTCAGTCTGTCAGTGCTGCAACTCTAAAGCATGTCAAAAATACTGGTCATTTTTGGGGGAATGAACTTTTGGAATTTTTTTTTCAGATGACATTGCTTTAGGTATCTTATTGGAGTCTTTAGGAGGATTAAATAAAATAGGTAAATTAAGGTCCTCTATTACGCAATTCTCCCTCTTTTCATTTGCTGGGGTGACTATCACACGTTGCTGCTCCAGGGACAACCGTCTAACACAGGTGCAAGAGGCCAGTATCCGCCAGTTCTCATCTACTTAGCTTACAGTTAATGCTTCCTGCAGTTTTCCAGTATTTGTCACATTAACCTAAGCCACTAGTTGTGACCTTAAGCAATACTTCCATTTCAAGAGAACGAAGAAGATAGAATTTCAAGAGTCAAATATTGATAATAGTACCCTCCTGAGCCTCCTAGCCTAAAGTGACTTTTGCTTCCTCTGAACTCACAATTTATTTAAAAAGTTTTTTTTTTTTAATTTTTTTTTTTTAACGTTTATTTATTTTTGAGACAGAGAGACAGAGCATGAGCGGGGGAGGGTCAGAGAGAGAGGGAGACACAGAATCGGAAGCAGGCTCCAGGCTCTGAGCTGTCAGCACAGAGCCCGATGCGGGGCTC